>NC_082662.1:83937828-84251644 GCF_025265405.1 Mesoplodon densirostris
TTTCTGTTTCTGACTTACTTCACTTTGTATGACACTCTCTAGGCCCAGCCACGTCGCTACAAATGACCCAATTTCGTTCCTTTTTATGGCTGAGTAATATTCCACTGTATATATGTACCACATCTTCTTTATCCATTCCTCTGTTGATGGGCGTTTAGGTTGTTTCCGTGTCCTGGCTATTGTAAATAGTGCTGCAATGAACACTGGGGTGCATGTGTCTTTTTGAATTATGGTTTTCTCTGGGTATATGCCCAGTAGTGGAATTTCTGGGTCATATGGTAGTTTTATTTTTAGTTTTTTAAGGAACTTTCATACTGTTCTCCATAGTGGCTGTATCAATTTACATTCCCACCAACACTGAAAGTGTGTTCCCTTTTCTCCATACCCCCTCCAGCATTTATTGTTTGTGGATTTTTTGATGACAGCTATTCTGACCGGTGTGAGGTGATACCTCATGTCACTATATATTTCTAAGATTTTATTAATGTTTGTCTCCCTGACTAGACTTTAAGCTGCATGAGAACCACAAAGGTGTTCTGTTTAGCTCCTTTAGAATCCCTACCACCTCACAGAGTTTCTGGCATGTGAGAAGCATCCAACAAATATTTATTAAGTAAATAATGGAGTCAATAAAATTAAGTCATATCATGCCCCCAGATAAATAAATACTCAATAAATAAAAAGGGGGATGGGAGAAAGCCAGGGACCTTTGGTTGAAGGAATTTAACATATTTACCTATATGTATTTACTATTTAAGTTCATATGCTTTTCTATTAAAAAATGTAGTAAAGGTGTCACAAAATAGATTTAACTTCCTCTAGCTAATCCTCACTACATTCATGTGATTACTCAGCTAAGAACTACACTCTCCACTTCATGATAGAGAAACTATGGAACTGAAAAGTTGTGAAATTTTTTCAAGGGCATAATGAACCAGATGCACAAATGAACAAAACTCAGCTCTGTCCTTATGCCTCATGCCTCATGCTGTTCCCAAAGGAACATGATTTTATTCTCAAGAAAAAGAAAACAATAAAAATATAAAAATAAGAGCACTGTATAAGTTAATTCAACTTTCAGTGGCTGAGAAACTGAATAGCTAGCTGTATAACAGTCTTAGATGAAAATATTTTATTTTGACTTCACCTAAAACAATTTCAAGGTTGAAGCACCTAATGGCAGAGGAAGTATTAAAAACATAAGGTGAGGCATTTAGGCAATAGAGAACAGAAGAAGGCATGACACGAGTAATTTGAAGGCCTTTTTTAAAAAGCTGGTTAAATTGAAACAGTATGGTGAGGGACAACTAACGAAAATTCATAAAGAAATTCATAAAGAGAATAAATACTAATACCAAGACAATGTTTAAAACACCAGCGTACCCGGTTCCCAAGTTTTAAATTTATTTATCTCAAATATAATACTATAATCAATAAAGATTTCTACTTAATCATTATTTTATATAAAAACAGCCTACTAAAATACCACTATGCCCCCAAATGCTTTTGAAATGCTTAAAACCTGAGTTTACCTTCATTTGGTAATAGATAATGATGTACACATTCAGGAAGGCAGAAATACCAAATGTTTCCCATTAACAGATGCATTACTATTTGTAAAACTAATCTTAACTCAGCCAATCTGAAAGCTCTTGTACTATGGTGCCAAAAAACAGTCACAACCACACCTGTGGAGAACAGTGAGAACCAAATGAGTCAAAGTCTAAGTCTGCCACGAAATCGAAAAAATAAATAAATAAATAGCTACACAGTTTTAGTTAAGAAAAAACATTTAAAATATCTCAATAAACTTATTTTGAGTATAGAGTCTGGAAAGATTTTTTTTTCCTCTTACATAAAGGGTTACAAAGAGGTATCTGGCCTGGGTTGAATTCTAGACTGGGTTGCTCTACTGTCACTCAAGGCACAGTTACTACTGGTGGAGCTGCTACAAAGACTCAGAACGTTCCGTTTTACTCCTATACTCTTCGTATCATGGGCTGTCAATCATGCTTCCAACTTGCAGTACCTCACTCATTTCAGAGTAATGATTCACACATGCAATTTCCAAACAAAAATGTAAGATTTACTTGCCCCATAACGCTTTCTTCTCAACTTTTAAAATAATTGATAAAAGCACCAGCTGAGCATGAATTCCCATTCTAAAATAATCTATCAATAGCTTTAAGCCTTTTAAGGTAAGCGGTAAAGGAATACTGTCCTCTGAATGCAGACAACACTGCAGACCCACGCGAGGCATTGATTTGTAGTTGTTTTTCCACTGGGGTGATGGATTTGCGCTCAGCTACTCACGGTGTCTACTAGGTCCCCCTGGTGACCAACAGTACATGAAGACAGTAGTAGGGTTCGAAGACACAGACTGGCAGCGGAACAGAGGGTGGAACGGGAAATCATGAAAAATTAACACGCCAACAGTACACATGACATGACTGAAAATTACGTTTGCATTGTTGGGGTATCTGAGATCGGCCAAGACACTGTCCCCTTCCTTTTAAAACGCAAACATCCATCCGCCTCGCTTGGGCTTCGGAGCCCTACCTCCCATTTAAATCACGGGTGTGACGGAGAGACCAAACCAAGAGGTTCAGCCCGAGGCACATGCCGCTTCTCCAGGGTTTGGGGAAAACACTGACGTGACAAATTACCATAATTTTCTAAAATATGGAGGAATGACACACCACCTTTCCTACCACCTACTGAAGACTCAGGATAGAGTCGAGAACAGCCGCCCTCAGGGGCCCACCACAGAGGGGGGAGGAGAGCACCGGACCAGGGAGAAGACGGCGGCACGTCCCGAGCCCAGACTGCGGAGCCCCGAACGCGAGGGGCGTAGGGTCTCACCCGGGTCACGTCCCGGGGCACTCGGGATGCGAGGGGCGCGAGGGCGAGCCCGGGCCGGCCGACATGCTGGGGGCGGCGGGACAGCGGCTGGGGCTGCGGCGCCCGGGCGGCGGGGGAGGGCGCGCCGCCAGGTGCCGGACGGCAGGGGGCAGCGGGGTTCGGGCGGGCGCCGGACCCAGGGAGGGAGGAGGGAGGCGGGCGAGTCCCGCGCAGAGAGAGGGCGCGCGGCGGGCTCACCGCCGGCCTACCTGGAGGTAACAGGGTTTCCTTAGCCAGGCCCCCGGACAGAGACTCCTCGCCATGGTAATCACACATCGCCCCGCCGCGCCGCAGTCAGAGGCGGACCCGAGCGCTGGCGACCCGGCTCCCCGCCTTCCCCCGCCCCCAGCTCGGCCGGGCCCGCCCACTCCTCCGCCCCCGCGGCGGCGCGCGCCGCGCTTCCCCCGGCCCTGCTGCGGTGACTGCAGCCGGCGGCCCGAGGCCCGGCCTCCTGCTCTGCTCGCCGGGCTGCCGCGGCTGTCAGAGCCGCCGCCGTCTCCGGCATAAAGGGGAGTCGCGCTTCGCCTCGGCCGACACAAATCCAACTGCGCCTCGCGCTTAAAGGGGAGGCGTGCGGAGGAGGGGTGGGGCGCCGCGGAAGCGGGGGTGTCGCACGCTCGGCGCCGGGAGGGACTGGTCGGGCGGGTGAGGGCTTGCGCCCCGCGGACGGGAGAACCCAGCGCTCAGACGGCGCCAACCTAAGTGCCTACTGCCAGCTTCCCGCTCCCAGCGCTGCGCGTCCCGCCACCCCGCCCGGAGGGTCTGACGCTCCCTTTGGACTCTGCTCCTTCAGGCCGGACGTGTCTGGGCGGGTTGCGTGGAAATTCAAGGGAAGCTTGGGGCTCCTTCCCGGGGGACCGGCTTTTTCTCCCTGGAGCACGGTGGTCCGTTTGGCCGCGGGAGGCGCCGGCGGGCGCATCCCCTGAGCGAACGCAGACGGCGCTCCCCCTCTGCTGAAGTCAACATGCCCTCCAAACACAGTTCTCTAACGGCCTTCAACTTTTTTCCTGAGTACTTTTTAGAAAGTCTGACCTTTTGGGTCTGTATTGTTTTCAGACAGCTTCAGAGTTTTCCTGGCCCCACCCAGGAACCCTGAGTCAAAAGAAAAAAAGAAAATATTACTGAATTAAATACAGTACTGAAGACAGGAGACCTGGGACGTGGCATAGCTACTCAGTTAAGGCTACATAACACAGGGTGTGGTGTCTTTCTTTTGACAGTGAAGTCCAAATAAGGGAAAAAACAGCCACCCTAGCGGGAGAACAGCTGTTGATCCTAGTAGCTTGTAATGGAGGAAGATATGTCTTTGCTTCTTTTTACCCGGTATACCACCTTTTCACGTGACGCCAACAAAGTTTAGGTGGCCACTTAGAACTCATTCGGGCCTGATGCTCTGACAAGAGGTTTCCCCAGAAGCAAACCTTTACTCACTATTACTGTGGTTTTTACCTAAGCTTTGTTCTAGTGCTTTCCGTTTATGAAGAGATGCTTTCTTGTCCGCCCCTCCCCCAGTCCAAGCACAGACACAGGTTTAGAACCTGTGTGGTATTTTATTACCACGTGTAAAACTCAGAGGAAAACATAGGAAGAACACTCTTTGACATAAATCACAGCAAGATCTTTTTGATCCACCTCCTAGAGTAATGGAAATGAAAACAAAAATAAATGGGACTTAATGAAACTTAAAAGCTTTTGCACAGCAAAGGAAACCATAAAGAAGATGAAAAGACAACCCTCAGAATGGGAGAAAATATTTGCAAACGAATCAATGGACAAAGGATTAATCTCCAAAATATATAAACAGCTCATGCAGCTCAATATTCAAAAAACAAACAACCCAATCCAAAAATGAGCAGAAGACCTAAACAGACATTTCTCCAAAGAAGACATACAGATGGCCAAGAAGCACATGAAAAGCTGCTCAGCATCACTAATTATTAGAGAAACACAAATCAAAACTACAATGAGGTATTACCTCACACCAGTTAGAATGGGAATCATCAGAAAATCTACAAACAACAAATGCTAGAGAGGGTGTGGAGAAAAGGGAGCCTTCTTGCACTGTTGGTGGTAATGTAAATTGATACAGCCACTATGGAGAACAGTATGGAGGTTCCTTAAAAAACTAAAACTAGAATTACCATATGATCCAGCAATCCCACTACTGGGCATATACCCAGAGAAAACCGTAATTCAGAAAATCACATGCACCCCAGTGCTCATTGCAGCACTATTTAAAATAGCCAAATCATGGAAGCAACCTAAATGCTCATCGACAGGTGAATGGTTAAAGAAGATGTGGTACATATATACAGTGGAATATTACACAGCCATAAAAAGGAACAAAATTGGGTCATTTGTAGAGACGTGGATGGACCTAGAGACTCATACAGAGTGAAGTAAGTCAGAAAGAGAAAAACAAATATCATCTATTAGTGCATATATGAGGAATCTAGAAAAATGGTACAGATGAACCAGTTTGCAAGGCAGATATAGAGACACAGATGTAGAGAACAAACGTATGGACACCAAGGGGGGAAAGCGGCAGGGGGCGTGCTGGTGGTGTGATGAATTGGGCGATTGGGATTGACGTGTATACAATGATGTGTATAAAATAAGTAACTAATAAGAACCTGCTGTATAAAAAATAACAATTAAATTAAATTTTATAAAAACCTGTGTGGTATTTTACTGCTGGCAAATAAACCCGTTTTTCATTGATTTTCAGTTTGGGTTAAGAGACTAAGGTAATTTCTAAGTATGATAAGTACTGGTTTAATTTGTTCTTTCATTCATTCAATAAATAAATATTAATTGAGCACCCAGACATTGTTCTAGTTGATTGGTTATATACTTGAGCAAAATCAAAAACCCCAGGGCTTGTGGATATTAACATAAGTATAAGTAATAAATAATAAGTAATAAATGTAATAAACAAGCAAATCAAATAGGATAATAAAGCTGATAGGGGATATGTAAAAAAGAAAACAAATCAATGGAGATGAGGGAGACTAAAGGTAGAGTTGCTTTGGGGAGAAAGATCGGGAATTCAGTTTTGGACCTTGTTACATTTGAGATATCTATTAGAAATTCAAGTGGAGATCTTGAGTAAGCAGTTGTACATATGAGTCCAGGGTTAAGAAGGGTGGTCCAAGCTAGGGATATATGAGAGATAGCAGCATTTTTTTAAAGATGAGAGTTATGTTTTATTCGGTTCCCTTACTGAGGACTGCAGCCCAGGAGACAGATAGCTCTGAGGAATTGTACCAAAGAGGTAAGGGAGGAGCCCATATATTTAGGAGTTTTTGCCAGTTCAGTAGTATGATCTAAAAGTCATCAGAAACTTATATTTGTCAAAAAGTAGAGAGGTGTCAGCATTTAAATGATATTTAAAGCCACAAAACTAGACAAGATCACCAAGGGAGTGAGTATAAATAGAAGAGAAGCAAGGAGGAAACCTTGCAACTTCAAGGCAGGAGAGTGGATGAGCCAGCAAAGGAGGCTGAGAAGGAGCAGCCAGTGAAGTAGGTGAGCCAAGAGGGAGGTGCCTGGAAACCAAGTGAATATAATGTTATCAAGAAAGTGTGAGTGCTCAGTATGTGAGTGAGGACTGAGAATTGACTCTTGGATTTGGTGCCATGGAGCCACTGGTAATATTTCAGTGGAGCAAAAGGGGAAAAACTTGATTGGAATGGGTTTAAGAAAAAAATGGGAGGAGAGGAATTGGAGATAGCTAATATTATAGGTAATTCTTTTGAGAAGTTTTCCTGCAAAGGGGAGCCCCAAAGTGGTGGTGGGGAGCCCATTACCACAGTAACTGGTTGTGGAAGTGGAGCCAAAAGTGGGTTGGCCAAAAAATTGGGAGAAATATTTGTTTTTGATGAGAATGATCTAGAAGAGAAGGAAAATTTTACGAAGGGGCAAGAAGAGAGAACTGCTGGAGCAGTGTCCTTGAGAAGGAAAGAGTTTAGAATCTAGCACACAAATGAAAGCATTATCTATAGACAGGAGCACAGTCTGTTCATCTATGGAAACTGGCAGGCAGGTGGTAGAAGTGGCGGTGGGAATCTGTGGAAGTTCTCTTCTGATTGTTTTAGTTTTCTCAGAGACATAGGAAGTCAGGTCATCAGCGGGGAAGACATTCAGAAGAGCAAGGGAAGGTGAGGAGAGAAGCAAAGGTGTGAAATAGTCATCCAGGAGAATGGAAAGATGAATAGACTAGGAAAAAAAATCATATGCTTGCTGAGTGTCATTAAGGGCCCACTTGAGTTCATGGTCATAAATTTAAGTGGGATAAGTCAGTGTGATTGTGCTTTTCTTCCTCCAGCAATAATGGACTGCCAGGAGGCAGGCTCAGAGTAGGCTTAGAATTCTATGTGATCAAGTTTTACCAAGGAAATAAGAGCAAGGAGAGAGGACCAAGGAAGTCAAGGATGTAAGTAAGGGAGTGATTATGATTCACCATGGAGTTTAAAATGAGGGAAGAGTAGATATGGAGAGATTAAGGACAGAAAAAGGTGGTAGGATCAGTGAATTGCCAGTTCTCATGGGGTTGAGGGACTGTAGGAGTCAGAGAACAAGGGGGAATGATCTGAAAAGATAGGTATAACATAAAGGGTCTGGCTCCATTTTTGATACTCAATGATAGCTTTCAAGCCCCACCACTTCTCTTTTCCCTGTGCCCCACATCTGGGAAAACTGATAAGAAAGCCCAGATGCTTGCTCCTTTGGTGTCAGTGGGAAGTTCAAACTATGCAAGACCCAGTCCATGTGAGGGACCATTCACCCTGGCCCCATCCACCCCCAACCACCATAAACCCTAAGAAAGTCTCCTTTCTCTGCTCCCTCAAGCCATATTCAGACCAGTTTGGAGCCTGCCCTGCTCTCCCCATAAAGCTTCTTCATGTACGTAACAAACTTTTTCATACTCTGAAAAAGTTGGTACATGTGTAGCGTCATCAATCTTGACATCCAAAACAAAATTTAAGTGGAGGAATCTATCTCGCTTCTGCAGAGTGACCACAACAATGTGGTAGTTAGAGTGGGATGCATGAAATTAAGATTATGAAGAAGTGATGAAGTCTAGGGTGGAATCTGAAAATGGCAGTGAATGGCTGAGGAGTGTGGAATACAGTGTCACTAGAAGAGAGTCAAAGGGAGAGTATCATGAAGATTATCTATGTATATATTGAAAACAACAAGATTTAGGACAAGAGAGATGCTGGATAAGATGCCAGTAGTCAAAAGCTAAAGTCCTTGAGAAATAAGGCAGAGTGATCTATGAGTGAGTAGGGGACTACCACAATGAGGAGAGTGATAACATCAGAGGACATGAGTTAAAAAAAACAAATATTGGGTGGGGGGAGGAATTAAATAGGAGGTGGGGAGAATAACCTGAGAGAAGCAATGAAGAGCAAAGAGAATCCCTCTCCCACCTCCAAGTCCAGTGGTACAAGGGCTCTGGGAAGGCTGCAGGGACAACAGCATCCACCAGGGGTGAACCAGGTTTGCTTTAGAACAGGAAGGTGAAGGAAATATTCAGAGAAGAGACTGAGGATACAAAGGTTTTTGATGAAGATGGACTGTGAATTCCAGAGGACACAGTGGACAAGTCTCAGAAATTGGGGAGTGTGGTAAAGGGATTCAAAATAGGTGATGTGGGGCTTCCCTGGTGGCACAGGTTGAGAGTCCACCTGCCGATGCAGGGGACATGGGTTCATGCCCCGGTCCGGGAGGATCCCACATACTGTGGAGCGGCTAGGCCTGTGAGCCATGGCCGCTGAGCCTGCATGTCTGGAGCCTGTGCTCCACAACGGGAGAGGCCGTAACAGTGAGAGGCCCGCGTACTGCAAAAAAACAAAAACAAAAACAAAAACAAACAAACAAACAAAAAACCCCAAAAAAACAAAAAATAGGTGATGTGAAGAGCTTTGAGTGAGTTAGGGGGTGGGAGACAAAGAGTGACCCGAGAGTCTGGGATTACTTATGGTAAAGGATATAAACACGGATAACAAGGACAAAGTTTCAATCAAATGAAATGATTGTTCATTTTCCATATAGAGTCAACGAAGATTAAGTGTAGTTAACATTTTCTTATTTGAAAGGGGAAAATTAGCTTAGATCGTTTTCATTTCTCACTTGGGTAGTTTATCTTGTCATCCCATGTAGAAGAGCAGCTACCCCAGGGTCCATCCTGGGAAACTTGTAGATGGGTTTGATGGGCTCTCATACCACTGGACTTGCACTTTTGGCTTTAAATCCATCTATGTAAGTCCCAAGATGGGTCCAAGCAGGTTGACCTGTAGCAAATTTGGATAAGAAACCTTCTACCTCTTGACCTTGCTCTCCTTCCCACACTCATTACAGTGGCCCTATGAATTCTTGATGTCCTATGCTGGACCTACCTTACAAACATTTAAATTTACCTGTTTACCTAGCACCCATTCTTATGGAACTTAAAAGTTTGTTTTTCTAAATAAATCTAGCTAATCTAAAACTAATTGTTGTATAGCTGATCCATATGGTTGTGTTCAGAGGTGCTAATTTGTGGCCTCTTAGTCCTCATGTATAACATAACTTTGGTCTTACAGAGACAAAGGAGCAGCTCCAGTGGTTTCAAATATAGGAAAAATCAAGATCAATGGTCTTTGGACCTTTTTGTTTACATATTCCCAAAAGAATTTTGAAAAATACATGCATATCTTCCTCATTTTTATGTCAGCATACGAGTTTTTTCTCATAAAATTAAACAATTGTAAAGGAAGTTATTTCCAGCATTATGTTCTAAATATTGGCATTTAAAAATAAATTAGTTACACAATTCTTAAGTATGTCCAGTTGAATATAAATACCATCTTGATTTAATATAATTGAAAGAGTATCACCCATTCGAAGAGTAAATGAAACATTGTTTCTTTAGCTATCAGAAATGTAACAATTGTTCCCTTTTCTTCTTCTTGAACTTTAATAATTCCACTTCCCTTATAGCATTTTTTCCTATTATATACTTTATGCATTCTAATCTATTTTTCAAGCGACCACATTTCTCTGCAATAAAAAAGACATTTTAATGCCTTTTACTTTCATTTTTAATTTATTTTAATTTTTGAACGTGTAATACTTTCACCTAGTTCAAAAATAAAACCTAAACAAAAACATACATTGAGAAGTCTTATTCCCACACTCTTGCCTTTCTACCTTGTCCCTACCCACATAGATAATCACTTTTTTTTTTTTTTTTTGCGGTACGCGGGCCTCTCACTGTTGTGGCCTCTCCCATTGCGGAGCACAGGCTCCGGACGCGCAGGCTCAGCGGCCATGGCTCACGGGCCCAGCCGCTCCGCGGCATGCGAGATCTTCCCGGACCAGGGCACGAACCCGTGTCCCCTGCATCGGCAGACAGACTCTCAACCACTGTGCCACCAGGGAAGCCCGATAATCACTTTTATTAATTTTTATTGTATTCTTCCAGTGTCAGTGTTCCTTTATAAATAGAAGCAAAATTGAATGTATTTTTAAAATTGAATATATATTTCATCCCCCTTTTATTATATAAAAGATGGATTACTTTATTATATATTTTTTTAAACTGCAGAATGACAATCTACTATTTATTTATTTATTTGGCTGTGCCAGGTTTTTTTAAGTTCTGGCATGTGGGAGTTTTAGTTGTGGCATGCGGGATCTAGTTCCCTGACCAGGGATTGAACCCGGGCCCCCTGCATTGGGAGCGTGGAGTCTCAACCACTGGACCACCAGGAAAGTCCCTCTACTAAGTAGTATTACTGAAAATATACTGATTAGACCAATATCAAATCACACTTCTAGTAAGAAGTCTTTCTTTCCCTTTTATCTGGATAGTGGGGTTGGATCACAGAACTCAACTTACATTCTTCAAGGACATTTTGGAAACCTAGATGCTTTTAGTTCTTTGAATTCAACTCCAATGAGAGCAGAGGTTGCAAATGGCAGCCCTGGGCAGACACATTTTGTTTGCCTGGTCCAACATTTACAGATCGGGACATTTTACATAAAGCTCCAGATTTTTGACTCTTTTGAAAATCAGATGATCATCTAACCAAGCCTTTCATTCACTCAGCAACAATGAGTTGGCACTGAGTACCACATCCTCCTCCTTGAGGGGGCCCAGGTGCTGCAGTTTGCCACGGTCCCCCTCACTCCTCAATTTTCCAGCCCCCAGAACTTATTTATTTTTCCAGTCTCGTCCCTGTAGGCATTTGACTTTATGACCTCTGAGTTAACCACAGAGTGATTTGGGAAAGTAGACCCAATCAGGAGCATCTTTGATGCTTCAAAATGGGAAACAAGAAAGGAACTAGTGAAGAGTATAAGAGATTAGGCTCTGGATTAATAATGCAATTAAAAAAGAACACATGTTTCACCGGAACTTCCCTAGAGAAAAGAATAGACAAATGAATTACTTACTCACACTGTTTAGCCTGTATCCACTAGATGGCTTAGGGTAGAGGTTAGGCAAGGTGGAGACTGAATTTGTACTCCAGGAAAAATGAAGTCTGTTGTGTTTTAGGCATGAGAACATAGACGAAAATGAGAGACAGGGCTCTGTTTTACCTTCTATGAAAAGGCAAATTGGATATTGGAATAAAAAAATACAATGGTTCTCTTATTTTCTACTAACACCACCACCAAGTATTATGAACCTTGTATGTCCAAAATGTTATGAAATGATGTTAAGAGTATGGAACACAGAAACTTTTTTTTTTTAATTTATTTTTGGCTGCGTTGGGTCTTTGTTGCTGCACACAAGGTTTCTCTAGTGGCGGTGGGCAGGGGCTACTCCTCCTTGCGGCACGCGGGCTTCTCATTGCGGTGCCTTCTCTTGTTGCGGAGCATGGGCTCTAGAGCACGCAGGCTTCAGTAGTTGTGGCTCACAGTCTGTAGAGTGCAAGCTCAGTAGTTGTGGCGCATGGGCTTAGTTGCTCCACAGCATGTGGAATCTTCTCAGACCAGGGCTCAAACCCGTGTCCCCTGCATTGGCAGGTGGATTCTTAATCACTGCACTGCCAGGGAAGCTCTGGAACACAGAAGCTTAAGATGAAATAGAGCAAGTATTTTGTGTATCTGGTTTTTATATGGAATGCTTCAGAAAAGAAAAAAGGGAATAAGTAGAATTCTAGTCCATTGTTATGTCTCTAATACCTAGCACAGTACCTGGCATATAGAAGGTAATTCATAAATATTTGTTGAAAGAATGAATAAATAGGAGAATATAAGGTATAAGAATAGAATAGATTTTAAAGAAGTTTTCAACTTGAAAGCAACATTCAGGATCTGAAACAGAATCATTTATTCCATTCCTTATTCTTATCTGTACATTCACTGAGACATTTTGGGGGAATAGTTCCTCAGGAAAAAGAATAGCCTATAGGGGCTTCCCTGGTGGCTCACTGGTTAAGAATCTGCCTGCCAATGCAGGGAACACGGGTTGGAACCCTGGTCTGGGAAGATCCCACATGCCACGGAGCAACTAAGCCCGTGTGCCATACTACTGAGCCTGCGCTCTAGAGCCCATGAGCCACAACTATTGAGCTCAGGTGCCACAAATACTGAAGCCCACGCACCTAGAGCCCGTGCTCCGCAACAAGAGAAGCCACTGCAATGAGAAGCCTGCGCACCTCAAGGAAGAGTAGCCCCCACTCACCGCAACTAGAGAAAGCCCGCATGCAGCAACGAAGACCCAACGCATCCAAAAACTAATTAATTAATTAATATTTTTAAAAAGTGCAGAGGAAACAGATATGAGTGGAGGATGGGAGTAGAATGGACTTAAAAAAAAAGAATAGCCTTTAATAATTTGGTGCTAGGATTTTGTCTTACTTGACGCATAATACTAAAATTCTGGAAATTGAAATCCCCCCTAATGAAAAGGTTGCAATAAAAGACCTGTATTGAGAATTTACAATGACTGTAGCAAGTGTGTCAAAAACGATTATATAAAACCTGTCACATGGGAGTTATTGAAGGGATTACCTTATTAGGGTGAATTATGGTCTTCAGCAGGATATGAACTTGTCCTGAGACTGAGAATATTTTCAGCATCTGGCAGTAGTCTCAGGGTTTCATACAGGCAAACTGTTAATGTCATAGTATTCAAACAGCATTCCACAATATGGTTTGACTATACCCTCTTAATTTGGTTTATGGGATATGCCATGCTCTCTAAAGGGGAAAATTGCATAGAGACATAATGCAGCAAGAGATGACCTGGTAGCACTGCCAGAACACAGTTCATTGGGTGATTTGTAGTGTTTCTTTCCTTCTGAAGACCAGTCCTAAATATTTCCCAATTCTCTTGAACACAAGAATAACCACCCTAATCCAGGAAACAGCCAATTCACTCAGATGATAGCAGATCTCTTAGAGGACCCATCTGTTTCCTTGCTGATTACCCCGAGTAAAATCCAGTTATAACCAACCAATCCAGAAAATGTCATAAGGATTCCAGACTTCATGTGGCACATACTCCTTATCTTTTCCTGAGGTTTTTTTACCCCCTTTCTTTTTTTTCTTTTTTTCAGTGTTTCTTATTTCCATGTAATGATTAGGGGCTATCTAGAGAGAGATAAACTGTCTGGTTCTGCCACTTTCTAGCTGTGTGACCTCAGGCAAGTTACTTAAAATCTCTATGCTTCAGTTTCATCTTTAGTAATAGGTTAATGAACTTGTGTGAGGATTAAATGAGGTTATATATTATAAAGCTCTTAGCATAATACCTAGCACAGAGTAAGCACTACACACAGAGACGTCTAAAATGCCATGTTGCCAGGAATTCCCTGGCGGTCCAGTGGTTAGGACTTGGCATTTTCATTGCAGGTTCAATCCCTGGTCAGATCCCTGCAAGCCACACAGTGAAGCCAATAAAATAATAAAATAAAATAAAATAAAATGCTGGAAGGCCATGTAAGATTACTTTCTTTGATGAAAAGAATAAAAGGAGTTTTTTTTTTAAGTTCAAAAGTATACTGAATAAGTAGGTTTGTTTACAACCATTCTTGAAATTTATTATTGAACAACTTCATGGAGAGTCAGCATCTTCAAGAAACTTTCCCAAAAAGCTTTAGGTAAAAACCCATTTTTAGGGGCCTCCCTGGTGGCGCAGTGGTTGAGAGTCCGTCTGCCGATGCAGGGGACACGGGTTCGTGCCCCTGTCCGGGAGGATCCCACATGCCGCAGAGCGTCTGGGCCCGTGAGCCATGGCCACTGAGCCTGCGCGTCCGGAGCCTGTGCTCCGCAACGGGAGAGGCCACAACAGTGAGAGGCCCGCGTACCGCAAAAAAAAAAAAAAAAACCATTTTTGAGTTTTAGGGGAATGAGCTTTTCCACACAAACTAATTTTCTTAGAAAACAAAACTCGTCCCTTAAGTACCAACTCATAAAACTTTAGACCATTGTTACATTAATAGAGATCATTTTGAACTATGTCACCCAAGTCCCTATCTTATTAAACAGATTATAATGAACACAATTTAACAATTTCTTAGTGCTGTAGGATCATACAATACAGAATCACACATCTGGCATCTTGGAAGTAGGCTGAGTATGGCCCTCTAATACCAGAGAGGGGAAGAAAACCAGTCTTGAACATATCCACTGGGATAAGATTAGAACTTGGGAATACTGACATGCCAGCAAGTGTTCAAAGTATTTCTAGGTATCAGGCCATAGTTCACTAAGCGGTTGTCAATGAGAGGTCCAAGGCAGCAGTTGATCACTGAGTCAAGTTGACAGAAAATCAGGCAGTTCAGGGGGAGATAGTATTCTGGGATTCAGACTAGCAGGTTGGAAGTGGTAACTGGAAGATCTGTCTAAAAATTGTCATCTGTGTGAAGAGCAGGTTTCTAAACCTAGAGGTGATCAACTGTGCTGGACAGGCAACTGGAACACAAATTTTGGAATAGGGGTCAAGGCAAAGGTCTAACTATTAGAATAGGGACACATGGAGAGAGGTAAAGTTTAGAATCTTATCTAGATTAAACCAGTGGCAAGGATGACTTGACCCCAGGTCACAGACTGTGGAGGTGGAGTTCATTAAAAATCTTTCTCAGGTGAAGAGACATTGAGTAATTTCCCCCAGGTTGTACTGTGAGGCTGCACACCTGGAATTTTATCACAGGCTGTCTGATTCCCTACATATTTCTGCTGTTTTGCTCTATTCACTTTATTTATTTTATTTATTTTTTTTTTGCGGTGCTCTATTCACTTTAAAATAAAATAAAGGTTATACTACTCTGGAAAATACAAAAATAACTGGATTTGTTTTTCTGATTCCAAGGAGAACTACAATTGTACAGTTCAAGAGTCACATCATTTATAAATGTTGAAGGGACAAGAAAAATATGTCCATAAGAAAAGTACACTGTTGGTAAGGAATAGCTTTCTATATATGTACCTTAAAAATGAACTCTCATAGGGCTTCCCTGGTGGCGCAGTAGTTGAGAGTCCGCCTGCCGATGCAGGGTACACGGGTTTGTGCCCCGGTCCGGGAAGATCCCACATGCCGCGGAGCTGCTGGGCCTGTGAGCCATGGCCGCTGAGCCTGCGCGTCCGGAGCCTGTGCTCCGCAACGGGAGAAGCCGCAACAGTGAGAGGCCCGTGTATCGCAAAAAAAAAAAAAAAAAAAAAAATTAACTCTCATGAATTCCTACAATCTAAAAGTAAATCTTTCAAAAGGAGCCAGTGTATCCCTATGAAAATAGCACGATTCAATTTTACCCATTTAAAATAAATTCACATATTCAAAATTTCATAATAAGTTAAAAGCATATAGTTCAAAGGAACAAAATTTTCTTGATATGAAAAATAGAATATTTTTAAGAATCAATGCTCTGTCTGGTTCTTTAAATTATTCTTAGATAATTATTGTTCTATTATAAGTATTACCAACAATAAATGGCTTTCTCTTAGAATTCAGATTTTTTTTAACTTTATAGTCTTTATTATTGCCTTTTGAGATTCAGATCTAAAGAAGGCTAAACAACCTTCCACTCTAATCTTGCATTTCCTCTTTCCAAAAAGGTATTTCCTTGTGATAGCTACATCTCAGGCTCTAAAAATGTCAGTTTTGGGGTTGTGAATAATGATAGCACTTTGCAAAGACAGGTTAAAAAAAAAATCAAACAGGTAAGGAAAGTTGGAAGTGGATGTCTGCCAGGCAGTGGGCCAGCAAGCATGAAAAAGCAGTTTAGAAATACACAAGAACCAAAAAAAAAAAAAAAAATCAGTGATCCAGAAGCCAAAGGCAGGCAAAATTCAGAGTGTGCCAGAAACCAGGCAAGTAGACAGCAACCAAGTTGACCAGAAATCCCAAAGGAATGCTTTAGGAGACCAGCAATACCCAAAGCCAGGTAGACAGTTAGGAACCCAGTGAGCAAAAAAGAGGTAAGAGCACTGCCTCTGCAAGAGGTCTGGAGAGCAGAAGTCAAGCACCCAGGCAAAGAAGTCTACAAAGGAAACTTGATTCTCAGGCCAAACCAAGTCCAGCTTGGGACTGTCAGGAGAAGTAGAAAAATGGACACCTAGTTGCCCGGGGAATACAGAGTTGGTCCATCCAGAGGAGGTCTTTCCTTTTCCTTGTTAACAAAAGATTTGACTCAACAACTAGCTAGCCTTTTTTTTTTTTTTTTTCACTTTTGGATACTTTAATCCAGATAAGAGTTTACAGCACTCTGTTGCTCTCTTCCTAGGTAATGTGACATTCTTAATCGGTTTCCACAGATGCTGTTCTAATTCAACTTGGCAAGAGGCTTACAAGGTCTCAGGACAAGTTGAAAACTGAAAATAGATCCTGCCCATAGACTCAGCATGACTGGAGAGCTTGCTTCTTAATAATCCCACACCAAGTCAGTACTTGTGTCTAAGACATCCTATTCTATCCCAGTGTGGGTCTGATTTTGTTCCAAAGGTTGTTTTCTTATTAAAACAGAAGTATTAACAGCTAGTACCATGTTATTTTCTCCCTCTTTACAGAATGCTAATAAAGTTCTACAGATATGAGTCTGGTGACATTTCCCTTCTCTTTATAAAGCATAAGTCTCACAGAACCCACACCCTGTCGAGGCCATCTGGGGAAACAGAATCTCTTATCTCTGTAGGCAGAGGGTTTATCAGTTTCACTTCCTTCTTTTAAGCTGGGGACCATCTCATGTAGTTACATACAGCTGGCCCTCCATACCCGTGGTTTCCACATCCAAAGACTGAACCAACAGCAGATCAAAAATATTTGAAAAAAATTTCAGAAAGTTCCAAAAAGCAAACCTTGAAATTATACTGTGCAGACAACTATTTACATAGCACTTGCATTGTATTATGTATTTTAAGGAATCTAGAGATGATTTAAAGTATATAGGAGGATGTGTGTAGGTTATATGCAAATACTACACCATTTTATATTAGGGACATGAGCATCTGTGAATGTTGGTATCCTCAGGGGTTCTGGAACTAATCTCTGGCAGATACCAAGGTCTACTATACATTGATAAATGACTCTGCTCCTGCCTTACCTGACTAGGTTGATAGGAGAAGTTGAGGGCATTTCCTTAGAAGATAAGATTGCTATTACATTGGGTTCACGGAATGAGGACTGATGGATCCAGTTTTCCCTTTCCCCCTCATCTTCACAGTCACTACAAGGTCTGACAGGGAATTCCAGCCACATTCAGTCTCGTAGAGACCCCAGTGATGACTGTTGTTTATATGGATTTGGATCAGACTACCTGAGTTTGAATCCCAGCTCTATTATTTTCTAGCGATATGACCTTGGGTAAATTATTTCTCTGGTGCCTAGTTTTATCATCACTGAAAGATAAAAAAATGATACTTAAGTCACAGACTTCTGTGAATTAAATAAAATAATATATCTGAAAGTGTTTTGCATACTGCAAGTTTTCTGTGGAGATTAACATAGCACTAAGTTAAAGCCTTTGTACCTGAAGGGGGTAGGGCAGGCACTGATCCCTGTAGGTTATCCATCCAGACCTATTTACATTTGAGACTATTTTTTCACAGTGAATAATTTCATTAAAAAAAAAAAAACACAACTCCCCAAGGGCTCTTTTTCTATAGATGGTTTTCCTCTTGAGTAGATGGAAATTTCCAGTGTGCTGGTCCCTAGATAAAGTTTAGCTTAAATCCCCAATACCAGTAGCTGGACTGGTAGCTCAGCATTTACCATGCACTTAAGGATCAGTTTTACACCCGAGAAAACAGGGTTAGAAAGGTTGGATCATTTACTATAGCTCACAGATTGTCATTATTTAAAATGCTTCAGTGCACTCCACCTGTCTGCTGGCATAGCCTCAGCTAGCACCACTGTCCCTCAGACGTCTGCATTTCACCACATGGCTCCTCTTTCAGTTCCCCCATTGTACTGTGCTCCCTTCTGCCACATGGCTTTTGCACACACTTTTCCTCCTTCCCAAAATGCTTCTTGCTTCTTCCTATCCTCTCCCCAAACTTCTAGATATCCTGCAGATCTCAGTGCAAAGAAGTCTTCCCTACCTCCCAAGACAAGTTCTGATTGCACATCATATGCTCCCAAAGCCTACTTATGGCCTGTAATTACATTTGTGGGATTATTTGACTAGTGCCTGTCTTCACTTCTAGATTATAAACTCTATGAGGGCACAGGCCAGGTCTGTTTTTTGTTTACCATTGTATCCACAGAACTTGTGTACCCAGTACATAGTAAAATAGTGATAAATATTTAAATGAATGAACAAACTAACTGGGTCTAGAGTTCAAGTTTTATGACATTTTTCACTAATCCAAAACACAATAGCTTGCTGTAGACAGTATTGACTTTATAAGGTTCTGTGACTCTCATGGTCACTCTAGAGTTGTGACAATAGGGTTTGATGTTAATATTGAGGACACTGGTATTAATATGGTATAATCAGAACCATTGCACAAGACTTTGGGAATCATGTAAGGTTTAGCAAATTATACGGTCTGAAGGTAAAGTGAATCCCTTAGTACACTTTATTTTTTTTAAAAAAAGGATTTGGCGTCATTTATAGAAATACATAAAATATAACAATAAAAATCTACTAATATAAATGAGAAAAGGGAGCAAAGGGAAAGTAAAAAGGTAGAAAAATATAACACCTAGGGTTGAAAATAGAATAGACTAGAATAGAATAGAATAGAATGGAATAGAATACACAGGCACTAAAAATTCATCCATGAACTTCTACATAGATACAGAGAAAAACACAAATTTGGCTCAGAGTTTCCTAATGCCCAAGGGAAAGCAAAGCTACTACAAGATTCACAGTATCCATAAGATAAAAGAGGACAAGATGCTCAGGAAAAAAGGTTGCTTTTCCTATATTGTTGTGATGTCCAGAAAAAGTTCTTAATAACAGTTCTACAGTATTATACCATGGTGACTATAATTTGACTGTTTCTTTCTTTTTTTTTTTTTTTGCGGTATGCGGGCCTCTCACTGTTGTGGCCTCCCCCGTCGCGGAGCACAGGCTCCGGACGCGCAGGCTCCGGACGCGCAGGCTCAGCGGCCATGGCTCACGGGCCCAGCCGCTCCGCGGCATATGGGATCCTCCCAGACCGGGGCACGAACCCGTATCCCCTGCATCGGCAGGCGGACTCTCAACCACTTGCGCCACCAGGGAGGCCCTGACTGTTTCTTAAAATACTTCTCAGTGTAGACTCAAGGCAAAATGCCAAATGTAGGTCAGAAAAGGGCCATGTCATGAGGGAGAGGGGTGTTGGGACAATGTGGCCCAAGAAATCTCTCCAAGGATCTGTCCCCAGACCTAACAACATTTAGACTGGCTAGAGAATAGGTCCATTCCCATCAGGCTGTTCTCCCTGAACATGATTTTTACAACTAAACTTTTGTTAATAATTCAACACCAGAAAATTCAAGGTTGTATTTTCTGATAAGAGCCTGAAGTGTAGAAGTTCTATGGTGTAATTAAGCATAATCAGCCTAGAATTGGTACCCTTTATGAAAGGAAAGTAACTAACAAGGATGCATACCTAAATGGAGAGTGATTCAACTTTTTCATGGAGGTAGACAGGAAAATGCAGGGCCACGCTTTTCCTCAGATCATACTTTTGGGGAGTCCTTTTTTTTTTTTTGGCCACAGAGTCTTAACCCCTGGACCACGAGAGAAGTCCCTTAGGGCATCCATTTTCATACACACAATAGGCATACAGAATGAATTCTTCGCAGGAAAGAAAAGAGTTTAATTACAAAGTAATAAACACTTGTAAAATATTCACACCACACAGAAAGCCTTCCTACCCCCATCCTCTCTGTTCTCACTGCCTCTGTGTACCCACTATGGATGGTTTCTTGTGTCTCCTTCCAGACATTTATCTATGCACAACGTTAAGGAAATCCCGAAGGATGGGGTGACTTGATACCTCTAACACTATATATCATGATTCTCTTTTTTTCATGGAGAGCAGATGAGATGAATAGGCTGTAACTACTGTCCATTATTCTTAAGCAAGGTACACCAAGACTGTGTGATCCTTCCAAGAAGATAAGACTCATATCTGCAATAAAGGAGAATTTATGGAGCATCCATAAGTACCCTGCTTTACGCTTCTTAGTACAGAAAGCATTGCTTGCTTTTTGTGTTTCTACAAAAGACTGAGGAGAAATCTGTCTGTCTCTCAGGGCCTCAAGAAAGGGGTCAAGGTTGGCCATAATTATGGGCTCACAATTTATGCTCTGAGGAAATTAGTAGAAGGCACCTGAACATCTTCCTGCTTTGGAATATTTGCTCGCTTGGTTTGGAAAAGGTTTGGCAGAGAGAGAGGACATCCCTCTTGCTGTTGATGCTCATTGCCTAGTGAGCAGAGCCAATCCCATTCAGATCATTGAGCAAGCTCACCTTCAGGCAGAAGCGCAGGGGTAGTATGATTGGTATCAGGACAACGCCTGGTCAGACAGCAAAACAACACACACACACACACACACACACACACACTTCTCCCACAATAAAACAAAACAAACCTATTTTACAACTCTCTCTCTCTTGCTATTCTTTGATTTTTATCTCATTGCTATTCTTTAAAAAAATGAAAATAGGGTCCTAGAGAGATAAGGAATCCCAAATTTTGACAGGGTCTCTATACATGTATTTTTAAAATAAATGAGATTATATTTTATATACTGTTGTGTAATGTGCTCTTTCCATTTAACTATATCACCTACACGCCAACACCTAAATTCATCCTACTTTCTACAATAGTTTTATGTATATACCATAGGGCCATAGTTATAAAAAACCTTGTTATAAAATTGTTTTAAAATTTACCATCAGGGCTTCCCTGGTGGCGCAGTGGTTAAGAACCCACCTGCCAAGGCAGGGGACATGGGTTTGAGCCCTGGTCTGGGAAGATCCCACATGCCACGGAGCAACTAAGCCCATGCGCCACAAAGACTGAGCCTGCGCTCTAGAGCCCGCGAGCCACAACTACTGAGCCCTCGTGCCACAACTACTGAAGCCTGCGTGCCTAGAGCCCATGCTTCGCAACAAGAGAAGCCACCACAATGAGAAGCCCATGCACTGCAAAGAAGAGTAGCCCCTGCTCACTGCAACCAGAGAAAGACCGCACGCAGCAACGAAGACCCAACGCAGCCAAAAAAAAAAAAGTACCATCATATGAATGTACTGTAATTTATTGAAACTGTTTTTATTAATAAATGTTTTACTTTGTCTCCAACTTTCACTTGTTTAAATAATGCTCTGATGAATATCGTTATGCATGGTTTTCTGGAGTGAAGTTTCCTGAAAGTAAATTGCTGGTCAAAAGATACATTCATTTTAAATTGTGAACAGTATTGGAAATTTTTTTCCACAAATGTGGTACCAATTTACATTCTCATAATAGTATATTAAAACGTCTGTTTCCTCATTAAGAGGAATTGAATATTATCCAGTTTTTGAAACTTTGTCAATCTTCTAAGCAAACAAAAATGTATCCTCCTTTTGCTTTAATAATAATTTCCCTAATTAGAAGTGATATTGTACATTGTTTTATATGTTTACCAGCCATTTATATTTTTTCTTATGTGAATTGCTTCAAAGGTAGTGTTAATTCTTTAGTGAAACTGGCCCCTTTGGAGGCTACACAAGGGCCAAAACTGGTCCCTTAGCATTATCTTTGGTTAACAATTGAGCTTAGAAGGTATATTGTCTCAGGTAACATAAATGAGGGGTGAGTAATGTAGCCAAGCGAGCCTCAAGTGTAACTGGAGCAGGGACTGAAAATCTTTAGGACCCTTCTTTCAGTCTTCGCTGCCTTCCGCACATTGGCTTTCCTGAGGATGATCCCATGACTTCCAAGGGCTCCCAAGTTTCCATCTCCCATCTTTGTCACTCCCATTGGTCCAGCTTAGGTCATGCATCCATCTCTGTGACCAATGAGCTGTTAAGGTGATTGACAGTCTTTACTAGAATCACACACTTTGTAAGAGAAAAGGAGTTGTCTTCAAAAAAGAAAAGGATATGGCAAAGACTGATTAGATGTCTCTTAATATCCTTATTCTCCCTTTTCCTCTTACATCTGTACACATGGCAGCTCACAATGAAACAGCGTCTCCTAGTTCTCGTGGCCTGCGTGTGGTCATATGACTAGCCATAAGTTCTAGCCAACGGGATGTAAGCAGAAGAGTGTATACACAATTTCTAAGTATCCTAACAGGAGGGGCATACTTCTTTTCTCCTTCCTGCTTCCTGGAAGGGAAATGTTCTGGCTGGACCCGGAGTAGCCAGGATCACAAAATGGAAACTGTAGCAACAAATTAGAAGGAATCTGGGTCCCTGATCGTCATGGAGTCATACCAGTCCTGAACTGCCTAGATTTATGAAAGAGAACAATAAACCTCTAGAATTTTTAGCTCCTAGCTTTTAAAATTTGCTGTCACTTGCAGCCCAAAATAATATTAACTGATGCAAAAAGTAATATTATACTAAAAGGAAAAGTTGCTGGGTTAAAAAGAAAAAGAATGTTTACTGCAAATATTTGGTTAATATGTTTTTCTAAATCTCCCATTAGTTATCCACAAGGCTAACTTCCTCACTTCCCTCAAGTCCTTGCTAAATTATCACTTTTATTAAAAATTTTAAACATTTTTATTCAAGTATAATAGTGTACAGTAAACTGCATATATTTGAAGTGTACAATTTGGTAAGTTTTGATGTATTTATACATACACCTGTGAAGCAATCACCATGATCAAGGTAGGGAATGCATTTATCACCCTCACAAGTTTTCATGTACACCTGTACACCCTCCCTAGGCACTCCCTACCCAGGTAAACCCTGATCTATTTTCTGTCACTATGGATTTGTTTGATTTTCTAGAGTTTTATATAAATGGAATAATACAGTATGTACTTTTTTTAGGGGATCTGAATTCTTCCACTCAGCATAATTATGTTGAGATTTATTCATGCTGTTGTGTGTATCGATAGTTCATTGTTTAAAAAGAAACAGACTCACGGATATAAAGAACAAATTAGTGGTTTCCAGTGGGGAGAGGAAAAAGGGGAGAGGGAATGTAGGGGTAGGAGGTTAAGAGGTATAAATTATCATGTATAAAATAAGCTATAAGGATATATTGTACAACACAGGGAATATAGCCATTATTTTATAATAATTATAAATGGAGCATAACTTTTAAAAATTGTGAATCACTGTATTGTACACCCGTAACTCATACAATATTGTTCATCAACTATTCTTAGGAATAGGAATAGGAAATTTAGGAATAGGATAGGAAATTTAAAAAAATACCATCATACTCACCCTCAGCACTTAGCATTCCTGAAGCAGATCAGAATGCTCGAGGCTGGCAAGAAGCCTCTCTGGATTCCAAGTTGCCCCCAAAAGATGCAGTGGCTTGCACATTAAAAAGGTCATCTATGACTCTAAGCCACCCCAGGACTATTTGTTAAGTACTGCTGGGGTAATTTACAAAAATTGAGATTTGACAACTTGAAGAAATAAAGATTTCCACAAATGCCTGATGTACTTATGCAGACAGAAAAAGAAAAAAAAAGTTCATTGATTTTTATTCTGAGTAGCAGGCCATTGCATGGTTATACGACAATTTGTTTATCCATTCCCCCTTCAATAGACATTTGGGCTGCTTCCAGTTTGGGACTATTACAATTAAATCTGCTATGAACGTTCATGTACAGGTATTTGTATAAACATATGCTTACTTTCCTCCTGAGTAAATACTAGAAGTTTGTTGGATCATGGGATAGATGTATATTTAATATTTTAAAAGACTTCCAAACTCGTTGGTATAATTTT
Organism: Mesoplodon densirostris; assembly: GCF_025265405.1. Classification (NCBI taxonomy): domain Eukaryota; kingdom Metazoa; phylum Chordata; class Mammalia; order Artiodactyla; family Ziphiidae; genus Mesoplodon; species Mesoplodon densirostris. The sequence goes on from NC_082662.1 coordinate 83,962,068, forward strand.
AAATTCCCACCAGCAATGTACAAAGTTTCAGTTTTTCCATATCCTTGCCAACACTTTATATTGTCTGTCTTTTTTTATTATGGTGCCTGCATGGTGGTGTCTCATTGTGGTTTAAATTTGCATTTCCCTAGGGACTAATGATGAGCATCTTTTCATGTGTTTATTTGCCATCTATATATCTTCTTTGGTGAAGAAATACAAACTTTTTGCCCATTGTTTATTTTATTGGATTGTTTGTCTTATTGAGTTGTAAAAGTTCTTTATATATTCTGAATAAAAGTCATTTATAAGATACATGCTTTGAAAATGTTTTCTCCTAGTCAGTGACTTGCCTTTTCATTCTCTTAGCAATATCCTTTGAAAAGCGGAAGTTTTAAATTTTGATGAAATCAAATTTATCATTTTTCTTTCATGGATTGTGCGTTTTGTCTAAGAAATCTTTACCTAACCTAAGATCACAAAGATGTTATCCTTTTTTTTCCAGAAGTGTTACAGTTTTAGGTTTTACACTTAAGTTATGATCCATCTAAGTTAATTTTTGCAGATGGTATGAGTTGTGGATTGAAGTTCATTGTTTTGCATTAGAATATACAATTGTTCCAATTCCATTTGTTGAAAAAAACTACTCCTGTTCCACTGAGTCTACTTTGTACATTTGTTGAGTCTTTTCCTCACTCTCTATCTATTGTTTTGATCTATGTCTACCTTTACACTAATACCACACTATCTTGAATAGTATAGCTTTATAATAAGTCTTGAAATCAGATAGTGTTTGCCTTCCAACTTTGTTCTTTTTTTCTCTTTTCAAAATATTTTGCCTATTTTTTTTACTTTTGACTTTTTTTTTGACTTCTGCAAATCCACATAAATTTCAGAGTTAGCTTGTCAATTTCTATGAAAAAGCCTACTGAGATTTTGTTTGGAATTGCATTGAATCTATAGAACAAATTGGGAAGAACTGACATTTTAACAATATTTTGTCTTCTGACCCATGTACAAGGTATAGCTTTCCATTTATTTAGTTATTTTTTCATTTCTCTCAACAGTGTTTTATAGTTTTCAGTGTACAGGTCTTTCACATCTTATGCCAGATTTATCCCTAAGTATTTCATATTTTTTGACATATTTTCAATTGTAAATGATATTTAAAAATTTTAATGTCTAATTGTTTGTTGCAAATATATAGGCATATAGTCAATTTTTGTATGTTAATCTTGTATCCTGAGGCCTTGCTAAACTCATTTATTAGTCCTAGTAGATTTTTGGAGAGTCTGCTAGATTTTGTACATACATAATTATTTTATCTGTGAATAAAGATAATTTTACTCTTTCTTTCAGATCTGGGTTTTCCCCCTTGACTTACTTCTCTGCTTAGACCCTCTAGGATGAATCTGAATAGAAGTGGTGAGAATGAATATCATTGGCTTGTTTCTAATCTTAGGTGGAAAGAATCCTATCTTTCACTGTTAAGTATGATGTTACCTATAGGTTTTTGATGTATGCCATTATCAAGCTGATGAAGTTCCTTTCTAATCTTAGTTCATTGAGAGTTTTTATTGGCAAAGGATGCTGGATTTTGTTGAATGTTTTCTCTCCATCTATTGAGATGGTCATGTGACTTTTTTTCCAGTTTGTTAATATGGTGTGTTACACTGATTGACTTTCAAATGTTAAACTGAACTTGCATTCCTGGGATAAGCCCTATTTGGCTATGATGTATTATTTCTTTTATATATTGTTGAATTTGACTTGTTAAAATATTTTTAGAATTTTTGCACTATGTTCATATGGCATATTGGTCTATATATAGTTTCCTTGTAATGTCTGTGTCTGATTTTGGTATCAGGATAATATGGGTCTTATAGATTAAGTTAGGGGAAAACCCCTACTTTTCAATTTTCTGAGAGAGTTTGTGCAGAATTGGTATTGTTTCTTCCTTCAATGTTGTTTAGAATTTAACAGTGAAACAATCTGGGCCTGGAGTTTTCTTCCTCTTCCAAAAAATCATTCATTCATTTTTAAAAATTTTAAAAGAAAGGCAGACTGCCACATTCAGTGCCTTTTTTGGATGTGTTTAGCATCTTAGAAACTCAACTGCTTATATCCTCCTATGAATGGACCATGAGGACTTGTGGAGTTTTCTTTGTAGGAAGGTTTTCAACCACAGATTTAATTCTTTAATTGATATAGAGCTATTCAAGTTCCTTATTTCTTCTTGAGTAAATTTTAATAGCTTGTGTCTTTCAAAGAATTTGATAGTTTATCTATGCTGTTGAATTTATAGGTACAAAGTTATTGATAATATTATCTTTTTTTTTTTTTTTTGCGGTATGCAGGCCTCCCACTGCCATGGCCTCTCCCGTTGCGGAGCACAGGCTCCGGACGTGCAGGCTCAGCAGCCATGGCTCACGGACCCAGCCGCTCCGCGGCATGTGGGATCTTCCCGGACCAGGGCACGAACCCATGTCCCCTGCTTCGGCAGGCGGATTCCCAACCACTGTGCCACCAGGGAAGCGCCGATAATATTATCTTTTTAATAGCTGTAGCATCTTTAGTGATGTCACCATTCTCATTCTTGATATTGGTAATTTGTATATTCTCTGTTTTTCTCTGACAAATCTGGCTATAGATTTATTAATTTATCAATTTTATTGATCTCCTCAATTAGCTTTTGGTTTTATTGATTTTTTCTTTATTTTTTTTTTGATTTAACTTAAACATATTTTTATCTCTATTTTTTCCTTTCTGTTTACTCTGGGTTTAATTTGTTCTTTTTTTTTCCTGTGCTATCATTGGATTTATTTTATTTTATATATTTTTTGGAGTATAGTTGATTTACAATGTTGTGTTATAATTTGCTCTTCTTAAGACAGTTTCTTAAATTTCAAAGGTAGTTTGTCTGGGCTTCCCTGGTGGCGCAGTGGTTGAGAGTCTGCCTGCTGATGCTGGGGACACGGGTTCGTGCCCCCGTCCGGGAGGATCCCACATGCTGTCGAGCAACTGAGCCTGTGAGCCATGGCCCCTGAGCCTGAGCGTCCAGAGCCTGTGCTCCAAAAAGGGGGAGGGGCCACAGGGGCCACAGGGGTCACAGTGGTGAGAGGCCGGCATACCGCAAAAAAAAAAAAAAAAAAGGTAGTTTGTCTGTTTTGTTGTTGTTGTTGTTGTGGTTTCTGGCAGGATAAGAAATCTAGTTCCTGTATCCCATCATGCCTGGAAACAGAAGTTAGAGTTAATTAATAGGAATTAGCTCTTCATCAAAATTTATTGATCATAGAACCCAGATTTTCCTTCTATATACTTTTTAGATCTACTGATTCCAGATCTGTCATTTGATACCAGTACTGCTGAATAGGCATCAGACTCCTATAAATGGTTTTTTTAAAATTTGTTTTTCATTTGCTTCTCTGAACAAAATTAGAATTAATGGTTCTTTCTGAGTGAAAAACTGCTCCTTTTTATGTTCTATGGCCTTTCTTTGTATTTTGTGATCTTAGGTGTTAGCATATTTCTGGGGTTTGAGGAAAATAACAGCATGCTTGGCAGTCTACGTGAATAAATTATGCTTTTTAAAATTTCAAGGATCTAATGATACACCAGGGTTTATCCATGTGTGCTCAAGAGGAGTAAGTGATGACTTCCATGGTTCAGTGAGATAATAAATGATGGTATCTAGGGTTCTGAATGCCCAGTTTTGGCTGAACTGTGCAAGTTGGCAACATTCCTTACGGACAGCCTTAGGATTCAGAGGAAACTAATGGGATTGATGGATCTTGCTACATCTGGAAGTTTTTCTAAAGTTTGACTCTGTGGTGGTTTTAAAATATGTCCACAAATTCTGTGATACTCTCCCCTACAAGAGTCTTTCTTTCTCTTAAGTGTTGCCTGGACTTAATGAATTACTTCTTAACATATTGAATATGACATAATTGACGTGTCAATTCCAAGACTAGACCATAAAAGACAATGCAATTGCAGCTTCTAAGTTAGTATCTCTTGGATCACTCATTCTAGGGGAAACCAGCTACCATGTTGTGTGGAAAGCTCTGTTCTACAAGAAACTGAACCAACAGCCATGTGAGTGAGCCATCTTGGAAGCAGATCTTCAGCTCCATAAGGCTTCAAACAACATCTTTACTACAACATCATAAGAGATGCTAAGCCAGATCCACCCTGCTAAGCTGTTCCTGGATTCTGACCTTTGGAAACTGTGTAAAATAATAAATGTTGCTTTAACTGCTAATTTGGGGGCGATTTATCATGCAGCAATAGATAACTAATACAGATTCACTGTGAAACAGTTTCTGAGACTTGAGGTAAATAATAGTGGGTTTCTAGAACTCAGAAGGTACCAAGGTAAATTTTTTTGCTGCATGCTCTAAGGAGCTCTCAGAACATTGATGGAAAAATAACAATGATGGGTTCAGAGGGTCCAGGGGAAATGGGAGACAAATGCATCAGCAATGCAGATTTCTGTGGAAAGTGATTCTCTGGTTCTAGGAAAGTGCTGGAGGTTTTATAGAGTAAAAAAAGAGCCACACAGATTTTAGAGAGTTCAAGAGATAAAAGGCAAAGTTTCTGGAGCTCAGAAGGTAAAGGACTATTTTCTGGTGCAATGAAAAAAGAGGAGCTTCTTTTACTTTCCCCCTTTTTAATTTAACACTATCACATTCAGAATCTGTAGAAAATATAGATAAGCAAAAAGAAGAAAATATAAATCACCATATAGAAAAAACCACTGTTAGCATTTTTGGTTTGTTACTCTAACAAATAAATAAATACAGACAAAGCAGACAGACAGACAGTTTATACTTCAACTGGCCCTTTAGAAGGTCACTTTGGCATTCTATGAGCCTGGCTGCATCTGGATGATGTGGCATGTGATATGATGAGTAGACTACATGGTAATAGGTCCATGGAATGGACCATAGAATACATAGATCCATAGAATACATAGGTTCATACATAGGACCATAGAATATATAGGTCCATACCTGCACCTTTGCTCTAAATCAGGTCACCTGATCAGATATTATACTGTGTGGGATGCTATGCCCGTGGCTCAAGCATTTCAAAAGCCCCTGGATAGTAGTCCTGGCTGAGGCTCTGTGGGTAGGAAAGGAAAACTCATGCCTGGAATAGGTATTATCTTTGTAAGAGGGAGTCACTAGCTCTTTTAGAATAGGAGAGCTCCAATGTCCAGGATGATTTCTTTGAGGAATAATGTTATATTGGGAGCTTAACGTTGGTCTCTGTTGCTGACACGTTAGACATTCAGAGGCAGCAGTATTGTTAACTATGAGTCCATGCTGTTGGGACCACATGTAGCCTCCATCTCTGCCACATGATCATGCCATTTATATGTCAATCATGTCAGCTCTGGGACTGTTGATGATGATGTCTGGTTAATATCAATTAGCTGAGCTATTTTGTCTACTTGGTTGTTTAGTGTCTGGTGCATGTTTCCTGGTGGATGTTAACATGTGATACAAATATCTTCACACTTGTACCTCCTCTCACATTTTCATACACATTCCTCTACCCAGACCCCTTTGTCCGTGCTCTTCCAATTTTTTTTTTTCCAGGCCTCCAAACAAACAGCCAAGCCATTGCCCACAACTCAGGAATCTGTATGTATTCTTACCTCAGGCCATTTCTCCTTCCACCAAAGCAGATGAACAGGTTCTCTGCTAACTCTGTCATTTGGGAAAATTTGCCCTCTCCAATGTCTTCCAAGACCAACTCTGAATGTGGCTATGAGGCAGTCATCCATTTTTAGCCTGTAGGTACTTAAAGCTGACCCATCTATAAACCAGTCCTCAGCTTTTCTCACTGCTTTACCTGGTCATACGGGGCCCTTCACTAGGCCGTGGGTACAAGCCATGGGAGGAGAACTAGCACAACTATGATGGGTGACATGAGAGTCTGAGATATTTGCTCATACAGCTTACTTATGCCCTCTGGCCCTGTTTGAACTTGATCCTGGATATCCTATTTCCATCTTATAAAGGATTGTTACTGAGCCCCTCCAACTTTTTGACTTGGCGTAATTGACAGAACACAGCTTATAGGAGGAAATTCTGAATGCATGGGTCATTTGATGTTCCATCGTCAAGCATTCTGCCTTTACCCCTCTGTAACTTTCCAAGACCTGTTTTTCAAATCATATGTAAAATAATAATAATAATAATAATAATATGTAATTCTCTGATGTGGATGGTATGACCTTTCTCCAAAATCTCAGGGGCCAACCTTATGGAGTTCTCCATAGGCTGTTACTGCATTTTTTGCCACCACTGATACCTCTAACACCAAAGGGCCTGCTGGATCATATGGCCCAAGTGGCAGGGCTGACTGCTCCACATTTTGGACCTGCTAGAGTATCTTTTCCTGCTTTGAGCCCCCTCAAAGCTGACATCCCTCCATGTCACCCAGTATAAGAGCAGGAGCAATATTCTTAAGTGTGGAATATGTTGTCTCCAGAACCCAAAGACACTTCCAGTTTCTTTGTTTCTCTCTTCATGGTGAGGGTGAAAGATATTACAATTTGTATTTTACTTTGAAGAGATTATTCTGGCAAGCCTCTGACCACTGGGCTCCTAAAAACCATACTGAATTGGCTGATCTCTGAATCTTGATGGAGTTTCTCTCCCAATTCTGGAATGTATGTGTCTTACCAAGGTATCCAGCCACCTCTACCTGACCACAGAACACCCAATATGCAGTGACTTGCCCATCTTAACTGGCAGTTGTCTGAGCCACAAAACCATGAATTTGGTGAGCTAAGCATTCCATCATCGGGGGAAATGGCATGTATAAGATCAGATTTAAGTAACTTCTGAGGACCCAAGTAAGTTGCATGAGCAAGTGTCTCACCCACAGTATGACTCACAGTATGACTACTCACAGTAGTCTCACTCACAATATGACTACTCTTTTCACACTCACTTCACACCTATATCCTTATGGGAAATTACCTATGATCAATTGACAGAGAAAAAATAAATTCAAGCCTGGATTACAGATGATTCCATGATCTGATGTTATTAGCCAAAACTGAACTGCCATGGCAGTTCAACTTAGGTATGTCCTGAAAAGACAGTGGAGGAATGGAAATCCTCCCAGTGGGCATAACTTTGACCAGTATATTTTATGGTCCATTTGCCAAGAAAGAGAGATGGACTGAAGTATAGATCTATATAAATTCAAGGACAGGGGCTAAAGGTTTGGTCACATGTTCAGAAACTTGGAAGGAAGAACAGAACACCAGGGGATCAGTTGCTGTAGGTTTAGGGAAGATATATGTGAATGAATATCTTGGAATGATCACGAATGTGAGAATATTTGTGTCCTTTGAGAATGCCCATCAAACAGCCTTTGCAGTAGAAGAGCTCTGCATAGTCAGGTGGACAAAATTACCCATTTTGTGACTCAAGCTTCTTTCCCCAAACACTTCAGCATTTGCACAATAGGTTCATGGAAAGACTAATGATGTCAGGGATAGAGATTATTCATGGATATAATATGGGATTCTCTTCAGCAAAGCTGGTCTGGCTACTACCACTGTTTAATGTCAACCTGACCTTGAGCCCTCAATTCCACCTACCTTGAGCCCGCAATACAGTGTTATACTCAGCAGGAAAACACTGCCACCTGGTGGCATATTGATTATATTGCCCCCCTTTTATTAGTACTATTAAGGGATAGTAATTTAGTAATTTGTCCTGATTGTAATGGAAATTTATTCTGGATAATCTTTCTTGCCCACTGTATGTCCTCCAGTAATATTTCCATGTACTTACTTAATGCCTCATTCACCAGAATGGTATACTATACAACACTGCTTCTGATCAAGGAACTTATTTTACAGTAAAAAAAAAAAAAAAAAAGTAAGGCTGTGATTATGGGATTCACTTGTCTTAGCATTTATCCCATCCTCAGAAATTCTAAGCAGAGTAGTGTCATTCAACGTAATCTATTCAAAGCTAATGAGGACTAATGAGAACAGGACCCAGCTCCTGGGAAATGGGATAGCAGAAATGAAGTGGGAAAGCAGGACTTTGGCTTTTAACTGGGGCTCAGAGTATAGATCTCTCCTGCAGTGACAGTATAAGGATGCAAAAGCCATAAGACCCAGGAAGAAGAGATGCAGAAGGGTATCTGGCTTCTTTTCACCAGGGGTTTCAGGGGGCTCATGTTCAGATTAACATTGTAGCATTTAGGGTTGCTCTCAGTGGGCAAACACCTAAGCTCTTTTTAAACCTTGATGGTTCCCTGAGAAAGAATGACACAACCTATGAAACCTAGACATTCATGAAAACAGGACCTTAATTTTTCAGGAGGAATGGAGATGTTTTTAGAGGAGAGAGGTAAATAGCAAGGGACTTAATGGTTATAGCATCTCTCTTCTCAACTGCCTACCGCTGTGCTGCTCCCTTTAGAATCTCTATACCTCCACTCTCTGCCTCACCATTAATACTGCCCAATAAAGAAGTAAGATTACTAGGCAAACAAATCACAGAACAGGCATGAAAGTAAGCTTTATTTTTACTGCCATGATAATGTAATCTTCCCAGCCTTTGGTCTTCAGTATCATGACAAAGCAAATACTTTGGTGGATGGTGCCCAAACCCAGGATTTGGTTTTAGGCCAGTCCTAAGGGCACAGGCTCAAACTGGGCAGGTCTGTGTCCCCTGCCATCATGTGGAACAGACCAGTTCTTACTCCTTCCTTAGCCTTGCGGTAGACAGGGAGGTTAGGCTGGCTACCTAGAGAATTATACTGCGGGCTAAAATCAGTTCAGGTAGTATAGAAGCCTGAGGCAAACCAAAATCCATGACCCTGTATGACGTGACCATAGATAGACACAGACCTTGCATATTTCTTGACTCCGCTGTTTCAGGAACTGGCTAGACTATTGTGTTTTTCACTTGGTCAGCCACTTCATATGTTCCAGAACTGGGGCAGGGTAGGGGGTGAAGAAGAGCTCTAGGATTGCTGTGGGAGGCGGGAGGTACATCTTGGCCTAGTTATTCCAAGTCCCAGACACTTTGGAAGGGTCTGGAGGAGCACAAGGATATTAGCAAGCTTAGCCCAGTGACTCTTAGAGTCTGTGCCTGGAGTAAGATCTTTGTATAGGAGAGCTAGAGGGATGGCAGGCTGTCAAGGTGCCTACTCTACAACACATACTTCCCTGCTCTCCCCAGGTGCCCATTATCCAGGAGATCTACCTATATATCATGGGATTATCTCCATGGTTTAAAATCATTGAGTGTTTTTCCTGAGTCAGGACTCATTTATGGTGACCATTTATTTTCTTTACTGTTAGTCCCTTAATCTTTTTTTTTTTTTTTGCGGTACGTGGGCCTCTCACTGTTGTGGCCTCTCCCGTTGCAGAGCACAGGCTCCGGACGTGCAGGCTCAGCGGCCATAGCTCACGGGCCCAGCCGCTCCGCGGCATGTGGGATCTTCCCGCACCGGGGCACGAACCTGCATCCCCTGCATCGGCAGGCGGACTCTCAACCACTGCGCCACCAGGGAAGCTCCCTTAATCATTTTTATTATTTATTACTAAATCTTTGCCTGAATTTCTCACACTGCCTGGTTTTTACTTGATGAAACAGCTTTTCTTAACCACATTTATTCTGGTTAATTAGCCATGGTTTTTCTGCCATCACCTTTATTGCTTGAAAAAAAAATTATTTCTTTAGAGGCACATTATGCCAAACTTTTTTTTTGGTGTTTTTAGAATTCTTTTTGCTTTTATTAAAGAGGATTTTTAATGAATTGATTTCATCAGGAAGTTTTAATTCTGTTTACTATTTATAAGTATGGGAGGTGATTAATATTCAGAGTTTTCCTTTTCCTATCCAGGTTCCTTTCTAAAAATTAGGCCAGGGTAGTTTGCCAAGGGAAATTTAAAAAAGGTCTACTGCAAAAACCATCACTACTGAGATTTGACTGAAATATTCCAAGGGTGTTGAACACTGCCATTGATACTACAGACACCATTTTCCTTATGATTCTTAATCTTGAGATTGAGACATTAGGAGACTCAGCTGTCACTAAGAACTATATTGCTCATAAACCCAGAGAATCCCATTTCTCTTCTTGGTGAGATATAAAAAGAACTTTAGGGCCTCCCTGGTGGCGCAGTGGTTGAGAGTCCGCCTGCCGATGCAGGGGATACGGGTTCGTGCCCCAGTCTGGGAGGATCCCATATGCCGCAGAGCGGCTGGGCCCGTGAGCCATGGCCGCTGAGCCTGCGCATCCGGAGCCTGTGCTCCGCAACGGGAGAGGCCACAACAGTGAGAGGCCCGCATACCGCAAAAAGAAAAAAAAAAAAGAACTTTAAGCAACAATGTCCTACTGTATAGCACAGGAATCTATATTCAATATTCTGTGATAAACCATAATGGAAATGAAAGAATATGAAAAGTATATATATGTATAACTGAGTCACTTTTCTGTACAGCAGTAATTAACACAACATTGTAAATCAACTATACTTCAATTTAAAAAAAAAAAAAAAAGAACTTTAGACACCCATAAACCATTGCTTCTTCCCTCACTTTTACCCCACTGGATGGGTTGGAACGAAAAGAAAATGAAAAGTATCTGTCACCTATTATGCTATTTGTTTTACATATGAAGTCTCAAATAATCCTCACAATGACCTCATTGCCCATATTTGACAAATGCGAAAATTTAAGCTCAAAGTAGTTGGTTAACTTAACCAAAATCAAACATCTGGTAAGTTGGCAGTGTGGGATCCAAACTCAGATCTACCTAATTTTAAGGCCTGGGCTATTCTACTAGACCCATTGCTCAGAAAAAGACAAGGATCACTTCATAAACTAGGCAATGAGTGAGCAATAAATGTTTTATCCAGATGCCCACAAAAATTAAAGGCCAGTGCAAAGCAAGGAATTATAAATTATAAACCAGGCTTAGAGAAGTTAGGGAGATGTAGATGTCAGAGGTCAGGTTAGAGACTGGGCAGGCTCTGGGAGCGTGGAGATGGTTTGGCTAGAGAGGAGTGTGTGAGGAGAGAATGAGGTCCTATCAGGATAAACCAGGAGACATTATGCAAAGTGAAATAAGCCAGACAAAGAAAAACAAATACTGTATTATCTCACTTATATGTGGAATCTAAAAAAAAGAAAAAAATTGAACTCACAGAAGCAGAGAATAGAGTTGTGGTTACCAGGGGCCGGGGAGTAGGGAGGTGGAAGGGAGAGATGCTGGTGAAAGGATGCAAATGTTCAGTTGTGTAGCATGAATAAGCCTAGAGATATTATGTACAGGCATGATGGCTATTTTTTTAATCAACTTTTAAAAGAAATTTTATTATTTGGCTGTGTTGGGTCTTAGTTGCTGCATGTGGGATCTTTTGTGTGGTGCATGGGCTCTTCTCTGTGGCATGCAGGCTTCTCTAGTTGTGGTGCAGGTTTAGTTGCCACGCGGCATGTAGGATCTTAGTTCCCCAACCAGGGATCGAACCCACGTCCCCTGCACTGGAAGGTGGATTCTCAACCACTGGACCACCAGGGAAGTCCCATGATGGCTCCTCTTAATAATGCTCTATTGAACACTAGAAATATGCTAAGAGCATAGATTTCAGGTACTCATCACACCAAAAAACTGGTAACTATGTGAGGAGATTACATGTTAACTAGCTTGACTGTAGTTATCATTTCACTGCATAAATATAGAGCAACTCATCAAGTTATACCTTAAATACATACATTTTTATTAAAAATAAAAAACTCAAAATTATTTCAAAAATGCTCAAAGTTGTTAAAAATGAAGTTATATTTAACAAGTTATAAATTAAAATTTTTAATGGAAAAAAGAATGGTATTAATATATAAGCACTAATATGAACACATTAAATCTGTGTTTCTCAGGAATCTGACAATCACTGAGGTCATTTCTCTATTTCTCCCTCCACCTCTTCATTCTCCTGCTTTTCTCTATCATCTCTCTGATTATACTTTAGAACTGGACTTTTTAAGTTAAATTTTATTTATTTATTTATTTATTTCGTGGCTTAAAATAACAATCTTTATTTTTATTTGTGAGTCATGAATTTGGATAGGGCTCAGCTGAGTGGTTCTTAGCTCTCTATGGAGTCTGCTGGGGTTCACTTGGCTGCATTCAAGAAGGTTTTATCATGTCTGGCGCCTCAGTGCTACTCCACAGGGTCTGTCTGCCTGTCTGTCTCTTTCTCTCTTACGGCTAGCTTGGGCTTCTTCATGGCAAGACGGTCACAGGATAGGTGGATGTTTTACAGTGTCGCTGGGTTCTCAGAGGGAGAGTTCCAAGTGGCATGATGAAAGTTGCAAGTCTCTTAAGGCCCAGCCTCAGAAGTCATCCAATGTTACTTTCACTGCATTGTGTTAGTCAGAAGAGGCCATATGGCCAGCCCAGACTCAACAGAAGGGAAAACTGACTTCATTTTTCAGTGGCTACCCAATGACAAAAAATTTGTTCCATCTTTAAGGTACCACACAAAACTTGCCATATCCAAAACCTGACTTTTGTTTGTTGATTGAGGGTTCTATGGGGTCTCTCGACCATCATGCAAAATGTGAATGATGAGTACACAGTCATGTGGATGCTGGAGATGTGACAGATCCCAGCATCAGTTAAAGATGCTTTCAGCTGTGAAGAACAAACAACCTAAATCAAATCTGTTAACATCATGTAAAAATGTATTTGCTTATTAGGCATAAAGTCCAGAGATGGAAGGTTGCCTTCAGGGTTGGTTTATCGAGTACTTTAGTGATATCAGTGAGTGATGTCATATTATTCTCATCTCTCTTCTGTGACATTCCCCATATGGGCTTCAGCCTAAGCTCCTCTTCTTATGACTGGGTAGCTGACAGTAGTGATTGTGGCTGTTTGCTTCCTATAGCTGCTAAATCAGTTGCAAAATAAACTGGTTTACTGGTCTATCTCAATGCTGGCCTGCCCATCTTCAGCACATTTGACGACCTGGAGCCAAAGCTACATCTCTTGAAATCCAAATTTTATTTTTATTAACTAGAATTTTCAGTTCTCTAGTCTTCACTTTCAAAACAAAAAGGCAAAATTAATTTGCCTTTAGTGCCTAAGGTCTTTAATTGAGACTTTTCTGTTGTTATTGAACGTTGATAGTTAAAGTGTTCAGAAACCAAGAAATTTCCCAGGTTCTTCATACAGCCTTCCCTGCCCCATCCTCTCAGTGTTCTCTTCTTTCTCAAGGGGAGGACTGTTTTAGGTGGGGCATGGGTGGCAGGGACAGAGTAGAAGGAGAAGGGAGAGAAAGGAGAGCTGTCCACTTTCTTTGTACGCACCTCACAACCTGCCGTTGACTTGTCTACATTACTAATCTCAGGCTGAAGTTTTGCCCCAAGACAGTATTTGATAAACAACTTTCTAACGTAGAGAAAAAAATACTTCATTTCTTTTAACTTGGAGACAAATATCCTACTTAAGAAAACAGATTGACATTTATACTGACTTGAAAATGCTGTGATATTTTTGGGAATTGCTGGGCTTGAATAACTTTCTGAAGCTAGGAAACCAAAGAAACTGTCAGATGGCATTTTCACTCGAGGGAGAGAAGGAGTACAGAAGAGAAAATTTGGATTCACAGCTGAATGTCTGGCTTAGATGTTAAACCTCCCTAAGAATGTGCTTTCTTGCTCCTGTTTTTGGTGTAATGCCAAGGGGAACTGTCAGACCACAAATAATCATTGTTAACTTGCAGTGGAAACCAGAGCCATTAAGAAAAATATTGAAAGCTTGTTCCAGGATAATAACATTTTAGAGAGCAAAGAAATAAGGTACCTGACTAACCTGTTTTACTAGGTCATATACGGAAAATGTGTTGACCAGATGAATTTTAAGCAAGAATAATGACTTTTCCTTGATTTGTCAAGGATTTTAAAAAGCCAATGTGCTTAGAAAAACAAATTTGCTGTAACTTGGGTAATAGGGAAACCAAAGGCAGAAAGCCTAGGTAGCTCAGATTCATGATGCGGCAAAATAATTTTGTTATCTGGCCAGGTTTTCTGGTTCTGATGCATTTAAGCTCCAAGGAGTTGCCTAGGTTGCAGGAAACAAACCACACTTGTGCAGGATGCAAATTCCTTTGAACTTCACTGTAAAAGTCTTTACTTCTCAAACTGTATTTTAGAAGATCTTGCTACAAGATTGGCAAAAACTGCAGATTCCCAAAGGTTATTTTCATCAGATTTTACAACTAAATAACCTGAGTAACAAGTAAGAATAGATAGAGGGACTTCCTCCAACAGGTGAGAACAATTTTCCTTGTTTCATTTTTGTTTCTCAATTAAAATGTCTGAAATCCTATCCCAATGCAGACTAAGAGGTGATAATTTGAATTGTTCATTTGATTGGCAGAGCTCCAGCATGGACTTCTGTTTGCCTCTCTGGGTCTACTCTCCACCCTCACCTGCATTCACACCTGGAGGCTGACTTGAATACACCACAGAGTCTCCAAGTCCTTCTAGTTGGGGTTTACCAATGGGGATCCCAGGCAGTGGACTGATGAAAGGGAGGAAAGTGAGTCAGGGAGAATTTCTACTCCCCTGGCTTCTTCCCTGTAAATTCCTTGACCAAAGAGTATAGGTCAAAGTGACCTTCTCCATATGACTTTCTCCTTCTGGGTTCGGTAACTGCCCTCTCGCCTTGTCACATCTAGTCGGGGCCTAGGGTTATCCTTTGTGGTTCCCTTACACCCTGCCCACATCTTTATAAGCAACCCTTTGTAAAGAAGCTCACTCACAGGTTTTCTAAGTATACCATCTATTTTTGGGTAGTCGTTCTGCAAGGTTTATCATAGTCCTGTAAGGACATTCTAGGATACTCTAGGACAAGAAGCAGGAGACTGACTAGGTGCTCCTTGGAATCTAATACAATGTCCCAACTCTTTGCTGAACCCCATCTGCCAATGCCTATTGTGCAGTGCTCAGTCTCCGAGCCTCTTCCATACCCCTGTTCCCCCAAGCTGCCAATCATTACATCTATCCATATCCTTCTATGCCCACTGCCACCTCTGTAGGGCAAACCACCACTGTCTCCCACTGTCTACTTCAGAAGCTCACCCACTAGTCCTTTGCACTTGTTCTTGCTCCCTCTGATTCATTTCCTATATTACAATCAGAGTACTCTTTCTAAACTATGAATCTGATCACATAGATGATGGTCATGTACAATAGATGATGTTTAATAAATATATGTCCCGGATTTAGCTGTGCTCTTCCTGGCCCCAAAGCTTTCCCACCTGCAACCCCTGTTCTAGAAATTTTTCTTCTCCTTTCCCACTTCACTCATCCTTCCAGTCCCTGCTTGAATGCCATTTGCTCAAAGAAACTTTACCTGACTGCTCTTCTACCCACCAGACCAGACCGAGTTGAGTTGCCTCATTCACCTCTTTTGTGGCACATATCTCAATTATAATTAATTATTTGTTTAAATAGTCACTTGATATCTGGTTGCTACCTTTGCCCACTGCTACCCTGGTCCTGGCCATCAGCATCACTTGCCTGAATGGCTGAAAGAAGCTCCTAGCTTGTTTCTAAACTTCTACTCTTGCCTCCTCTCAATGTTCATTCTCCACATGGTTACCAGAATGATCCATAAATGGGTCATGTCACTTCCACACACTGAAAATAAAATCCTAGATTTGCACCCTGGCCTGCTGTGCCTCCTTCTCTGTCTTCATGTCCAAGCGCTCTCTGCCTCACTCATTCTGGCCTCCCTTCTCTTCCTCCAACCCTTTTCTGCCACTCACCATAACACCTAGCATTTTCTCCTTCTTTCTCATTTTAAGTTTTCTTTCTGAAATTTCTAATGTGATGGAATAGTTTATGATGAGTTCGTGGGCTACCATGTGGACAGCTATTGGTTTTGTTTCCCAACACCCTATCTCCTCCCTTCCTTTGCTGAACCTCTCCCACCCCAGTCCTAATTCTGTCCCTCCACTCCCCCAGCTGTGTGGGACCCTAGTCTGATCAGTCCAGTCTCCCATTTCCTGGTGATTTATTATGTTAATTGTTAGAGACTCTCACCTGGAGAGAAAGTAGACCAAATCTGGGGACTTCCCTGGTGGTCCAGTGGTTAAGAATCCACCTTCCAATGCAGGGGGCATGGGTCCAATCCGTGGTCAGGGAACTAAGATCCCACATGCTGTGGGGCAACTAAGCCTGCATGCTGTAGAGCCCATGCACCACAACTAGAAAACCCATGTGCCACAACTACTGAGCCCATGCACTCTGGAGCCGTTGCACCACAACTACTGAGCCCGTGTGCTCTGGAACCTGTGCGCCACAACTGGAGAGAAGCCCCTGCACTGCAACGAAGAGCCCGCATGCTGCAACTAAGACCTGATGCAACCAAATAAATAAATAAATAATTTTTAAAAAGTAAGTAGACCAAATCTTAAATTAAGCAAAACACAAGTAGGAATTTCTCAAATGCTTCAAATCCATTTATCAACAAACATTCATTGAGCACTTTCTATGCTACTTACGTATTGTGCTAGGAACTGGGGAAATATATAACAATGAACAAAGCAGACATAAATCCCTGCCCTGGATAATGCTGTGACTCGGACATCGGCCATGTAATTGCTAAAATTCCAAGTGCTAAAAAGGGATGGAGGGCATTTACTGGATCCAGCAAAGACCTTTATGATCAAATAAGTTTTACCATAGATTTTGTGGATTCTAAAACTAAACTACTCTACAAAGCATATTAAAAATGCAAGATATCAGTAGAAAGAGACATTAAAATTCTGTTCTTTCGGGCTTCCCTGGTGGCGCAGTGGTTGGGAGTGCATCTGCCGATGCAGGGGACACGGGTTCGTGCCCCGGTCCGGGAAGATCCCACATACCGCGGAGCGGCTGGGCCCGTGAGCCATGGCTGCTGAGCCTGTGCGTCCGGAGCCTGTGCTCCGCAATGGGAGAGGCCACAACAGTGAGAGGCCCGCGTACCGCAAAAAAAAAAAAAAAAAAAAAAAAAATCTATTCTTTCAAAGAACTGAATCACTCTGCTGGTTAGAGCTAATATGTAACCAGTTCTGAATCTAAAATGTTTCTGGGAAATAGAGACTCAACACAAGGTCACACTCACATCTTCCCTCTCCACATATTTTCAGAACATCACCACAGTATTAAAAAGAAAATGGCTTTGTTTTTTTTTTCTGCGTTGGCGGCCCTCTCACTGTTGTGGCCTCTCCCGTTGTGGAGCACAGGCTCCGGACACGCAGGCTCAGCAGCCATGACTCACGGGCCCAGCCGCTCCGCGGCATGTGGGATCTTCCCGGACTGGGGCACGAACCCGCGTCCCCTGCATCGGCAGGCGGACTCTCAACCACTGCGCCACCCGGGAAGCCCAAGAAAATGGTTTTTAAAAAGAGGTAAATCCGGGACTTCCCTGGTGGCGCAGTGGTTAAGAATTCCCCTGCCAGTGCAGGTGACATGGGTTTGAGCTCTGGTCCTGGAAAATTCCACATGCCTTGGAGCAACTAAGCCTGAGCGCTGCAACTCCTGAGCCTGTGCTCTAGAGCCCGCAAGCCACAACTACTGAGCCCATGTGCCACAACTACTAAAGCCCGTGTGCCTAGAGCCCATGCTCTGCAACAAGAGAAGCCACTGCAATGAGGAGCCCTCACACTGCAACGAAAGCCCAACGCAGCCATAAATAAATAAACAAATAAATAAATAAATTTATATTGAAAAAAAAAGATAAATCCTAGGCCTAAGAAGTGAAAGTGCAAGAATATGAGTTTGGCATTGCAGAAAAAAACGGCCAAGCTACTCCATCAGTTTATTTCAGTAAAAACCTTCGTAGCAGTAGTTCAATTCTTCAATTTTTATGATTAATTCTGTTTTTATATCATGTTTTATTTAGTGAGGGTGAGTTGAAAAATAAGTAAGAGAATAAAGAGGAAAACAATCAGCCATATTCCTACCATTCAAAATCAACTCCTCTTAATATTTTGGCATATTTGCTTCCAGTCTTTTATCATGTTTATAGTTTTTTGGGGTTTTTTTTGCAGTACGTGGGCCTCTCACTGTTGTGGCCTCTCCCGTTGCGGAGCACAGACTCCGGACGCGCAGGCCCAGTGGCCATGGCTCACGGGCCCAGCCGCTCTGCGGCATGTGGGATCTTCCCAGACCGGGGCACGAACACGTGTCCCCTGAATCGGCAGGCAGACTCTCAACCACTGTGCCACCAGGGAAGCCCATGTTTATAGTATTTTTTTTTTTTTTTTAGGTACGCAGGCCTCTCACTGTTGTGGCCTCTCCTGTTGCAGAGCACAGGCTCCGGACATGCAGGCTCAGCGGCCATGGCTCACGGACCCAGCCGCTCCGCGGCATGTGGGATCTTCCTGGACCAGGGCACGAACCCACGTCCTCTGCATCGGCAGGCGGACTCTCAACCACTGCGCCACCAGGGAAGCCCTGTTTATAGTATTTTTAAAAAATGTTTCTTTCTATCTCTCTGTCCCTGTCTCTGTGTGTCTGTCTTTGTCTCTCTGTCTATCTCTCTCTTTCTGTCTCTCTCTCTATTCAAAATATCTTAAAATATTAGAGCATTAAACTAATGTTAAAGTCCCTTTTGGATGTTATCCCTCTTGGTTCCCAGAGGTAACCACTATTTTGAATTTGATGAATATGTATCTATCTATCTATCTGTCTATCTATCTATCTATCAATAAAATGGATCCTCAGGCCACTTATCCAATGCCAATCTAGGATTCTGGTGAGTTGGTTGTAGAATGCACATGCCTAGATCAATGTATGAATTATAGTTTAGGCCCAGCTGAAAGTCTCACCAAAATTATATGCATACAGCCATTTTTCTGTAAGAAAATTGTTTCTATTCCATAAGATGAAATTAAATACATTATTTTCCCAGCATTATATCATGATTTCCAAGTATTTCACCTTGAATAAATGTGAAGATCACTGCTCTATGAAAGGGTTGTCACGGTGCAAAAATTATTCATTAAACGTTTATCATGTGACAGGTGCTGCTCCAGGTGCAGGGGTTCAGCAGTAAACAAAATCCTTGCCCTCATGGAGCCTAAATTCTATTGAGAGGTACACAGTAAACAAAGAGACCAACAGAGACCATCAGGTAATGATAAATGTGATTAGAAAAGTAGAATCAGGTAGGAGAATAGAAATGAAAATATCTGGGTGGGTGGGTCAGGGAGGTCTCTCTGAAGAGGTGACCTTGATGTGAATACAATGAGGTAAGGAGCCAGAAAATATCAAGGATTCAGAGCAAATCAGTGTGATATGATATTTGATATGATTTGTCACTTTAGGACCCTGTGGTTTATGTTACAACCTAATCCTCAAGGGAAGAAATGCTAGTGGACAGAACTGGGTACATTTCCTTCCCCAGTTGCCTAAATAGCAGAAGATAAGAGGTCTCTGAGGAATCCAGCTCATTATTACTGGGTTTGTTAGATTATCAGAAGCATAAGCCAGAGATGACTTGAGGGCTATGTAGGGCTGTTAGGACTTCTAGGGCCTTGAAAAAATTTGCAAGTGATAGGAATTTGTTGTTACACTTTTTTTTTTTAATGACAGTCAAGTCATTCTTGCTTTTTCTCCCCCAAATATTTATTTATTTATTTATTTGGTTGCACCGGGTCTTAGTTGTGGCAGGCGGGCTCCTTAGTTGCAGCTGGTGGGCTCCTTAGTTGTGGTTCACTGGCTCCTTGGTTGAGGCACATGGTCTTCTTAGTTGTGGCATGTGAACTCTTAGTTGCAGCATGCTTGTGGGATCTAGTTCCCTGAGCAGGGATTGAACCCAGTCCCCTGCATTGGGAGCGTGGAGTCTTAACCACTGAGCCACCAGGGAAGTCCCTGTTGTTACACTTAAACCTCTTTCTGAACCTTCTGCCCAAGGTCTTGCCAAGCTAGTGGACACCTAGCATGTGTGTTGGTCCACATGCTTTCCTTCCTCAGAATGGCACCCCTTTTCTTCTGGGGTATATTATTCCTATTACTATCATGTGATTCAAAAGGAACTGCCAAGTTGTTACAAATCCTGCCCTTTGTTCACAGTTGATGGGTCTGTGGGTGCAAACATGACCCAAACTGAGCCAACCAGAGTATTTCATAACCTGGTCAAAGCTAGGTCAAATCACAAGCCAAGTTAGTTAGCATCCATCCTCGGGATTTTTTTGGCTTGGAGCTCAGGGGAAAAAAGTCAGTCATCTAGAGTCAAAGCTGTGAGAGCCCAGGATAGGGACCTAACAGTCCTCTCCCGGCTGTGGAGGAAGCTATACTGAGAGAATGAAGCCCCATGCTGAGAGAAGCAAAGAAATGAGAAAGATAGTGGTGTTGGATCCCCTGGTTCCAGACTTCTTTGAATTCTGGCAACGTCTTGTCTGCAGTCATGATAGGCTGCTAATAAATTCCCCTGTTTGCCTGACCAGTTGTGGTCAATTTCTGTTATGATAAGAAGTGTTCTAATATAAATGTCTTCCCCCAAATTGCCCTACATTCTACAGTTATGCTCATCCCAGCTTCTGCTTCCTAAATAAAATTCCTCTCCAAGGTGCTAGGAGAAAGTAATCTGATTGGGTATTGGAAGAAATTCACACTGAGACATGGACAATTTAAAAGCGTTCCCATGTTGATAATGGGGGGAAGCTATGCCTATGTGGGAGCAGGGAATATATGAGAAACCTATACCTTCTGAATTTTACTGTGAACCTAAGACTGCTCTAAAAAAATAAAGTCATTTTTTAAAAAGCTTCCCTGGAGGCTTGGCCTTAAGATTGAATCTGTTTTTTAAATTTTTAAATTTTTTATTTTTTGTCTTCGTTGCTGCGTGCGGGCTCTCCCTAGCTGTGGCAAGCGGGGGCCACTCCTTGCTGCAGTGCACAGGCTTCTCATCGTGGCAGCCTCTCTCCCTGCAGAGCAGGGATCTAGGGGCGTGGGTTTCAGTAGTTGTGGCACATGGGCTCAGTAGTTGTGGCTCACGGGCTTAGTTGCTCCGTGGCATGTGGGATCTTCCTGGACCAGGGCTCGAACCTGTGTCCCCTGCATTGGCAGGCGGACTCCCAACCACTGCGCCACCAGGGAAGCCCTGAATCTTTTTTTTTTTAATTGAAGTATAATTGAAATACAGTATTAGTTTCGGGTGTACAACATAGTGATTCGATATTTCTATAGATTATACTCCATTTAAAGTTATAAAATATTGGCTACATTCCCTGTGCTGTACATTACATCCTTGTATATTATTTATTTTAACCTAGTAGTTTGTACCTCTTAATCCCCTTCCCTTATCTTGTCGCTCACCCAACCCTCTCCCCACTGGTGACTGTTAGTTTGTTCTCTGTTTGTTTCTGTTTTGTTATATTCATTTGTTTGTCTTATTTTTTAGATTCCACATATGAGTAAAAAAAAAAGCATTTGTCTCTTTCTGTCTGACTTATTTCACTAAGCATAATATCCTCAAAGTCCATCCCTGTTGTTGCAAATGTCAAAATTTCATTCTTATTATGGCTGAATAATATTCCAGTGTGTGTGTGTGTGTGTGTATTCTTAAACAACTATTTGAAGGCATTGGAAATAAACCAAGACAAAAGAGAAACTTAATTTGAAGTTTTCACTTTGCCTGGAATAACCCGCACCTCCTCCCATTCTCATAGCTCAAATGCCACTTCTCAATATACATCTCTTACCCACTCAACTTAGGGCTCTTTGGTCTCATTCATTCTGAATCTCCATCATTTAACAGACTGCCTGGCATATAGCAAAAGTGCAGTAAATATTTTTTCAACAAAATAACTAATGACTGAACCTATTTCTTCCAACAAAATTGATTATTCTATTCCCAATGGACCCATAACATTTTATGTCGCTTCTATGGCATTATGGTAAGCAGATAAGGTAGGAGTCCCTGGAGTAAGAGAACCAGGGATGGCTTTCTTGACATAAGAGAAGCCATTTTTGGCCTAAGCCATTTTGTGGTCTAAGCCTAAGCCTGGCTGCAGTGCTTGCCCTTGAACAGTTCTCAGTAATTGATGATCTTAAAGGAACAAAAGAATGCAGAAACAAGTGACTGTTAACAGGCCAGAGAAGTAACAAGAGCAAAGATAATACATCCATTGTGAAGACTCCCGTTCTGTTCCCATGGTAAAGATTTGCCTAGAGCGCTCAACCACCAGATCAACTGGAACCTAAGGGCTGATGATGTTGACCTTTTCTGACCCTCATGACTTCAATCCACTAAAGCTTGCACTCTGTTGACCACCCAAGCCCCTTCATGACTATGCATGTACCCCTAGCTTAAAATTTCCCCAGTTTTGCAGTTGAGGAGACACTGCTTTGGGAAAGATCCCTGGTGCTCTCCTTACTTGCTGCGAGTGATAATAACTCCTTCCGTCCCCAACTCTTTGCCTTGGTTGCGTCTTTTTGGCTCAACAGTCGCCAAGAGGCAAACCCAGTTTTCGGGTGACATTATGACTTTCTCCCTTGTATTACAATTTATTTGTGTGAATGTCTGCTTTCCCGCAGGAACCACATAACACCAAGAAGAGTGCTTTTTTAAAAAATAAATTTATTTATTTTATTTTTGGCTGCGTTGGGTCTTTGTTGCTGCGTGTGGGCTTTCTCTAGTTGCAGACAGCAGGGCCTACTCTTCGTTGCGGTGTGCAGGCTTCTCACTGCGGTGGTTTCTCTTGTTGCAGAGCACGGGCTCTAGGTGCATGGGTTTCAGTAGTTGTGGCTCACAGGCTCAGTAGTTGTGGCTTGTGGGCTCTAGAGCACAGGCTCAGTAGTTGTGGTGCACAGGCTTAGTTGCTCCACGGCATGTGGGATCTTCCTGGACCAGGGCTCGAACCCGTGTCCCCTGCTTTGGCAGGCGGATTCTTAACCACTGTGCCACCAGGGAAGTCCAAACATAGTGCTTTGTGTATAAGTATTCAATTAATATTGAAGGCAGCTGGGCAATAATTTTTTGAGAAACAAAAGTAATTATTGCCATTCTAATTAATATGTGAAACAAATGTATGTTGCAGGAATATAATAAGAATATAAATAGGACTTCATTTCCACAGTACTGTCATCCTAGAACCAAGGGGAATATTCTGCGGTTTAAGTGAGTTGATATATGCACACAGTGCTTAACAGCCAGAGCAGCTCAATCAACTTGCTCTTCCTCTCTCTTTCCCTCAGGCCTCCCCTCCAGCTAATGATAATTTTGACTTTCACACTGTAAGGAAAACTGGCACCTGGAAGTCAGAGGGTTACTTCAGTTCAAACAGCAAGTCAACTGCAGCATTAAGGACAGGTCTGTCCTCTCAGCTGCTCTGGCATAGATCTTCTGCACAAGCTCTGGCCCTGGGAATGTGTGGACAATTCCCACATTTAGGAAGCTGATGACACACATCAAAGGAGAAGCTGCTTGTCAAGTTAATTCCTCTCCCTACATTCAGAGAACAGAAGGGGGCTTCTCTACCTGAGATCTTAGGGCCCCAATATATGCCTGTTTTATATCCCATACTCTCCTTAAGGGCTTGTGAGCATGTCACAGCCTCAGCCTTATACTTAAGCACAATTATCTTTGCGCTGAGGGAGGAACTCTGAGGTATAAGCTATTTAATATTCTGGAAGCAATTTGCAGGTACTCAGCTTAGTCACGAAATCTGCTTAACGATGCTGAACACGAAAGTCTGGATTGTCTATTTCCAAGATGCTATCCAGGCTGGCTAAATGATCCATTTTAACACTGGCTTGAATTCCAAGAGCAGCTGGAGTTCGGGGTCCAATCTGTACAGCTATCGTCAGCTAAACCTAGGTTTCTTCACCTCAGCACTATTGACATTTTGGGCCAGATAATTCTTTGTTATGGGGGCTGCCCTGTGCATAGTAGGATGTTTAGCAACACCCCTGGCCTCTATGCACTAGATGCCCACAGCATCACTCCTCCCCCAATCAGTTGTGACAACCAAAAAAGCCTCCAGGTATTGCCAATGTACCCTCAGGAGCAAAACTACCCCCAGACGAGAACCTCTGACACAGACCTTGAGCTACTTGCTTCCTATCCTCGGGGCCAGAGACAGATGATCGAAAACTCCTCTTATCTCCATGTCTTTCACTGAGCCTTACCTTTGACTGTTTCTTCCTTATTTGCCTGATAATTGCTGGTCTCCTGAATGCTTAAGCTCCTTGATCTGATTTCCCTCTGATCTTAGGATGACCTCACTGTTTTCCTGTTTCAGCCAATGAACTTCTGGACCAACAAAAATAATGTACACCCCCAAATTTGCAACATTTATTCAATAAACTTTCATTACTATATATTTTGCACTGGTAACATTAACATATGCTAGAGATTTTAAGGTTTAACAGTTAGAATTATGCTCTGTTGCTAGTGACAGTAGCTTGAATAAGATAGAAGAGTTTATCCCACATAAAAGTCCAGATGGAGGCAGGCCAGAGTGGTGTGTGGTTTTGTTCCATGAAGTTGCTCTGCCAGGCCTGGCCTCTCTTCTAAGATCATTTCATGGTCAAAGCTGCTCACCTCTTGGATAGTTGCTCAGCTCTAGCCATTAGATCCACAATCCAGCCAGCAGGAAGAAGAAAAAATGGAAAAGAAAGCTAAATTAAGGAAGGCTCCTGTAGACTGTTGACACTTACGCTTACATATCATTTGTCTGAACTTAGTTACCAGCCCACACCTACTGTTAAGTCAGCCTGAGGAAATGTGGTCTTTATCCTGAGTGACCATGTAACCCACTTAAAAAACTGGGGGCTGTAGTACCATGAATACTGAAGGACAACTGAAGCCTTTGCTGTGTGAAGGGTACAAGGACATTTGAAACACACACATACCCTAAGGATGTTTCAGTCTAGTAGCAGAATTGGTTGTTTACACAATTACCTCTGGTCTAACTTGACTAAAATAACTTTTTGCCTAAAGGGAAAGGTATGATTACAATACTGATAACATTTTAAGAACTGTAAGCTAAATACTAATTAGCCAAATGTGGATAAGAACACATGTTTGTATTTATGCAACTGTGACTTTCTATAATTCCTTAGATCCTGAAATTTTATTCTATAACAAATTTGAGTTTAATTTTTGGAAAAGCTTGCATCTTAGGAAGTAAATACAGGAAACTTAATTACCAGTATTTTAAATGTTGGAAATAATAATTATGAGCCACTTGGTAGGTTCCACTTCTGTCATCTTGTAGTGGGTGTCAAATTAACTGCTGCTTTATATTTAGCTATGTGATGTGTCACTCAGTACACATTCCCTGGAGGACCTCATTGGCTGAAATATGAAAATGATTTGTAGTATCAATAGGGGTGCCAAGTCTTTGTTAAAGACTATCACAAACTGGTAATTTGTCTCTTGGTACAAATTGGCCTGTTATCTTCCAGTGCCAAAAGTCAAGATTATCAGAGTTGGAGCTATTTAATATTCTGGGAATATTACTTACTCTCTCAGTTTCCACATGTTTATAGCTCTTTCCCCTAGAGAACTCTATTCCAGGACAGTGCTGTTCTAATGGCCTCCATGGGGTGCTGGGCCAATATCAAGGCCTTGTCACATATTACAGAGTCAACACGAGGGAGAAGAGTTCAGTTCTAGCTCTGGAGTAGGAAGCAGGCAGCCTAAATATAGATCAACAAATTTGCTTTGACTTTCTTTAGGAAACTTACATGGGGCAGAGTCAAGAGAAGGTTGACCTCATTTTGCTATTTTCATAAAAGAAAAGCTTGGTGTCTTCTAATTCTGATCCAAGTTCTTATCATCTCTCATTTCTGGAATTGTTTAGGTAAATATAGAATCTCAGAGGTAGAAGAAAATGAGGTGATCTCGAGACCTGATCCCTGGATAAGACAGAGGAGGTGGCCAATCCCATGGAATGCAGCAACCGGTAATGCAGTGATTATTTTAAAGCTTTGGGGCCTAGAGACGAGGAGCTGGGGTAAGGAAGGCCTGAAAGTGGCAGCTGCAGCTAAACAGCAAAGGGCAGGCTTTCTACACATGTATCAGACAATGTCTCTTCAGTTACTCCACACACTTGAATAGCACTCACCTTCAGTAGTATCAACTTCCAACAGGAAGCATGATGGAGTTTTTCCCGTATCTTTGCATATGTGTGTGTTACACACACACAAGGACAGTCCTGTGAGGGAAAAATATGCATACAATGCCCAGCACTGTGCCTGGCACGAGGTAGTAGGTGCTCGACAAGTGAGAGTCATTGTTATTGCTATTATCCAAGTGACACCAGAAGGGGAAATGCAGAGCCCCTTCCTCCCAACCTTAGAAAAATGCACTTGTTATCTGGGACCTGAGGCAGTCTCTCTCACCTTCTTGCAATACTTGTTGGCAGGCTCATTTTCATCAGTCATCTTACTGCTCTCTTCTCACCCTCAAATGCCTAGTTTTTCTTCAAGGCCCAAGGTAAATGTCAGCTTTTCTCTGTATTATGCTTCATCACATTCTTACGTAGATGTCCACTTTCTCCTATGGGTGCCCACAGCGCCTTGCTTATACATGTAATATAGCTCTTATCATGCTGTAGTTTATTTATGTGCCACCAACTCCAGTGGTAGGGAATTTCTCCAGGGTAAGGATGACTTTTTCACCTCTGAATTTTCAATTATTAAATCATTGCCTGACTGGATAAATTGTACATCCATTCAATGGGATATTATTCATAGATAAAAAGAAACAAGCTATCAAGCCACAAAAAGACATGGAGGAATTGCAAATGCATATTGCTCAGTGAACTAAGAGAGCCTGAAATGATTACATACTGTATGACTCCAATTATATGACATTCTAGAGAAGGCAAAACTATAGAGACAATAAAAACAGTGGTTGCCAGAGTTTCAGGGTGGAGGGATGGGGAGCTGAAGCACAGGTGACATTTGGGGAGGTGAAATTATTCTGTATAATACTTTAATCATGGATACATGACATTCTACAATTATCAAAAGCTATAGAACTGTAAAACACAAAGAGTGAACTTTAATGTATGAAAATTAAAATAAAATCATTTAGGAGGTCAGAAAATTCCAGGAAGGAAAGCAGATCATGATAAGAGAATCTAACTGTATTAAAAATATATGAGGGCTTCCCTGGTGGCGCAGTGGTTAAGAATCTGCCTGCCAATGCGGGAGACACAGGTTTGTGCCCTGGTCCGGGAAGATCCCACATGCCGTGGAGCAACTAAGCCCATGCACCACAACTACTGAGCCTGCGCTCTAGAACCCGCAAACAACAACTACTGAAGCCTACGCCTAGAGCCCATGCTCCACAAGAGAAGCCACCACAATGAGAAGCCCGTGCACCGCAATGAAGAGTGGCCCCCGGTCACCGCAACTAGAGAAAGCCCACACGCAGCAACAAAGACCCAACGCAGCCATAAATAAATAAATAAATAATTTTAAAAAATATATATATATATACACATATGTATATATATGAAATAATGCCACTGAAGGACAGGGTGGGGAAAGGTGCTGACCTTAAGTAAAATTGGAAATTAATGGAATCTCGAAGACTGAAGGCAAAAGAAATTGCATAGAATTCTACTTTCGTTGATAAAGTTGTTTCACTTGTGGGTATGTGTTAACAATTCTGATACTGCTACATGTGTATACTGGAACTGAACAACTGAGTGAATGGGCGGCAGGTGTAGCTCATTGCTGGAGTAAGAATTTACAGACAAGCAAAGGGAGGAGGCTAGAACCAACCATCTGTGTAGCGATGGATTAGAGTTGGAGATATCAGGAAGAACTCATGTTTAGCTTACTATAGACGCATATCGTTACAAATAGAAATATTAATAGATATGTATGTATACACTGATTAGTATACATGCATATATTTCTTTGATCTGTTAACTGAGAGGGATCATAAAAGAAATGACATCCCCTAGCACAAATACACATAGCACTCAGATCTTGGTTTCTAACATTATTCTCTGGTAAAAGGAACTAGGGCTTTTTGGAGAAATGGTTGATTCTAGGACTAGGGCAGGAAATATACAAGATAAGCTAGGAGCATGTTGAAGTGACAGAAAGTAAGGAATGAGATTTCATTCTTTTTTTTTTTTAGGAGGTGATTTCTTTAAAAAGCATATTGATAGGGATATGACAAAGGGACAGAGAAGACAACTGAAAGAGTTCCCAATAGCCAAAGGTGGAAAAATTTGGAAAAAATAAATAAAAGTAAAATTGGATAGCAACCCAAATTTGGCATAAAATAATTATCTGAGTCAATACTGGTGTAAATAAATCATTGAATAAAAATAAATGGAGGAGAAGAGACAAATAGCCTATGCAGAAGAATTTCAAATAATTTATATAGATACTCTGTCCTCAAGGAGAGGGAGCATAAATCCCTACTCCCTAAGTGTGGGCTGCATGTAGTGACCTTCTTCTGAAGACTATGGAAAGGGAGGAAATAGGGTAACTGTACTCTGGAGAGACCTACAAAAACTTATTGTGGACAAAAACTACATCAGCCAAGTGATCAAGGTCAACATCAAAAGTCATAAATCATGATGATAGTATATATGATGCGATGAAAATGGCTCTTTGCCTCTGTGATCTTCCTCCCCAACTCCCATAACCCCAATCTAATCATGGGAAAAATATCAAATCCCAATTGAAGGACATTCTACGAAATACTTGACCAGTACTCCTCAAAACTGTCAAGGTCATCAAAAACAAGGAAAGTCTGAAAAACTGTCATAGTCAAGGGGAGCCTGAGGAGATTATGAAAACTAAATGGAATGTGGTATCCTGGATGGGATCCTAGAATAGTAAAAGAACATTAGGCAAATATCAAGGGAATCTGAATAAACTGTGAACTTCAGTTAATAATAAAGTGTCAATATTGGTTTATAGATTGTAACAAATATACCATACTACTTTAAGGTGGTAATAGTAGGAAAAACTGGGTGTGGGTATACGGGAATTCTGCATACTATCTTCTCAATTTTTCTGTAAATATAAAACTTTTCTAAAAAATAAAGTCATACCTGAACAAAGAAGATATACAGATGGCAAATAAACATATGAAAAGATGCTTCACGGGCCTCCCTGGTGGCGCAGTGGTTGAGAGTCCGCCTGCCGATGCAGGGGATACGGGTTCGTGCCCCGGTCTGGGAGGATCCCATATGCCGCGGAGCAGCTGGGCCCGTGAGCCATGGCCGCTGAGCCTGCGCGTCCGGAGCCTGCGCGTCCGGAGCCTGTGCTCCGCAACGGGAGAGGCCACAACAGTGAGAGGCCCGCATACCGGGAAAAAAAAAAAAGATGCTTCACATTATATGTCATCAGAGAAATGCAAATTAAAACAATAGATACCACTACACGCCTATTAGAATGGCCAAAATTCAGACCACTGACAACAACAAATGCTGGCAAGGATGCGGAACAACAGGAACTCTCCTTCATTGCTGGTGGGAATGCAAAAGGGAAGACAGTTTGGTGGCTTCTTGCGAAACTGAACATACTCTTATATGATCCAGCAATCACAGTCCTTGGTATTTACCTAGAGGAGTTAAAAACATATGTCCACACAAAAGCATGCACGTGGATGTTTATAGCTGCTTTATTCATAATTCATGTGGAAGCAATCAAGATGTCTTTCAGTAGGTGAATAAATAAATAAACTGTGGTACATCCAGACAATGGATATTATTCGGTGCTAAAAACATGAGCTTTCAAGCCATGAAAATACATGCAACAAACTTAAATGCATATTACTAAGCGAAAGAAGCCAATCTAAAGAGGCTACGTACTGTGTAACTCCAAATATGACATTCTGGACAAGGCAAACTAGGGAGGCAAGGAAAAGGTCAGGGGTTGCCAGGGGTTTGGGGGGAGGGAGAGATGAATAGGTGGACCACAGAGGATTTTTAGGGCAGTGAAAATACTCTGTATGATACCATAATGATGGATATGTGTCATTACCAGTCGTCCAAACTCACAGAATATACAACACCAAGAGTGAACCGTATTGAAAACTGTGACTTTGGGTGATAATGGTGTATCAATCCTTTCAGCAGTTTTAACAAATGTTCTATCTGGTGGAGGATGTTGATAATGGGAGAAGCTATGAATGTGTAGCAGCAGCAGGTATATGGGAAAGCTCTGTACCTTCCTCAATTTTTCTGTGAACCTAGAACTCCTCTAAAAGAGAATTTTTAATAAAATAAATAAATGAAAGTCTATTTTTAAAAATTTCCTCACACATGATTATTTATTATTAAAGAAGCTTAAGCACAGAGAAGTTAATTTTCCCAAGTTTAGAAAAATTATAAATTACTGTCAGTATAATGTAAATAGAAGAATGAGCTTTACTGTGATTTGCTCTAATTTATTTAGCATATATTTATATTATGCTTACTATGTGATAGGCACGGTTCTAAGTTCTTTAAAAATATTAACTCAGTTAATTCTTGTAAAAACATCATGAAGAGGGTACTACTGTTATTCCCATTTTACAGAGAGGGAACTGAGACATGGAATGATTAAGCAACATTTGCCCAGGCTCAAACAGCTAGTCAGTGGCAAAGTTGGTGTTTGGACTGAGGCAGGCTAGCTCTGTAGATTATGTGTTAACCACTACACTACGCAGCCTCTATTAGTCAAAGAAAACTTTGAAAAGTATTGATAGTTTTAAATCAAAGTCTTCCCCATGGTTTTTGGTTTCAAAACAGAAGCCAGGGCTTCCCTGGTGGCGCAGTGGTTGAGAGTCCGCCTGTCGATGCAGGGGACGCCGGTTCGAGCCCTGGTCCGGGAAGATCCCACATGCCGCGGAGCAACTAAGCCCGTGCGCCACAACTACTGAGCCCACGTTGCCACCACTACTGAAGCCTGAGAGCCTAGAGCCTGTGCTCTGCAACAGAAGCCACTGCAATGAGAAGCCCGTGCACCGCAACGAAGACCCAATGCAGCCCAAAATAAATTAAATAAATAAATAAAAATTAAAAAAAAAAAACAGAAGCCAAGAGAGAAAACCATAATTCAAAAAAGACAAATGCACCCCCGTGTTCATTGCAGCATTATTTACAATAGCCAGGTCATGGAAGCAACCTAGATGCCCATCGACAGACGAATAGATAAAGAAGATGTGGTACATATATACAATGGAATATTAGCCATAGAAAGGAACAAAATTGGGTCATTTGTAGAGACATGGATGGACCCAGAGTTGTCATACGGAGTGAAGTAAGTCAGAAAAAGAAAAAAAATTGTATATTAACACACATATGTGGAATCTAGAAAAATGGTACAGATGAACCAGTTTGCGAGGCAGAAATAGAGACACAGATGTAGAGAACAAACATATGGACACCAAGGCGGGGGGAAGTGGGCGGGGCGGTGGTGGTGTGATGAATTGGGAGATAGGGATTGACATATATACACAAATATATATATAATAGATAACTAATAAGAACCTGCTGTATAAAAAATGAATAAATAAAATTAAATTTAAAAAACAACAAAAAAACAAGTTACCTCAGAACTATAAGTACAGGCAGACAATGCTATTATAACTGGCCACTAGGGGGCGTCAAAACTCTTACAAACCTGCCAAATTATTTTGAGAGCAGTAGAGGACATGGTCTCTTGTTTGCATTGCTTTTAACCTGTTTTAATTTGCTAGCCTATGAAAAAACAGAAAATCACACAAATAAAATTAGTACAGAGATGTTTAAGTCTCAAAGTTTTTCACTTGTCTTTTCTTCTTTATCATCCATATCCTACAAATTTTCCTTGCTGTACCATTTAATGCTTCATTATATACTGTTTTGTTTTCAAGTTGTTCAATTTGTTTGTCTTGTGCCCACAATTAAGATGCAAGCTCCTTGTCAATAGGGAACATGGCTTATATTATACTTATTATTTTAAAAAATTGCATAGCACCTGACTCAGTGTTAGGTACAGTTGGCACTCCATATCCTCGGGTTCCACATCCAGGGAATCAACCAACCACCAACCAAATCGAAAATATTTGGAAAAAAATTCCAGAAAGTCCCAAAAAGCAAAACTTGAATTCGTGCAAAGGCAAATATTTACATATCATTTACATTGTATGTACAACTATTTACATAGCTTTTACTTTGTATTAGGTATTATAAGCAATCTAAAGATGATTTAAAGTATACAGGAGGATGTGCATAGGTTATATGCAAATACTACGTCATTTTATATAAGGGACTTGATTTTGGTATTCTCAGTGGATACTAAGGGATGACTGTACTTTATAAACACTTGCTAATTGGTTTGAGTGCATAAATACCTTAATTTACATAATAGATGTGTTCTTGAGGCTAGCATAAGCCAACTTTAAAATTCAGTAGGGGAGCTAAATGTTTACAAAAATCCAATAGTGAATCCCTGTAAATTAAGTCAAGAAGCACTCTGTGATGCCTAGTGTACATCTCTATTTTCATACGTGGTTTGGCTTAAAACAGAGAGCACCTCGGTATCATTGTTGAAGAAAATCCATTTCTGTATCTTGTGCAAGGTTTAATAAAGGTTTACTCCCTTTCCCCTTGCTGCAGTTGACCGCAACAAACTGGGGGGCAAGATAGGCTGGGTGGTCAAGTGGTCAAAATGTTGCCCGAAGAGACAAGAACCTGAAATTCTGGTCCTGTTCTCCATCACTCATTTCGCTGGGCAAACCACTTGAATTTTCTGGGGCTCTGTGTCCTCATCCATAAAATGATGATGTTGAATGAGATGAGCTCTTTCAAAGTCAGCATTCAATTTCCCAGCTAATGGGATGGGTAGACAGAAAAGCCTTCAAACTCTCCCATCAGGCTATGATACTTACAGCACCTTATCTTTACCTTAGTTGGATGCCATCGACATGGAACAGTTTGTAATTCTATAGTCATTCTCCACAATGTTTTTAATATTTCTTTGATCCTCCCTGATCATCCTTGATACTATACACATGAAAAGGCAGGTATCATCCTTGTGCTCCAGTTTCAAAGAGCAAGATTGTTAAGGAACTAGTAGGAGACCTGGCAGTCATTGAACCTAACCTCTTCTCTCCAAAACTAATTTAGAGAAAATTCTCAGATGTTATTTTTTTCTAACAAATAATTATAAACATTTAAAGAGTATAGGATTATTCAGATATTTCATTTTTTTCTACCAAGGGACACTATGGTTCATTTAACTTTGAACCTATCATAGGCAAAGAGATTTGGGGGCCACTGGGAGGGGTTTATGAGCTGTAAATTGAGTGCACTGAGAGCAATTAAGCATTTAAATTAGAGCAATGTGTAAAATTAACAGCTGGTAAGTGTTGTCAATTGTAGGTGACAGACCTCCTGCTTGGCATAATCTGCATACAAACTGAAGAAACTAAATTGAACAGTGGAGAGTAGAATCTGGATTTGGTAATTTGGAGAATAAATTCAGATTACATATATTGCTGGAGTAACTTTAAAATTAATCTGGAAGTACAGCATCTCCTCTAGGAATGCTTGCCTGGGCAAAGATCTGTTAGGCTCTTTAAAATGTACTTAAATTACAGTTTAATTATTCTCATAGTTAATAGCTTGGAATCGTTTCAAGAGAATCTGACCTTGAAGACTGATGTCTATTTGTCTTATAACCATTTTTTGGTGTTAAAAAGAATGGTTCTAATGAAGACCTAGATATTTCTATTTACACACATGGTATTTATAAAATTTATTGAAACAATGGTTCTCACCATG
The DNA here is from genome assembly GCF_025265405.1 of Mesoplodon densirostris. Lineage (NCBI taxonomy): Eukaryota > Metazoa > Chordata > Mammalia > Artiodactyla > Ziphiidae > Mesoplodon > Mesoplodon densirostris. The sequence continues at coordinate 83,995,828 of NC_082662.1, forward strand.
ATCCCAGAATCCTTCCTTAGGACTTGCCAAAGGGAAGGAAAGGGAGTTCCTGAGACATTGGTCTTCTAGCTTTCTATCCTTGACCAACTTCTCAATTAAGTATGTTTTAAATCCTCTGTAATAAAGTATTGATAATTGTTGAAGGGAAAAAGGACATGGGATTTGAATTTATACTTGGTCTGACCTGCACTTATTACTCCTCTTTTTCACATCAAAATCAACTCATCCTAGATCTGTGGATCTCTGAGTTTTTTTAAGGTGGCAGGTTTGGTAATTTCTAATAAATCAGGAGACATAAATCACAGAAGGAAGCCATACTTGTTTTATAAATTGGAAAAGGGAAACTTCTGAAAAGCTTGAAGGGTCTTTTAGTGTTGCTGTAGTTTTTTTGGTTCCTTCTTACTTTTGTCTTAGAACGGATGAGATCCTGAAACACATGCTCAGTACTTCATGCATTCATGAGCTTATTCAACAAATGCATATTGAATGGTCTCTAAATGCCAGGCACAGTGTCAGAAGTTAATGATACAAAAGTGAATAAGGCTGTTCCTGGCCCTCAAGGAACTCCCCTGGTGAAGTAGTAGAGATAGAAACATAGATATAACCACAACAGAATAATAATATCTCAATACTTTGAGCACTCAATGTCAGACACTTTATTAGATGATTTACATATGATAAGTCGTTTAATCCTACCACCAACCCTAAGAGATAGGGGTACATCTCCCTATTTGCAGATGAGGAGACTGAGGCTTATAGAGAGTTACCTTGGCCATTCTCTCAGTCTCCTCTGTACATTTAATTCCTCTGCCTGAAACTTTCTACCCACCTTATTTACTTATTATTTTTATTTATTTATTTATTATTATTAATTATTATTAATATTATTTTTTTTGTCCTCACCACGTGGCTTGTGGGAACTTAGTTCCCCGGCCAGGAATCTAACCCGGGCCCCAGCAGTGCAAGCGCTGAGCCCTAACCACTGGACCGCCAGGGAATTCCCACTACCCACCTTCATTTAATTCCTGTTTGTCCTTCAAGAAAGCCTTCCTTGACCCTGGAAAGTGTCAATGCCTTGCCTAATGCTCCCTGTATGTATCTCTAGCAGTGCACTTGTCTCTCTAAATTTTAATTTACTTTTTGAATCCGCAACCAGACTGCATTAGGACTAGTTTCTTTCAGTGTGAGCACAGGTTTGTCATCTTTGTATTCCTGGAACATGGCTCAGCGTGTTTCATGTAATTCATACTGTAAAAAGCTATTTGATTGAATGAAACATGGCAGAGTCAGGATTTGACCCTATGTCTGCTTAGCTCCAAAGCCCTGGCCCCTCTTCACTCTGTTAATCTGCTTCCTGATCTCATAAAATAAGTGCAATTGTAGAGATATATACAAAATATGGGAGCACAGAGGAGAGAAACTCAGTAGGGTTCACAGAGAAGGTAATATTTGAGCTGGGTTTTGAAGAATGTGTAATAATTTGTCAAGTTGAGAAAGTAGCAAAAGCACCCTAGTAGAGAAACAGTTCACACAATGCCATGAGAGAGCAACATATATTTGATTTATAAAGAGTGGTGGGTAATTCCATATTGATAAAGTATAGGCTGAAAGGGGTTGAGTGATAGTAGGTAGAAAAGGAAAGCTGGGGCACATCAGCATGAGAGGGACCTTGTATGCCATTCTAAGTAAAGAATTTGGCCACTGATGGTTTTTAAATAGAGAAGGTCACTCTTGATAGAGAGGCGCTGAAGTCAGAATACTTGGATTCGGGACCTAATTTTGTCCCTCACTACTGGACCTTAGGGATTCCCATGTCTTCAGTTTCCTAACTGAAAATTATAACACCCTACCAACCCTTAATGAGAGTCAATTAAGATATGTAACTGAAAGCGCTTTGTAAACTGAAAAGCTAGCCACTATAAATGTTAACCTATTATTAACTTCGCATATGTTTTAGCTTGCTAGGTCTGCCATAACAAATATCACAGACTGGGTGGCTTAAAGAACGAAATTTACGGGACTTCCCTGGTGGTCTAGTGGATAAGGCTCCCAGTGCATGAGGCCTTGTTTTGATCCCTGGTCGGGGAACTAGATCCCACATACATGCTGCAACTAAGAGCCTGCATGCCGCAAGGAAGATCCTGCATGCCGCAACTAAGATCCGGCGCAGCCAAAATAAGTTAAAATAAACAAACAGAAATGTATTTTCTCACAGTTTTGGAGGCTAGAAGTCCCAGATCAAGGAGCTGGCAGGGTTGATTTCACTCTGAGACCTCTCTCCTTGGCTTGTAGATGGCCATCTTCCTCCTGTGCCTTCACGTGGTCTTTTCTCTGTGCATGTCTGTGTCCTAATCTCTTTTCATAAGGACACCAGTCACACTGGGTTAGGGCCACCCTAATAACCTCATTTTACCTTATCTTACATTTTACCTTTTTTTTAAATTGGCATTTTACCTTAATTACCTCTTTTTTTTTTTTTTTTTGGCTGCATTGGGTCTTCATTGCTGCGTGCAGGCTTCCTCTAGTTGCAGCGAGGGGAGCTACTCTGTTGTGGTGCACGGGCTTCTCACTGCAGTGGCTTCTCTTGTTGTGGAGCACGGGCTCTAGGCACGCGGGCTTCAGTAGTTGTGGCACGTGGGCTCAGTAGTTGTGGCGCAGTGGCTTAGTTGCTCCACGGCATGTGGGATCTTCCCGGACCAGGGCTCGAACCCGTGTCCTCTGCATTGGCAGGCGGATTCTTAATGACTGTGCCAGCAGGGAAGTCCCTTAATTACCTCTTTAAAGGCCCTATCTCCAAATGCAATCACATTCTGAGTTACTGGGGGTTAGGACTTCAACAGATGAATTTTGCAGGTGACACAATTTAGCCCATAACAGCACATAATAAAAACAAAATGTAAAAACTCTACAATATCAACTCAGGTAATGCCAAATGAAAAATGAAAATTTTAAGTTATTTTCTGACCACACCATTCAAACAAGACATGGAGTTGTGGACCCATTCCCACATCTTCCCTATGAAATGGATCCTATGGTCAGAGATTACATTAAGTGGGATTTTGTGCCTGTGGATCAAGCATCCCATAAATCCCAGAAAATGGTGCTGGCTGTGGATCTGTGAGCAGGAAAGGAAAACACATACCTGGAATAATAAGTATTTAGCTCTGTGAGGATGAACCACTGGCTCTTCCAGGATGGAAGGGACATTTAAGTCAGTCTCTCTGAGGAATAGTTCCATAGGAGGACCCCAGTGTTCATCCATGTTGCTGACAGTTTGGGCATTCAGAGGCAGCAATAAAGAGACTGGCCCTGGGAAGTAGAAGTTCATGTTTTGTGGCCAATACATAGCCTCCCTCTCTTTCATTATAGTCAGTCTGTTCATGTGCCCATCATGCCTGATCCAGACTTGACAATGGCAATGACCGGCTGACATCAACTAGCTGAGAAATTTTGTCTGCTTTGTTCAGCACTTCTGTGGTGGATGCTTCTGGCAGGCATTAATACTTGATACAAAAATCTTCATACTTGGTGCCTACTCTCTGTGTCCTTCAACAAGCCTGTGCTCCTTATCTCCAATCTTCCAGTCCTTTTCTTTCCACCCCCTGACCAGATGGTCATGCCATTGGCCACTGTCAGGAGTCTCTACATATTCGTTCCTCAGACCATTTCTCCTTTCACACCATCCCATGGCAGGCAGTGTTAATTACCTGATTGGTGAATTTTTTTTTTTTTTTTTGTGGTATGCGGGCCTCTCACTGTTGTGGCCTCTCCCGTTGAGGAGCACAGGCTCCGGACATGCAGGCTCAGCGGCCATGGCTCACGGGCCTAGTCGCTCCGCGGCATGTGGGATCTTCCCAGACCGGGGCATGAACCTGTGTCCCCCACATCGGCAGGCAGACTCTCAACCACTGTGCCACCAGAGAAGCCCCCTGATTGGTGAATTTTGAAGATGAACATGCTCCTTCCTGTTTCTCTTTGGAATCTACCTTCCTAAAAAAAACACACACATCCTGGGTTGCTCCTCTATGCTGTGAATTTTACAGAGATAGGCTTAGCATTGCCCAGTGCTGCCTGTGAGTGTGTGGGTCAATTTGTCCAATTCTGCTGCTAAACTGCCTCCTCCAAACTAACCTTTATCAGCAATTAAGGTGATACTTTGATCTCCAGCTGCCTGACTCCTGCATCTTTCTCTGGATTAGTTCCTAGCTCTGGAAATATTACTGATTATGCAGCTGAAACTCCAGTAGAAAGGACAGTGCTTCCGTACTCTAAAACTTCTCCAGAGTGGCAGGCACTTCTCTGGGCCTAGGGAATTATAGGAACTTTAGAAGTCATGGTGGACCCAGGAGCTGAAGCAGCTTGAAAGAACATTATCCCTTGACAGAAAGTTATAGGTGACAATGGGGTCTGAAGGACACAGAGGTAGGTGCAGTCTTGTTGCTTCATCTCCTTGGCTCTCTGCAGGGCTCCTTTCTAGGAAGCTGTTGTGATGAGAGGCAAGACCAGGCTCCTGCAGCAACCCAAATTCTTTGAACTCATAGTTCATTTAGACCACATCACGGAGAGAACTTTGGAAGGATCAGAGTGAAAATACTTTTTCTTATTCTCTTTGAAAGACTAAATATTTTTCTTTATATGCATTTTTGTTGTTCATTACAGTCTTTCTATACATTCAACTCTATACAAATATTAATTTCTTACCGCACTTGAGGTGTTTACTATTTTATATATTCATATATATATATATATATATGATGTGAGAGAAAAAAATAAGCAGTTGAGATTCTCACATTTCTTACAAGTATTTCTTTAGTGACTACATGCCCATATGGAATAAGCAACTTTTTCTTTTCAAAGCAATGTTAAAATACTTTTGCTCAAGCTAGTGAATTATCAGGAAGGAAGAAGTTCACATATAAGTGTGGGAACTAGAGCACTTAATTTCACCTCAGAATATAAGTGTCTTGGGTATTTGTGTAAAAGAAACAGAATGCATTTGATGTTTACTCTCTTAATTTTCATAGTACCAACAGTTGCCCCCCATCTGGCATTCTGGTGGCCACACCTGGGTCATCACAAAACTGAAAACAGATGTGTGGGCTCCTAGAAAGCAGAAGTACGTGTCAGATTGAATCAGAGAAGCAATGGGAACATTATAGGTGAAGGCTGTGTTTAACCACAAGATGCCAAATTTGATTGGGGTTGCCACTGACAAAGAGAAGCCACAGATGAGCAGCTGGGAAAGGAAGAGAGGCAGAAGGAGAAAAGAGATGGAGATAAGACATGGGAAAGCAGATGTAGCTCAATCCAGTGTACTTTGGTGTGTTTTGGGGTTTGGATTACTTTGAGTGAGCTCAGTGCTACAATCATTCCTCTCACCTCCCTGCACTGCCCAGCATTTGACACCTGTAACATGTACACTTTCATAGAAGACCAAATATCATGGCAATTAAGAGCCTGGGCTTTGAAGTCAGGAAATCTGGTGTCAAGGCCCAGCTCCATTATTTACCACTGTGTAATCAGTAATTAACTCAACAATTAACAGCTCTGACTTTTAGTTTCTTTATCTGTAAAATGGAGCCAATAAGGGATTCTTCCTCATAGAAAGGTGTGGTGATGATTATATGAGATAACAGATTATAGAGTTCTTAACACAATGTCTGGCACATAATGAGTCCTAATAAAAGTTAGCTAGTTTTATTAACCTGGGTCAATAGTGCTCTGAGCTCTAGAAAGACCGAGAAGTGTGTGGACATGTCTTTGTTTACTCCCCACCTTCACCAAAGCCATTCCTCTTTTATCTATTTTATATGTCTTCTGTGAAGATTTACTTGAGTGAAGTTTTGCTTTTAGAATACCCTTAGAAACCATGATCTAAATCACCGATATAAATCTTGAATTGGGCAAGTCCTACAACTTACCCAGGACACTTTACTAGAAAATTCTCTCCAGACTACTAGGGATTAATTACCCTTTGGTATACAATACCCCATGAATACAATGTCCCTTCAACTATGAAGACACTTGTAATGCCATCATCCTGCCTACACTTTAATATCTTAAAGGAGACAGAAATTTTTGCTAACTGCCCTGCTCTAATCTGGAAACATTGCAGGCACAACATTACCTCAATCTATCAGTCTGGTTGATAGAAAAAGCCTGTTTCTCTTTGGTTTCATTGTTTCCAGTGCAGCTTCACATGCTGGCAATAATCATTTACAGGTTCTTCAATAAATCTGTTCCCTCCATACAGAGCTCAATACCATGGGAATTCATATAAGTTAAATAAAGAGAATGGGAGAGTAGACATAGGAAAAGCTTTGATTTCTATAATTTCATGCCAAGGAAGTTCGATTGAGAGAGAAGTTTTAAAAATCCCTTTCTGGCATTAGTTATATAGTTAAATAGTTTTCTTTAAAAAATAACAAAGCTAGATGCATCATCATTTTAAAAGGTTAAGTTGATGCATCTTTTCATGCACTAAGTATTCTTAATGTAGAAGAAGATCCCAGGTGGTCTCTCTGATTGTTCTATACTTGAACAAGCCTTCGAAAATTAGTCTGGGATTGTATTTACCATGCCTCCACCTCCATTTACCAAAAGGTAGCATATCAACCATCTGCACAGGGATAAAATTTACATCATGCAGTTTTTAAAAGAATATGTTGTTTTCATAGCAGGGCTATGACACAAGAAGGCAACAAAAGTGAATTTTACAACCTTAAAGGGCAAGGGTCTGGAAAAATAAATAAATTCATTACATTTATTTGACAATAATGAAAATACATTTTTTAAAAAAGCAGAAAGATGTTTTTGTTGATATAGAGAGAGGATTGTAAATCTTACTCTAAAAACTAAGTAAATAAAATCTTTAAGTAAAGTAGAGTATATTTGGTCAGAGGATAGGATATATTGATAATCAAACACCACATGCACACTATAAACGTAATGTTCTGGGAATTAAGTCTTCAAAGACCTGAAATACGATGTTATTAAAATAAAATTGAATGTAATGCCATCATTTAAAATTTTTGAATTACTACATGAGTTCCAGGGTCATACGTGAAACCCCATAATCATTATGTAGTACTGGGTTAACAAGGGAAGCGTCAGGTAACAGGCATTTCTCACTAATAGAATAAAAGATAATAGAATTTCTGCATTCGATAGCATCTAGTGGCCCATCACCGCAGCTTAAACATTTTTTCTTCAAAACTATATTCTTTCATCTAAATCTACAATCTGTAAGCATTTTTGAGCTCCTAATGTTGTAATAATTATAAAATAATTTAGAAGGGTTCTGTGCTTTGGCTACATGAACCCTGATTGAATATTTCTCTTAAGCAATCTGTTTAGATGACCTTTAATTATTAAGGCCATAAATTAGCTACAGATAAAAAGCTACTAAAAGTTATTATTGAACATCTACAATTTTAATTTACAAACTACCTTTCTACTCATTTGCTCTGGAGAGGGTTGGGAGGCTGATGAGCTTTTTCTCATACCTCTCCTTGTTTATCTGATGCACATCCAGACCAGATGCATGCCCCAACTAACCACAGCCATGCTCCCCTCATCATCCAACTGCTCATCCCCTCCCTGTTCCCTCAGTCAACCACAGACCCTCCTGGGGATTAAAACCTTTTATTCAGGGCAATCTGTTCCCCACTTAGACTCATGCCTAGATATCCAGGTGATCACGGCATATATTTTCACTCAACTTTTCTTTCAACTGAATCTAGAAGAGTTAAGAAAAATGACTCAGTAATTCACTCTTCTAGCTTTTTTAGGTTAGGACAGTATAAGGGAGAGATGAAATCAACCAATTAAATTTTAAGAGCCTTCAGAGTAAAACATCATTTGCTCAAAGTCACTCAGTTAGAAAAAAAATTAAACTAAGGAAACGTTATGCCCTCAGATGCATTGCTTATCCAAAGCTGTATCTAAAATCATTTAGAAATCAAATACTTCCATTGAGCTGGTTTCATGGACGTGCAACCTGTGCAGTTCACACAGGATCTACACTCAAAAGTGCCCCACACTTGACTTAATGCTCTACTGTCTTCATCTTGAAATTCTTAATAATTTAAACTTTGAACTTACATATTGTAAGTGAAGTCTGATGGGACAATGTGGCCTGTGCATGAACAGAAGAGATAAAAGTGTTCTCCATTCTTTGCTGCTGAATTTGCATGTAACTTTCTAGATTTGCCCCATGAATGCAGAATTCTGGAGGAGATCCACAATGCCTGAGTGTTCAGAAGATTCAAAACAAGTACAAGGTAAGCATGTTATGTCCAAAATTAAGTGGGGCCTTGACAGCCCCAAGAGGCTTGTACTTTCTGTTCAAAGCAGAACTTGCTTTCTGGTTTCCTAAGAAACACAGATGACTGAAAAACACTATCATACCCTTTCTTACTTGTGTTGCTCCCCTATATTAGCCAACCATTTACACTGAAAATGACATAGAAGGAAAGGGAAAGATAGCGACCTATAGTTCTTTTACTTTCAGTTCTTCTTTACTCATCAGTAAACTGAAGATAGTACTTGTAGGATGTGTGCATATCAAGAAGTGAAATAAAAACAGTTGAGTTATTTTTGTGCTGTGTTTCCACTGTTCTGGTAAGGACGAAATATATGTGCATATATGAGCTACAATATATGAAATCTGTAATTTTGGTAATTCTGCATGAATTACATGCTCTTATATTTGCATTTAAAACTGGCATTGCACGATACAAAGATGAACATTAAAATTCATGTTAATAATTAAAAATTTTACTTTTTCTTTATTTAGAATGACAAAAATATCAAATAAAAAACACCATTGCAAATCAGAAAAAGACCTCAAAAGAAAGAAAAAAAACTTTATATTTTAGTACCTTTTTTAAAAAAAAAACAGCTTTATTAAGATACAGTTCACAAAAATGAAATCTTGCCATTTGTGACAACATGGTTGGATCTGAAGGGTATTATGCTAAGTGAAATAAGTAAGACAGAGAAAGATAAATACTGTATGATTTCACTTGCATGTGGAATCTAAAAAACAGAACAAGGAGATACAAACCTCTAGTTATAGAATAAATAAGCCACGGGGATGTAATACACAGCACAAGGAATATGGTCAATAATATCACAATAACTTTGTATGGGGACAGATGGTTACTACATTTATCAAGGTGATCATTTCATAATGTATGAAAATGTCAAATCACTACATAGTATACTTGAAACTAACATAATATCGTATGTCAACTATTTCAATAAAAAAAGATGAACACACAAAAATGATATAGTTCACATACTCTACAATTTACATTACAATTTAGAAGTATAGAATTCAATATTCACAGACAGGTGCAACCATCACCACAGTCAATTTTAGAACATTTTCATCACCTCAAAAAGAAAACCCCTCTCCTTACCCTTGCAGGTCCCTCTCCCTCACCTATCCCTAGGCAACGAATAACTTACTTTCCATCCCTACAGAATTTTCTGTTCTGGATATTTCATTATGTGTGGAATCATACAGTATGTGGTCTTTTTGTGATTGGCTCCTTTTACTTAGCATATTGCTTTCAAAGTTTATTCATGTTGTAGCATGTATAATATATCACTCCTTTTTATAACCAAATACTATTGCATAGTATGGATATACCACTTTTGTTTATCCATTTATCAGTTGATGATCTTTTGGGTTGTTTCCATTTTTTGGCAAAATGAATAATGCTGTTATAAACATTATATTTTAGTACTTTTATGTCACTTTTTTCCTCCTTTTTGAGCAAGGGGACCTGTATTTTATTTTATTTTTCTCTGGGCTCGGCAAATTATGTAGCCGTCCCTGGTTCCGACTCATTTAATTTAAGAAGTATTTGTTAGGTGTCTACTCCGTCCAAGGTATTAGAGTTGACAGTGCTGCCTTTCAGTGGTCTACAGTGTGGTAAGCAAGTATAAATCAAATCCATGTCATACTTGGATCATTACTTTCAAATAAATTATAATACTTAAAAATGTACTTAGCACTAAAACACTTCAATACACAGAGTACAGTTAGACCTGGACAGGGACTTCTCTATGGAAGTGTGCTCCAACTTCTGGGATCAGCATTGGTCAATTTCATGAAAATACTGACTCTCTGAGGGCTGATAAACAGAGAGCCTTTTCCCTAAATAAAGCAGGCAAAAGCAGACATGCTGATAAGGACGAGGGAAACCCAGCCTCTGAAGCTGCCAGGTGTCTCTGCCATTGAAGACAGGAGAGAAAAGATTTAATATTTGATAAAAGCCAGTATAGTAACTTTATTTGACTTCATCTTTCTGTTGTGACTAATGTTTGCCATTAAAATATATCTCAGTTGACTGGTGAATAGTTCAAATGAAAAGAAGGCTAGGACATCAGTCTGAATCAAAAAGTACCTCCATGACTTAAGAGTAAGGACAAGACTGAAGGTGCCTTTAATACTTCAGAATTAATTAAAGTGGGTGGGGACTGAGGAAGGATGGTCTCCAGGACACCCTGAATAAGATTCCTGGGTTTCCTGTCATTACAGAAGTGGGAAAGGAAAAAAAAAATCTTATGAGAAAGAGACACATAATGCAAACATGTAAAACAATCCACAATGGGTTTTTTTTTTTTTTTTTTACCCTTTCATGGGTATACATAGACTAACTCTAATGAAAAAGCATAGGCAGGGCCTCCCTGGTGGCGCAAGTGGTTGAGAGTCCGCCTGCCGATGCAGGGGATACGGGTTCGTGCCCCGGTCTGGGAGGATCCCATATGCCGCGGAGCGGCTGGGCCCGTGAGCCATGGCCGCTGGGCCTGCGCGTCCAGAGCCTGCGCGTCCGGAGCCTGTGCTCCGCAACGGGGGAGGCCACAACAGTGAGAGGCCCGCATACCGCAAAAAAAAAAAAAAAAAAAAAAAAAAAGCATAGGCAAAAAAAAAATGCTGTTAAAAAAGGAAGAGGAAAAAAAAGGAATGCTATTCACTTAATTGTTGATTCATCACCTATTTATATTGTGATCCTGCTCTATGGTAGAATATATAGGGAAAATACATGGTTCTTTCTTTTCAAGGAGCCCAGACTAAAAAAAAAGAAACTAGTCAATATCTAAATAAATTATACTGTGAACAACTGAAACATAGAAATATGAAAAGAGGAGAACACAGAAGGAGCTTTCAATTCTGGCAGTAATGGGACTAATATCTAGAACATCTGAACCGGTCTTTGAAGGACGACGAGGCGCTCACTATGTAAAAAAAGTTCACTCCAGCATGGCAGAAGACCCAGCACTATGAGAAAGCATATTCTGTCTGGGGAATGCGACTGTACTAGTGGGCTGGAGAGTGGGGTGTGTATCAGGGAGATGCAGATGCAGATTCTGACCTCAGGCTAAGGGCTAGGGAATGTTGCCTTTGTCCTGTGGAATCAGGGGTACTTTAAGAACAGGAATGATAGCTAAGATACATATTTTAGGCTGACAAATCTGGGCTGCAAGAGAGGAAAAATCTTCGAAGGGAGAAGAAAATGGAGGCTCAGAGACTGGTTAGGAGACAAAGGGAAGAAATGATGCGAGTGTGGTAGGGCACTAGCAACGGGAAGGAAAAGAAAGAAAGATCTGAGGGGCATTTCAAGGAAGAATCAAAAAGATTTAGGCATCAGCTGAATGTAAGTCAAACTCAAGCTGAAAGCTCTATTGTAGAGCCTGACCATAAGTCCTCACCCATAAGAAGTTTACAATCAAGTTGAGAAGGCAAGACAATTACATGGACACTAGCGCACACACACGTATCCACAACCCAGCAAACAAACAATAGCTCAAGCGGCAAACTACAAGAGTCATTTGGAATGAATGAGCGAGTAGTATAGTTGACAAATGCTATGACAGGCAGAGGAGCACAGTAGTAGACCATTAGGCACAATATTTATGAGTACAGGCTTTGGAATCAGGCCTTTTATCAAATTTCCATACAACCACTTAGCAGCAGGGAGAACTTGGGCAAGTTATTTAATCTTTCTGAGCTTCATTTTCACATTTGTAAAGTAGGCATAATAATCACACCCTCAAAGCGTTGATGTGAAGATAAAAAATGTATTGCCTGTATAGAGCCTAGTACATCGTATATGATCAATAAATAATAAATATTATATTTGTGATGTCTTGGAGATGGTCCAGGAAGACTTCTCCAAGGAGGTGAAACTTTGTAGACCCTAAACTGAATTCTATAGAAAGGGTGGATTTTATATAAGCAATGATAGAGCAAGGCATTTGCTACAGTCATGAGGAATGATATGAGCATTATAAAGAATAAAACAAGGCAAAATCATAAACGAGTTCCTCTGTGCTTCTTCTCCATATTCCCATTCTGTACACATGGGGTTTTTAGGGTCTGATTCCCTCATTCCTTGAAAGCAAGAAATGTATCATTTATGACTGTCACTGTATTCTCAGTACCTAACGTAATGCCTGGTGCACAGTAGGCACTCAGACATGATGTTCAACGAGTGGAGAAATAAACAGATCTTCATGGAGCTGCAAGATTAATCAGGGATAGATTTTGTGGGACAATGTCACCGATATGCAGCTTATCAGCAGGGTATGTTTTTTTCTCCCATGCCATAGCTATTTTTATTCAAGTCACAACTGGAGGATGGTTTTACATCCTTGGCAACATAAAGGCAGCAGCTTGCTTCTTTTCTGGCTTAGGACTTTAAAGAATGAAGTATCTTTAAAAGGAAGTTAAGGGACTTACCTGGGGGTGCAGTTGTTAAGAATCCGCAGCCAGTGCAGGGGACACAGGTTCGAACCCTGGTCAGGGAAGATACCACATGCCGCGGAGAAACTAAGCCCGTGTGCCACAACTCCTGAGCCCGCGTGCCGCAACTACTGAAGCCCATGCGCCTAGAGCCCATGCTCCGCAACAAGAGAAGCCACTGCAAGGAGAAGCCCGTGCACCACAACAGAGAGTAGCCCCAGCTTGCCTGCATGCCGCAGCTAGAGAAAGCCTGCGCGCAGCAACGAAGACCCAACGCAGCCAAAATAAATTTAAAAATAAATACATTTTTAAAAAAAGAAGTTAAAATCCATCGGAAAGATATAACTTGATAGCTTCCATCACTAGTTATTAATAGATTCTAGAACAGATCTTGAAGCAATTCCTTATAGTAGCACAATATCCTAAGTTAAAAGCAAGTGCAATCAACCTTCTAACACTTTCTTTTAAAATCTTTTTAAAAACACTTTCTAGGGACTTCCCTGGTAGCACAGTGGTTAAGAATCCATCTGCCAATGCAGGGGACATGGGTTCGAGCCCGGGAAGATCCCACATGCCGCGGAGCATCTAAGCCCGTGTGCCACAACTACTGAGCTTGCGCTCTAGAACCTGCAAGCCACAACTACTGAGCCCATGTGCCACAGCTACTGAAGCCTGCATGCCTAGAGCCCATGCTCTGTAACAAGAGAAGCCACTGCAATGAGAAGCTTGTGCACCGCAATGAAGAGTAGCCCCTGCTCGTGGCAACAAGAGAAAGCCCATGCACAGCAATGAAGACCCAACGCAGCCAAAAATACATAAATAAATAAATAAATTTATTAAAAAAATAAACACTTTCTATAAATAACTTTATATGAGAAATATTGTTATAACTTATAAAATGATCTTTTTCTCTCTCTGTATCTTCACTGACTTGAACATAGTCTTGATTAAAATCATAGCCTTACTTTTCATGGAAATAAAGTTTAAGTTATCTAAAATATACTTTAAAAAAGTATTATAGATAATGGAGATACATGCTCCCCTCTGTCTCTCCTCAGCACCCTGTAGTAATCAGAACAGCAACCTCCTTTCTTCTCTTGTTTCCATTTTTTTATTATCCAATCAATTTTCTCTATCAGTACATTGAGCTCTTCTCATTATTTATTTATTTATTTATTTATTTATTTATTTATTTATTGTGGTACACGGGCCTCTCACTGCTGTGGCCTCTCCCGCTGTGGAGCACAGGCTCTGGACGCGCAGGCCCAGCAGCCATGGCCCACAGGCCCAGCCGCTCCACGGCACGTGGGATCCCCCCGGACTGGGGCACGAACCCGTGTCCCCTGCATCGGCAGGTGGACTCCCAACCACTGCGCCACCAGGGAAGCCCTCTCCTCATTATTTTTACAGCTGCATAGTATTCCATTTATGGATGTACCGTTGTTTATTTAACCAGTTCTCTATAGATCAGTGGTCTTCATCAGGGGACTGGGAAAGATCTTGTCCCCCAGCCTTACCCCAGGAGACATGTGGGAATGTCTGCAGTCATTTTGGTTTGGAGGGAAGAATGCTACTGTCATCTAGTGAGTAGAGGCCAGGGATGCTGCTAACCATCCTACAGTGCAGAGGACAACCCCACAACAAAGAATTTATCTGGTACAAAATATCAATTAGTACTGAGATTGAGAAACCATGCTATAGATGGGCACTTTGGCTCTTTCCAGTCTTGGCTAGTACAAACAATTATTCAACACATAACTTTGTAAATTTGTTGTTTTATATAAATGCAAATATATTTTTTGGATAAATTGCCAGAAGTGAGATTGCTGGGTCAAAGAATAAATGAAATTGAAATGCCTTCCAAATGTCCTCCAAGGGACTGTGGATTTTATACTCCCAACAGCATTTTATTTATTTCCATAGTCTTGTCAGCAGAGTGTGTAGTCACACTTTTGCTTTTTAACAATCTGAAAGATTCAAGATGTTATTTCAGCTAGTTTTATTTTGCAATTATCTTATGATAACATATTTTTATATGTTTAAGGGCCATTTGTGTGTTTGTTTGTTTTTGCTGCACCATGCAGCTTACGGGATCTTAGTTCCCCGACCAGAGATTGAACCTGGGTCCTAGCAGTGAAAGCATTGAGTCCTAACCACTGGACCTCCAGGGAATTCCCAGGGCCATTTGAATTTTGTTTTCTATTGCCTGAGTGTGAGATTCAGACAGCTGTCTATTGGATCGAGTTTTCAGAGGAAGGGACTTGGACAATAGCCCCCTCTACAGTGTCATGCAAGAAACCACCACGGATAGAGGTTAGAGACAGAATTTTCTCTCTTATCTGGGCAAGAGTCAAACTTCCATTTTACTTGAACTATAAAGATGGGATAATCACCAAAGATTAAGGATTTAGGACTCTTCCAGTTTCTGTGTTATTGCAGCTAAGGACCTACACTCCTTGACAATAGAATTTCTAGACAGTGAGTTCCATGAGAATGCAAAAATCCACAAAGACAGTGTCTCTGGTGTTTTTGTTCATTAATGTATCTCCAGAATCTAGAATAGTGCTTGGTGCATAGTTGGCTCAATAAATAGCTGTTGGAATGAATGGATAATCTGCAAACTGTGCTATAAGGATATGGGAATGGGAATGGAAAGAAAATGACAAGAAAGAGGCCTAGAAAAAAAGAATTTGTTGATTGGGACTGGAGTGTCAAGGGTAAGGAAGGAGTTAAGAGGATTTAGAGGATTAACTAGCTGGTGACTTTGGGAATTGTAGCCCCATTCACATAAGCAGGACAGTCAGAAGGGTGTCCAGTTACAGGTGTTAGTTAGTTTGTGTTCATGCTGAGTTAGAGGAAATGACAGGATATTCGAGTGGAAATACTCAAAAGGCAGAGAAGGAACAGAGTTGAAGGTATTGACTTGGAAGACATTTGTTAAAAGCGTTGATATTTCAATATTGCCTGAGATCTTTGAAGGACAGAATATTGAAACAAACGTTTGCTAGGAAAAAACTTATTTTTAAAACTTTTTTGAGAAATAGGTGAGCTCAGCTAATCAATAAAATAAGGCCTTGCTCCGTCAGCTATCCTCACTTCCTAGTATTTTCAAGTTCTCTCTCTCAAATGGCAACTTTCTCTAATCAATAAATGTGCTCAAATATTGCTAGTACTAATAATGTTCTCTCTCACTTCTCTGGTGACCTGCCTATCTCCTCTTCAAGCCCACAGGGTTTCACCTTTCCAAAGTGATCAAAGGTTTTTCCAAACAGAGAGGAGTTTTGATGCCAGGTGGTGACAATTTTTAACCTTTTATTATGAAAAATTTAAAATAGTTACAAAAGTAGAACAGAATAAAGAATTCCTGTCACCAGATTAAATAATTACCAACTCATGGGCAATTTTGTTCAACCTGTTAGCCCCCTATTGCCCTCATCATTTCTTATGAGCAAATCCCAGACTTCAAATGGCTTCATAGAGAAATATTTCAGTGTATATTTCCAAAAGATATGGACTCTTTAAAAAACATAATCACAAAACTATTGTCACATCTAAAAACGAACAGTTTCTTAATATCATCTAATATTCAGTGTTCAAATATCCTTGATTGTCTCACAAAGTTTGTTTTTTACAGTATTTATTTCAATCAGGGCCCAAAAAATGTCCATACATTGCAACTGGTTGCTATGTCTTTTACCTTTTTTAATCTATAGATTCCCCTGCACTCTGCCCCCCTTAACTTGACATTTATTTGTTGAAAAAACCATGTTTTTTGTCCTATAGTGTTTCCATAGTCCAGATTTGCTGAGTTATCCCCAATGATATTGTTTAGTATATTCCTCTGTCCCTTGTATTTCCTGTAAATTGATAGTTTAGATCTAAGCTAGGTTTGCCTAGATTTTGGATTTTTTTTTTTTTTTTTGGCAGGACTACTTCATATGTGGTATCAGACACTTACAAAAGGCACACAGTGTCTGGTTATTTCTCTTTTTTAATGTTAGCAGATGTAATTAATACATCTATTAAGTCATTAGAAGTTGTAAAATGGTGATATTCTAGTTCTATAAGTCCTTCTGCATTTTTAGGTAGAATACTTCTATGAATGAGAAATTTTACCTCATGAACTATTTGGTAGAGTTCATATAGGAAAGGTAGAATAAGGATTTGATTCCTTCCTTTTTTTTTTTTTTTTTTTTTACTGGTTTTCAAAATACAGTGTTGGTTCCCTAGAACCTTCTAAATGTGACCAATTAGTTTCTTCTAATCATTATGAACTCATGGATTTAAAGTTTATGTTTTTCAATACACTGCAATTATTTTCTTTTTTAATAACTTAATACTTAAATTATCCCATCTTTGGTCAGTTGGCTTCTGAGTTCTTTGATTTGCCAGTGGTCTTTGATTTGCCTTCTTGCTTTGTGGTATTACAAAATATTCCAAGCTTTTCTTTTATATTTTCTGCCCTAGACAGAATCAGCCATTTCTCCTAGGATCCTTGATTTCTTTTAGTGCAAAATGCTACATACAGCCTTCAAACTGGGCACTGGGGTTGCTCATTACTTCTGGTTTGTCATTGTTTCTAGACCATTTTGGTGGGCAGAGATAGGAAATGTATATATCTATATATTTAAAGATAAAAGACATTATGAGATCATACTGATATTTTCAATTCAAATTCAGGGTTTTTTTCCTCTTCTCTTTTACATTTATATCTAATTTGTCCCATGGCAAAAATCCCAGTTCTCAGTGATGCCAGTATAATTGCTAATTTACTTTATGCCACAGAACACAATTATCCCATGATAATACTAACACCTCCATCAACTATATGAATACTGAAATTGAAAACAGTTTAAGGGTTTTGTTTGTTTGTTTTCTTTTGTTTTTGCAATTTTCTTTTTCTTCTTCTTTTTCCTTAAGGTATATCCCAATAGGAACCTACAGTCAAATACTGTGTTTTAAAGTCATTTGGAATAGTTCCTCTCTGTGTGGTTATGCCACCAACTGGATATGTGGTTAAGTTGAATTGGTTTTTTGCCTTAAATTTTTCAAGATTTTTTAAAATTTCATTTTGTTTTATAACTATATTAAATATTTACATTGTTCCAGAGTCTAAACTAAAAGCAAGGTATAATTAAACACATCTATCTTCTATCCCTGTTCCCACAGCCCTATCCTTCTTGCTCCCACAGGTAACTATTTTAAAAATTGTGTGATTTATCATTCCACTTAAAAAAATATATAGGCAAATGTATGTGTACATCCATTTTTCTCTACTCATGCATGGATAAATGGTAGCATATCAAAACACTTTTGTCCACCTTGCTTTTTGCACTTAATACATCCTGATGATCATGTCATTTTAATATATAAAGATGTTTCTCATTTCTTTTTACAGTTTTATAATTCTACAGTGTGTAAATGTATCACAACTTTTTCAACTTTTCCCATATTAATGGACTATTGGGTTGTTTCCAGTCTTTCCATAATACAAAGAATGTAGTTATGAACAGCCCCATGCAAAATTTGTTCTCATTTGTGCCAGTAAATGTTCAAGATAGATTCCTGGAAGTAGGATTTATGGGTCAAATACACATGTAATTTTTGCCAGATACTGCCAAATTCCCATTCACGGTTGTAGTGTTTTGCATTCCCATAAGCCATATAGGAAAGTGCCCATGCCCCAAAGAGCCTCACTGAAAGAGTATTGTCAAACTTTGGGATTTTTGCCAATCTTATAGGTGAGAAATGATATCTCACTGAAGTATTGATTTGCATTGTTTTTCTTATGAATGAGATTGAGCATCTTTTCATATGGTTGGGAGTCATTAGCATTTCTTTTTTGTGACATCTCTAATCCACTTTTTCTATGGGATTTTTGGTCTTTTATATTTTAGAAGCTTTTTATATGATAGAGATATTAATCCCTTTTCTATGATAAATATTGCAAAATTTTTCCCTATTTAGGATTTTTCTATTTTGCTCATTGTGATTTTTATCACATAATTTTAAATTATTTTATGAAATAAAATGTATTAATCTTTTCCTTATTGTTTCTTTTTTTTTTTTTTTTTTTTTTTTTTCTTGCGGTACGCGGGCCTCTCACTGCTGTGGCCTCTCCCGTTGCGGAGCACAGGCTCCAGACGTGCAGGCTCAGCAGCCATGGCTCACGGGCCCAGCCCCTCCGCGGCACGTGGGATCTTCCCGGACCGGGGCACGAACCCGTGTCCCCTGCATCGGCAGGCGAACTCTCAACCACTGCACCACCAGGGAAGCCTTCCTTATTGTTTCTTGATAGGAAAGTTTTCTCCACTCCCACAGAGAAATTCATTATTTTCCTCTTTTTACAGTAAAACTCTAATCTCCTTAGAATTTAGCTGGTATACCTTGTATATGGTATGAGAATTGAGTCCAATTATGTCTTTTACCATATGATTATCTTCTTCTAGTCTAAATTAATAAATACAATTGGCTGACAATCATTGCAGCATATTCAGTCTTATTTGTGTGTATGTAAGTGACCAGAAACTCAGAGTATGATGAAAGTCCTGCTCTTGGAAACAACAAAAACAGAAAATACACCCATGCTATGATATCCCTCTTTCATGCTTTTTGTGAATATTTGATGTTTCATGTAAGACTATAGCTCTCATGTCAAGTAAAATACTCATATTGAGTTATACAGACATCCTTCAGTTGAAAAGTTCTAGAGAAATATTAATGAAATTATAGTTACCAACTTTACTTTTTCTGGATTATTTGAGACTCAATTTCTTTTGGTGGTATTTTAAAAATTATATTACCAGTCTTTCTTCAAGGCTGGTAATATAAAAGTCTTCAATAGGCTTTTATAATTATTCTATAAATTATGCTGATTATATTTTATTTTATTTATTTTTTAAAATTAATTTTATTCATTTATTTTTTGGTTGCATTAGGTCTTTGTTGCTGTGCACGGGCTTTCTCTAGCTGCAGTGAGCGGGGTCTACTCTTTGTTGCGGTGCACAGGCTTCTCATTGCAGTGGCTTCTCTTGTTGCAGTGCACGGGCTCTAGGCAGGCGGGCTTCAGTAGTTGCAGCACACGGGCTCAGTAGTTGTGGCTCATGGACTTAGTTGCTCCGCAGCATGTGGGATCTTCCCGGACCGGGGATCAAACCCGTGTCCCCTGCACTGACAGGCAGATTCCCAAACACTGTGCCACCAGGGAAGTCCCCTGATTATATTTTAAATTGAATGTTTGTTGATGACTTAGCAAGAAATATATGACTCTCAACACTAAACGCCTACTAACACTAAACTGTAGAATTTAATATTTCAGGAATGTTTCTTGCAGACAACCAACCCCATCAAAATTTCCACTTGGTTCACAAGTTATCTTATGGGGCTTCCCTGGTGACGCAGTGGTTGAGAGTCCACCTGCCGATGATGGGGACACGGGGTCCTGCCCCAGTCTGGGAAGATCCCACATGCCACGGAGCGGCTGGGCCCGTGAGCCATGGCCATTGAGCCTGCACGCCTGGAGCCTGTGCTCCGCAACGGGAGAGGCCACAACAGTGAGAGGCCCGCGTACTGCAAAAAAAAAAAAAAAAAAAAAAAAAGTTATCTTATGAAAGTAGAATAGTACGTTAGAGTTTTGTTCAAAGCCTGATTATCATGAATTGAAGTATTTATTATCTTCTATGCTTATAGTACCATATTTGGGTAATGCAAAGTTGAGTAATACATATTTTCTACCTCCCAGGACGTCAAAGATTAGTGAAGGAAATAAGCAAAACATACAACTAATGACAATATAAACCAGACTGTGTGGTGTTTTCCCCCATTTTTAAAGCCCCAGTTGTGGTTATAAGCAATTGCTAAATGAATACAAGGGTTGAGTCAGGAGTAGCTTCACAAAACTAGTAACATTAAAGGATGATTAAGATATGGAAAGATGAGATGCAGGGCAAGAGCATTCCAGGCAGAGGGCACAGCATGAAAAAAGGCAGAGAAGTAAGGGAAAACGTAGCACAGGGGGAAGTGGGATAGAAAATGGTAGATGTATAGCCAAGATAGGAACACAGGGATAGTGGGTGTTTTTAGTGGAAGAAGGGAGGAAATAAATGATAGGTGATAAGTAACAGTTGAAGGTATGGAAATGGATGAACTAATTTATGAAAAGTAGACTATAGAATAAAAAGGAAAAGGACTGAGGAAGGGGTGTCGTAGTTATTATTTAAGGGCTAAGCAGAGGAAGAAGAATTAGCAAACATGCAGGTAGAAAATCCATCAGAAAAGTATTGAGGTTTGAAGATTCATATTATTTTCCTTTACTTATTTTTTTAATATTAAAAAATTACTGGACTTTATTTTTTAGAGCAATTTTAGGTTTACAGAAAAGTTGAGAAGAAAGTACAAAGTTTCCATATACTCCCTTCCCTAATCCTTCAGTTTCTCCTGTTACTAGCATCTTGCATTGGTGCGGTACATTGGTTAAAACTGATGAACCAATATCGACACATTAATATTTACTAAAGTCCATAGTTTATATTAGGGTTCAGTCTTTGTGTTGTACTAGTCTATGTTTTTTTTTATTGTACTTCTCAATGTTCTTTTTCACTTTAAAGATACATCTTGATAATGAGTTTATTCATCTCTTATTCTTCCTTATGGTATTTTATAATTAGTCATGTTTTAAAGTTTTTTTCAAAATTAATAGATCTTTTCTTGAGAATGGGAATTACAGATCTATCTCCTCTGTCTTTACTTCTGGTTTCATGGAGCTATTTATCCATAGTCCAAAGTAGGTATCAGAAAAGGAAATATTCATAAATATTTGTAATCACACTTCTAGTATTTTCTACTTCCAGTTTAAATGAACCATAGGTGTCACAATTCTTTTCTTCCTTTTCAAAGAAATATTTTATATGGGACTATGGAGAACAAATGTTAATAATGTTTATTTCCATATAGATTATGAGTAATTTTTATTTTATGCTTTAAACTTTTTCTATATTTTTCCAGAAATAACATCAATACTTTATAATTGGAAAAATATGGGGCTTCCCTGGTGGCGCAGTGGTTGGGAGTCCGCCTGCCGATGCAGGGGACACGGGTTCGTGCCCCGATCCCGGAGGATCCCACATGCCGCGGAGCGGCTGGGCCCGCGAGCCATGGCCGCGGAGCCTGTGTGTCCGGAGCCTGTGCTCCGCAACGGGAGAGGCCACAGCAGTGAGAGGCCCGCGTACAGCAAAAAAAAAAAAAAAAAAATATGTGTTAGAGACAACTATTGGTTTGTACAAAAAATTTTTTGTTTGTTTTTTATTTTATTGTGGTAACAACACTTAACATGAGACCTACCCTCTTAAGAAATTTTTAAGTATATAATATATTATAGTTGACATAGGTACAATGTTGTACAGTAGATCTCTAGAGCTTATTCATATTGTTTAATTGAAACTTTATGCTTGTTATTCTTTGATTCCATGAATTTGAGTATTTTAGATACCTCACATATGTGTAATCATGCAATATTTTTCTTTATGTGACTGACTTATTTCACTTAGCATAATGCCCTCAAGGTTCATTCATGTTGTTGCATGTGAGGTAGTTCGTTCCACAGGAGTTTGTGGCAATCGGTTTGCAGGATATCTGACACAGATAAAAAACTTTTTTTTTGCTTTTGTGAAAATACAGAGGAAAAATCTAACGTTATTTTACAATGAAAATATGTTATATGTTAGCAAAAGAACCCTTTTTTACAGAAACCCCTAGAAATAAAAGGAAAATTAAGGCCAAAGCAAAATTCATGTCATGACTTAAGAGCACTTTACTCCCAAAGATACAAAATCTATTAATTTAAACAGTGGGACTTCTGTCCATAAGAGTACCAAATATTCTGGATGGATAGAAGACTCGAGCTGTAAGCTGATGGACTTTTGTGGTCTAAAAGCAGTTGAGAGTTTCTACCCTTAAGAAAAGATTTCTCATGTTACAGCAATTGAGGTTGTGAAAAGTGTATAGAACAGATTGTGTTTCACGCTTTTTATGAGTGAAACAGCTTGCATGGCTTATTGAAGGTGGGTTAAAACTGTGGGAATCCTTATTCCATTCACAACTCTGAATACGTACTTATGGTATTTATACATCTAGAGTTTAAGTGATCACTCATTACCATCTGTACATGGATAATTTTTACCCTATGAACTATTGGTTCCAAAGTATTGTTTTGACATTATACACTATAATTGATCTAAACAGAAGTAAATACCACAACAGCTGGTACTCCAAAACAAAATTCAGCCCAATAATTTCCACATTATTGTGAAATCTAATATACTCATCACCCACACTTAGTTCACTAGATAGTCAAAGTTTGGGAAAGTAAGAATGAGATCTATGTAGACATTATCATCACCTACTTGACAAAAATCCTAAATGAAATCAATTGAGACCCCAGAGTTCAATTTAAGAAAGTTACATAGACCTAGAATTCCCAAAATTTATCAAGTATTGCTGTTGGCTGATATTTATGACCTCCCTTTCCATTTGTATTCTACTGTTTCTTTTTAATCATGGTACAGTATAACTTGTCTAAAAGTTTTTCAAGCACTGAAGATTCAGACACAAAACTAAACAATTTGAAAGCAAAACTTCTTGGGATTATAGATGCAATCTAAAAAATAGAAGCATAGGATATGGGAAATCTTTATAGTTTATAGCCTTTTAGACATTTTAATAGCGGCCAAAACATAATAGGTACCAAACAATCAAATTCCAGCTACAAAGGATTGTTTTAAGACTCATTTCAAAAGTTTTATAAACAGCTTCTCATAACCATATCACTTTCCACCAATTCAAAAAAGGAGGGTGGGAAAGCACATGGATTAGACAAGAGGATTATTGTTAGACATAATTGATGTTATTTATTTACAAGTATGTATTTCTAAATATCAGAATAATTGAAGTTTTATGTTGAGTCATTTAATCAAAATTTGTCTAGAGTTGGAGAGAGAAAATATCCTGAGAGATTGCTGTATTGATTAATTCCTAACCTGAGTTGTAATGCATGCTGACCTGACTAATATAATCTGAAACTATTAGGTCAATATTACTGTAATTATCTAATTCTGAAAGTTCATAAACATATGGTTGGCTCTAATAACCTTTGAATATGTTTGTAATTCATTGAGGAGTTTTGACCTGTTCTAACAACCACAGCAAAAAAGGAATCAATGGGAGTGTTCAATTGTCAAGGAACCCAATAAGAGAGGGAAGAGAAATTTACATTCCTAGAATGTCACTATATATCAGACATCATGCTAGGCACTTTACATGGGTTACTTACTTAATATTTCCAACAATCCTATGAGTGATATATTGTAGTATTATCCTACTTCACAGATGAAGAAAAATAAGACTCAAAGGGAGAAAATGATATGTAGGTGACACTTAAGGTTCTTTGTGATGAAAACCCAAACGCATGAGGATAAATTAGAGGAAGCTGTTGTAAGACAGTGAGGCTGGGCAAAAAAACATGTCAGATAGGTTTCAGCATGAACAAATGCAAGGTGACATTTCTTTAAAATATATTCAGAGAATAAGGGTAAGTCATTATTAACTACTCCTGTAGTTAATAAGATACTAATCCAAGCTGTTATAGGCAACACACCAATAAAGGATTGAGCATCACCAAACACTAAATGTAAAACTAAATTGAAAACACTGCTCTACCCTTCTGCTACAATATATCCGGATCCATTCTATTCTATTCTGCCTGCTTCATCTCTAGAAATAAATAATGGAATAAAAAAAGGCCTGGATGAAGTTGACTGACTTATCTAAGAGAAAATGAAACGAAGTTTTTTAGGTTAAAAATATAGATTCTTCCATCATCAGAGCACTTTATGTGAAATGTTGATCTAGACTCTGGAGTATGATGGTAAGAAGGATGAACATGCTCACTCATCTCTTTTCCAGTAACTCATGTGACAAACATCAGATACTGTGCAGATGCTAGAAATCAAAATGACAATGGAATCTTTTTTGTTTGTTTGTTTGTTTGTTTGTTTGTTTGTTTGTTTTTTGTGGAACACAGGCCTCTCATTGTTGTGGCCTCTTCTGTTGCGGAGCACAGGCTCCGGACGCGCAGGCTCAGCAGCCATGGCTCACGGGCCCAGCCTCTCCGCGGCATGTGGGATCTTCCCAGACCGGGGCAGGAATCCGTGTCCCCTGCATCGGCAGGCGGACTCTCAACCACTGCGCCACCAGGGAAGCCCGACAATGGTATCTTTTAGTCACCTTCTGTCTAGACATCCCTGCCATTTTACTGTCACCTGGGATATAAACACAGATCTGTGCCAGGCTCTACCTATCCCCTTGGGCCTGAAAAGCAATTCCATACTGTTGTATTGGTTTTCCTCAACCCCTGACCTACCCCAACCCTGGTCCTATATCATCCTCCCATCCTTTAGGGGAAGGCTAGTTAAAAAAGTTTAGGGACTTCCCTGGTGGGGCAGTGGTTAAGACTCTGTGCTCCCAATGCAGTGGGCTCAGGCTCACTCCCTGACCAGGGAAATAGATCCCACATGCATGCTGCAAATAAGAGTTTGCATGTCACAACTAAGGAGCCAGCCCACCACAACTAACCTGGCGCAACCAAATAAATAAATAAATATTTAAAAACAGTTTGTTGTCCTAATTTCTCCCTTCAGCTGGCCTGGACTTCATTGGGGAAGATGTCTCATATGTGTTGAACCCTAGGATCAAAGTCCCTGTGTCAACTTCAAAACCTTGCAGAAATGAAAGTGACAAAACCTATCATTGTTCCTAGCCCTTGTTATTTATGTAGAGTAAAATATTTTAATCAGGTCTAAGTACAAACAAGACAGCACATGAAGAGAATAAATCTACAGTACAATTTCTAAAATATTTATTTGATAAAGTATGGTCAGTTTAATGAATATAAACTACATTAATATTATCAAGTTCATAATGGGAAATACAGGGACCTTTGAAATAAGACATAAATATAGTAACTACAATTGAAGTGGAGATTAGAGCTAGCCTAGTGGTAGCAGAAAATCCCAAAGGGTTGGGCCCCTCCCTCCCCAAGGTCAGCCCTGCACTGGGCACAGGAGAAGAGTGAAAGCCCAAGCACCATGCATTTTCTGACTGGCTTAGATTACAAATCCACTGAGCCAAAGTCCTTGGTTTGGCCATCATTTTATCCATATAATTATCATAATCTATTTTTTCTGGCCCGGAATACCTCTCATACATCTGCCCCTACTAGGTACATGAGCTTTTGTTAAAAGCAGTTTGTTACAGGTTGAGTTCTCTGGGAAGCAGACCCTGAGATGGAAAGTAGCACATGGGAAGTTTATTTAGGAATCTCTTAAAATCAACACTTATAGGGGAAGGGAAGAAAGAAAGAGTGGGCAGAGGGAGAATTTGGCTGCAATGTAGCCACAACAAGGTCTTAGCTGACTCCATGGGAAGATCTGAAGTTAAGATGATCCTTGAGCTGTCTCCTGCTAAAGTAAAGGAGCCTGATGGCCAATAATGTTGAACATCTTTTGCTGTGCTCTTTGGCCATTTGCGGATTATCTTTGGAGAAATTTCTCTCTTTTTTAAATCAGTAATGTTGTTTAATCTATTTGTTGTACAGAAGAGGAAATAAAGGAACGTAGAGTTATTTTCACAAGATTGCCCAAATAAAATCTGAGCAGGGCATACAGCATTTCATTCCCACCTTCTTTCTTTCTTTCTTTTTAAAAAAATATTTATTTCGGCTGCACAGGTTCTTAGTTGTGGCATGTGGGCTTCTTAGTTGTGGCGTGCAGGATCTAGTTCCCCAACCAGGGATCGAACCCAGGCCCCCCGCCTTGGGACCGCAGAGTCCTACCCACTGGACCACCAGGGAAGTCCTTCCACCTTCTTTCTTGAATGACCCTGGACCATTAACGCAACCAAGCATCACAAGGCCTTGGCATAATCCATTCCAGAGTCTAAAGAATTAGACTTAAAAGTCAAGCAGGGACTTAAAAGTCTGATTCTATTAAAAATGAACTCATATATATATTTTCAAGCAAACTATTCTCAGGGGATTCTTAAGAGTCCTTTCTCAAAATGACTAGGTTTCACAATTAATTTTTTTTAATAAATTTATTTTTGGGTGCATTGGGTCTTTGTTGTGGGCTTTCTCTAGTTGTGGCGAGCGGGGGCTACTCTCCGTTGCAGTGTGCGGGCTTCTCATTGTGGTGGCTTCACTTGTTGTGGCTCACGGGATCCAGGCACATGGGCTCAGTAGTTGAGGCACACCGGCTTAGTTGTTTCGCGGCATGTGGGATCTTTACAGACCAGGGCTCAAACCGGTGTCCCCTGCGTTGGCAGGTGGGTTCTTAACCACCGTGCCACCAGGGAAGTCCCCAACCTTTGTGAATTTTAAGCAAAAGAACAAAATTAAGCTGTTAAAGGATCAAATGAGATAATGTATGACAAATGAAATACAAGGGATTATCATGATTAAATATGTTTCTTGGTTTACCACAATATTTGCCTTATGCTAGAAAGTAAATAAGTAATTTTAAAAGAACTAAATTGTAGTTTTTTTAGGCTCTTTAAAAAATTAATTTCTTCCTTCCAGTTTTATTGAGCTATAATGACATATAGCACTGTATAAGTTTAAGGTAAACAGCATAATGATTTGACTTACATACATCATGAAATGATGACCACGATAAGTTTAGTGAACATCCATCATCTCATATAGATACAAAATAAAAGAAAAAACAGTTTTTTCTCCTGTGATGAGAACTCTTAGGGTTTACTCTCTTAACAACTTCCACATATAAGATAGAGCAGTGTTACTTATATTAATCATGTTGTACATTGTGTCCCTAGTACTTATTTATCTTATAACTGGAAGTTTGTAGCCTTTGACCACCCTCATCCAATTCCTCCTCCCACCACTGTCTGCCTCTGATGACCACAAATCTTATCTCTTTTCTATAAGTTTGTTTGTTTGTTTTTGAAGTATAATTGACGTGTAACACTATGTTAGTTCCTGGCACACAACACAGTGATTTGATATTTCTATACATTTTAAATGATCATCACAATAAGTCTAGTTACCATCTGATACTATACAAAAATAGTACTATATTCTGCACACTGTACATTTCATTCCCGTGACATTTTGTAACTGGAAGTTTGTACCTCTTAATCTCTTTCATCTATTTTTTTATCCCCTTACCCACTTCCCCTCTGGCAACTACCTGTTTGTTCTTTGTATCTATGACTTGGTTTCTGTTTCATTTTGTTTATTCACTTGTTTGGTTTTTTAGATTTTACATATAAGTAAAATCATACAGTATTTGTCTTCTCTGTCTGATTTATTTCACTTAACATAATATCTTCTAGAACCAAAAGTTGCAAATGGCAAGATTTTATTCTTTTTTATGGCTCAGTAATATTCCATTGTGTATATATACCACATCTTCATCCATTCATCTATTGATGTCCACTTAGGTTGCCTTCATATCTCGGCTATTGCAAATAATGCTGCAATGAACATAGGAATGCATGTATCATTTTGAAATAGTGTTTTCGTTTTCTTCAGAAATATACCCAGGTGTGGAATTGTTGGATTGTATGGTAGTTCTATTTTTAATTTTTTGAGGATCCTCCATACTATTTTCCATAGTGGCTGCACCAGTTTACATTCCCAAGAGTGCACAAGGGATCCCTTTTCTCCACATCCTTACCAACACTTGTTTTCCTTTTGATAATAGCCATTCTGACAGATGATATCTTATTGTGATTTTGATTGTTTGCATTTCCCTGATGATTAGTGTTGTTGAACATCTTTTCATGTGCCTGTTGGCCACCTGTATGTCTTCTTTGGAAAAATGTTTATTCAGGTCTTCTGCCCATTTTTTAATTGAGTTGGCTGTTTTTTTTATATTGAGTTGTATGAGTTCTTTGTATATTTTGGATATTAACCCCTTATCGGATATATCATTTGCAAATATCTTCTCCCATTCAGTAAGCAGCCTTTTCATTTTGTTGATAGTTTCCTTCACTGTGCAAAAGCTTTTTAGTTTGATCTAGTCTCATTTGTTTATTTTTGCCTTTTTTTCCCTTGCCTGAGGAGACATATTCAAAAAAAATATTGCCAAGGCCAATGTCAAAGTGCATACTGCCTGTGTTTCTGGAGAAATTTCTATTCATATCCTTTGCCCATTTTCAATTAAATTGTTGGTCTTTTCATAAAAGATTTGAGTTCTTTATATATTCTGATTAAATGTCCTTATCAGATATATGATTTCCAAATATTTTTTCACATTTACTTTCTTTTTTTAAAGATAAATTTATTTATTTATTTATTTTAATAAATTTATTTATTTATTTTTGGCTGTGTTGGGTCTTTGTTGCTGCGTGCAGGCTTTCTCTGGTTACAGTGAGCGGAGTCTACTCTTTGTTGTGTTGCGCGGGCTTCTCATTGCGGTGGCTTCTCTTGTGGAGTGTGGGCTCTAGGTGCGTGGGCTCAGTAGCTGTGGCTCATGGGCTCTAGAAGGCAGGCTCAGTAGTTGTGGCACATGGACTTAGTTGCTCTGAGGCATGTGGGATCTTCCTGGACCAGGAATTGAACCTGTGTCCCCTGCATTGGCAGGCAGATTCTTAATCACTGTGCCACCAGGGAAGTCCCCCCATTTACTTTCTTGTTAGTGTCCTTTGAAATACATTTTTTTTCATTTTGATGTCCAATTTATCTATTTTTTCTTTGCTTGTGCTATTGGTATCATATCTAAGAAACCATTATCTAATCCAAGGTCACAGGTATGTTTTCTTCTAAGAGTTTTATAGTTTTAGCTTTTAAAGTCTTTAATTTTTAGCTAATTTTTGTACCTGAAGTGCAAGTAACAATTCAACATGGACAACAGCCTATACACTATAACACTTGACCAAAACACAAAGCAATCCAGTGAGATCCTCTGAAGGCTTAAAGTAAACAGAGAGATTCTCTATTAGAACCCCTGGCTGTGTGTACTCAAAAGAAAGAGCAGGGCTTCCCTGGTGGCACAGTGGTTGAGAGTCCGCCTGCTGATGCAGGGGACACGGGTTCATGCCCCGGTCCGGGAAGATCCCACATGCCGTGGAGCAGCTGGGCCCATGAGCCATGGCTGCTGAGCCTGCGCGTCCGGAGCCTGTGATCCACAACGGGACAGGCCACAACAATGAGAGGCCCGTGTACAAGAGCAGCACACAAACACTGAAGCTCTCAGCAAAGTTGCCACATTCCATTCAATATCCTGAATACAGTCTGCAGAGACCTGTGGTGATCCTGCATGTATAACACCTTCCAATACATAAGGACTTACAGCAACTGCCTATGTCAAATACAGGTCTTTTAGGCTCAAGGGATGATGATGCCCATTCCCCAATGTTGGTATAGGCAGGTGACTGACAAGCCTGTCCCTAGGGCTGTAGACATATAAATCAGTGCAGGTAAACCAGGTGCGGGGGAGAGCAATGCAAAAACTTTTAAAGAAATTAGATTAGATTTCAGGTTATGCTGATCAAATCTATTAGAGGTAACCTCTGGAAAGTTTTGAAAGCAGCAGCATTTTTAAGAGCTATTGGGTTGGCCAAAAAGTTCCTTTGGTTTTTAAATAAAAATAGAAGACACATTTTTCATTTTCACCAAGAACTTTATTGAACAACGTATTCACCCTTTTGTTCCATCACCTTCTGTCATTTTTCAGGCAACTTCATAATTCCATCTTCCCCAAACTTTTTATCTTTTTGAGCAAAGAACTGTTACAGGTGTCTTTTATAGTCTTCCAGGGAATTGAATTTTTTTCCACTAAGAGAATTTTGTGAAGACTGAAATAAATGGAAATCTGAAGGTGCAATGTCTGGTGAACACGGCAGATGAATCAGACCTTACCAGCCAAGCTGTAACAGTTTTTGCCTGGTCATCAAAGCAACATGTGATCTTGCATTATCCTGATGGAAGATTATGCGTTTTCTGTTGACTCATTCTGGATGCTTTTCATCGAGTACTGCTTTCAGCTGGTCTAATTGGGAGCAGTACTTGTTGGAATTAATCATTTTGTTTTCTGGAAGGAGCTCATAATAGAGGACTCCCTTCTAATCCCACTGTATACACAGCATCACCTTTGGGTGAACACCGACCTTTGGTGTGGTTGGTGGTGGTTTGTTTCACTTCCCCCATGATCTCTTCCGTTCCACATTATTGTACAGTATCCACTTTTCATCGCCCATCACAATTTGTTTTAAAAACGGAACGTTTTTGTTACATTTCAGCAGGGAATTGCATGAGAAAATACAGTCAGGAAGGTTTTCTTCACTTAACTTATGTGGAACCCAAACATCAAAGTGATTAACATAACCAAGCTGGTGCAAATGATTTTCAGTGCTTGATTTGGATATTTTGAGTATGTCGGCTATCTCCTGCATGGTATAATGTTGATTGTTCTCAGTTAATGTCTGGATTTGATCTCTATCAACTTCAACTGGTCTACCTGACCGTGGAGCATTGTCCAGCAAGAAATCTCCAGCATGAACTTCGCAAACCACTTTTGATACATTTGATCAGTCACAGCACCTTCTCCATACACTGCACAAAACTTTTTTTGCGTTTCAGTTGTGTTTTTACCTTTCTTGAAATAATAAAGCATAATATGCCAAAAATGTTGCTTTTTTTCTTCCATCTTCAATATTAAAATGGCTACACAAAAATTCACCAGTTTTGATAAGCTTTTTTTAAATGCACGCTGATATGACAGCTGTCACAATACAATCTAACAAAATTGTTTTGAATAAAGTTAAAGACAACTAAGCGCTCCTAGAGCCATCTTATGGAAAAAAACGAACAAACCTTTTGGCCAACCCAATAAAGTGATGTGTGCTCAGGAAGAAGTGTTCTTGATAAATGTCCTGGCCAAATCTCAGCTGAAGAAAAACCACTGCTCCCATGGTTGGTTGAGTGGTTGTGTTTAAGGGAGCTTTAGGCTGAAAGAAAAGGTGAAGTTCAAAGCTAACTGCATATATCTGGGACACAGGTGTGACTAAGCCAAGGAATAAAAGCTGAAGAATTAGCTTGTAAAGCTTAATGAATTAAACTGGTTGAATTTAAGCTGGTCTGAAACTGTAGTCTGCCCGCTTTCACATTGTTTGCACCCCAAGATTTCCCTATAGGAGAGAAAAGTAGCTTTACTATCTAATCAACCAATCAAACATGCTGTGTTGAGAAGGAATAACTGATAAGTTTTAAGCTTTAGGTAAAATACAGGAAATTTTCCATTATTTCCCTAGTGAAAAATGGACATGTATGAGCAACAACATTCATTCATTTACTCATTCAACAAATGGTTACTGACCAGATATGTGACAGGTCACTAGGGATATCACAATGAACAAAACAAAGTCTTAACCCTCATGGAGTTTATATTCTAGTGTTGAAGACAGATAATAAAAATATATTTTTCAAGTGGTGATAAGTGCTACGAAGCAAAGAAGGGAGCAGAGTGACTGAGAGTTTCTGTTCAATGTAGGGCATCCAGAGATGCTCTGTTAACGTTAACAATATTAATCAATATTGTGCAATAAAATTGTCAACTATTAAGCATTTTTTTGGTGACTACCAGAATAAAAATAGCAATATTTGAGTACTTCTCGTGCCAGGCATTATTTAACTTACCCTTACAACAAATCTGAGGTAGGTATTATTATTATTTCTAACTTACAGTAGGCAAAACTGAGCCTTAGAGAGGCTGCTTCAGTTATCTATTGCTATGTAACAAAGCATCTCAAAGTTACCAACCTAAAACAACAACTTATTTGCTCATAATTCTGAAATATGGTCAGGTCTTGATGGGGCCAGCACATCGGCTCACATGGATGGCTTGACTGGAGCTGAAGGATGCACTTCCAAGGTGGCCTCATAAATATGGTTGGCAAGTTGGTGCTGTAAACTGGAAGCTTAGCTGGGACCACTGGCAAGGGGCTTCACTTATCTTCCACATGGCCTCTCCAAATAGCAAGGTTGGGCCTCTCATAGCATGGTGACCTCACTGTACTCAGATTTCTTAAATGGCCACTAGCTTCTTAAATGGCCACTCTAGGGCACAAATGTGGGAGCTGCCAGGCCTTCTTAATAGCTGGGCTCAGAAGTCTCAGAATGTTTTTCTTGCCATATTCCATTAGTTAAAGGTCACAAAGCCAGCCTAGATTCAAGAGGCGGGATTACACAGGGGCATGAATGCCAGGAGGCATGGTTCACTGGGGGCTACCAATGTAATTGACTACTACAGTTTGCCTTTTGGCCTCTAATGATTTATGTTCCTCCTACATGTACAATTATATTCACATACCCCGATACTTCCAAAAGTCTTGTTCCACTTTTACATTGGCTCAAAATCTAGGATCTACCTGGAATCTTAGCTCATGGTACTAAGCACCTGCCTGTATGCTTGGGCCAGAATCACTCATTCTCCTTAATTCCTCTCACTTGCTCCTTCCATTTCAACCAAGCAACCTATATCATTGACTTTACTTCCTAAATGTCTCCCTAATCCCTAATCCTAACCCTAATCAGTTCACTTCCTTCCTTTTCCACCTCCTCAATTCTAAGCTACGATAATCGCTACCTGGGCTACGGTGAAATCACCAATGGTCTCCATCGTTCTCTCTTGCTATTCCTTAATTCACTGATTCTCAATGAGGGATGGTTTTGCCCCTTGGGGACATCTGGCAATGTCTGGAGACTTTGGTTGTCTCAACTCCATGTGTGGATACATCTAGCATGGAGATGCCAAGGATGATGCTAAACATCCTATAATGTATAGGACAGGGCCCCACAACAAAGAATTACCCATCTCAAAGTGTCAATAGTGCTGAGCTTGAGAAACCCTGAAATCTTTCCTTCACCAAGTAGCCAGAGGTCTTTTTCAAATGCAGTCATGTCAACACTCAGCTGAAAAATCTTTGAAGGTCTTCCTACTGATTTTAGGTTAAGAATGTGAACCCCTTTTGTTCTGGCTCATAGGGTCCTCTGTAGGCTAGCCCTCACCAGGCTCTTTAGCCTCAGCTTGTGCACTCACCTCTGCTTTCTGTGCTCTAGCCACTTGGGCCTTCCTTCAGTCCTATACATATTGCATCTCACTATGGGACCTTACCCACCCTCTGTCAGGATGCTCTCCCTTCTAACATCCCCCATCCTGACCCTAATTCTAACTCTAACAGAAGAATGAGTGCAGGTGTTGGGGGGAGCTGGCAGCTGGGAGAGACCCAGAGGCTCCATATTGATGATTCTGGAGTGCTGAGTGAGGCCACTAAATATACCTGTCTGCTCTCCCCTCATTATACAGAGTCTTTTTTTTTTTTTTTTTTTTGCGGTACGTGGGCCTCTCACTGTTGTGGCCTCTCCCTTTGTGGAGCACAGGCTCCGGATGCGCAGGCTCAGCAGCCATGGTTCACGGGCCCAGCCGCTCCGTGGCATGTGGGATCTTCCCGGACCGGGGCACGAACTCGTGTCCCCTGCATCGGCAGGCGAACTCTCAACCACTGCGCCACCAGGGAAGCCCCTATACAGAATCTTTTTAAAAAGGCATGATGGGACCGAGTGGGGAGGGGTGCAGCTGAATGGAACAGTGAGGCGGGAGCCTGGCATTGCTGACCTGAGAGGTGCACTGAGCAGTTCAGGTGCTGGTGGCTCCTGGGCTTCTGGTGCTCCCTACATGGGAATATAGTGATCCCGTCAGAAGCAGAGACTCCCAGGATCTTTGTTAACATTACCTGGCCTTCCAACCATAAGCCTGGCTGCCTAAAAAGGAAGAATATAACCCTTAACTTGGTTGTTGAGGACTTCATCTCAGGAGAGGAGAGAAGCCAGGCTGGTGGAGCTGGTGGTTGTCTGCATCCTCCTGGCTATAGTGAGCCTGGGTGGCACCTGCTGTATGATGCAGCTGGTGGGGATGTTCATGTTCTGAGTCCTGTTTGGTGGTGGGGTCCTGGTATCTTTAATATGATTGTCAAAACAGCTTGCAGCAAGGGGAGAGGTCTGTATTGTCACACTTGGCTGTGCCTTGTGGCTCCTTTTTGGGAGACATTTTCAGTAAAAAAATAAAAGGGGTTACAGGGCCAGGGAGGGCCAGCCAGCCTGCCTAGTGCCTCCCCAGACACGTCGGTAAAGAAGCCAGACACAAACATGAAAAATAATGCAGCAACTGAAGGGGTGTTGGCCAGCTTCTTCAATAGTGTGTTGAGAAAAAAAACAGGCTCTCCTAGAAGTCCTGGTGCTGGTGGGGTGCAGAGCACGGCCAAGAAGTCAGGACAAAAAACTGTGTTGACAAATGTTCAGGAAGAACTGGATAGAATGACTCAAAAGCCAGACTACATGGTAACAAACTCTTCAACAGAAAATGAAGCCTGATCCTCCTTAAAAAGTGCATATGTAAAAAGACCAAATAACTATGTATATTGATCTGCTCTAAGACCAGGATTTTCCTGAAAAAAATTAAAAAAATAAATAAAAGGGGTGAATCCCCATACAAACAAATAAGCAAACAAAAAACAAACAAAATCACACATCTAATTAACTCTTATTCATCCTTGAGATCATAGTTCTAACATCTCTTCCTCAGGGAAGACTTCCCTAGACCTCCACACTAGGTATAAGGACTTATAGTCCTGTGAAACTTTCATTCACAGCAGCATGTAATTATGCACTTGTGACAATATTTCATTAGTATCTGTCCCCCCCTACAACCCACATGCTACATTGAAATGCCAAGAGGGCCAATAATCCCAGTTTTTAGTGCAATGGCTGACATACAGTAAACATTAGATAATATTTTTATTAATAGATTTTCATTTTTAGAAGTTTTAGGTTTACAGAAAAATTGAGCAGATAGTACAGAGTTACCATATAATGTTCCCTCCCCCACCCCGGTTTCCATATTATGTCTTTAGCGTGGTATTTTTGTTAGAATTAAAGAGACAATATTGAAACCTTAACTGAAGTCCATAGTTTACATTAAGGTTCATTCTTTGTGTTGTATAGTTCTATGGGTTTTGACAACTGCATAATGTCATGATCCACCATTATAGTATAATACATAATAGTTTCATGACACTAAAAATCCCCTGTATTCTTCCTATTTATTCCTCCCTCTCTCTCCTCCCTAACCTCTGGCAACTATTGATCTTCTGTCTCTATACTTTTGCCTTTTCCAGAATATCATAGTGTTGAACTCATACAGTGTGTAGCCTTTTCAGACTGGCATCTTTCACTTAGCAATATGCATTTGTTTCCTCCATGTCCTTTCATTGCTTCATAGCTCATTTCTTTTTATCATTGAATGATATCCCACTGTAAGGATGTACCATAGTTTGTTTATCCATTCAACTGTTGAAGGACATGTTGGTTGCTTCTAGTTTTGCTACAAACAAATGTAAACATTCATGTGCATGTTTTTGTGTGGACATATTTATATTTATTTGAGTAAACACCTAAGATTGTGATTCCCAGATCATATAGTAAGACTGTACCTAGTTGTGTAAGAAACTGCCCAACTGTCTTCCAAAGTGTCTGTACCATTCTCCAGCAATGGTAAGAGTTCCTATGGCTCTACATCTTCACCAGCATTTGGTTTTATCAGCATTTTGGATTTTAGCCATTCTATAGGTGTGTAATAGTATCTCATTGTTTTAATTCGCGGTTCCTTAATGACATATGATGTTGAGCATCTTTTCATATGCTTTATTTGCCATCTGTATGTCTTCTCTGGTAAGTTGTCTGTTCAAGTTTTTTGCCCATTTTTAATTGGGTTCTTTGTTTTCTTATTGTTGAGCTTTAAAAGTTCTTTGTATTTTTTGAATATGTTCTTTCCTGGATGTGTTTTGCAAATATTTTCTCCCAATCCTTGATTTCCTTTCCTTAATGGTGTCTTTTGCAGAGTGAAGTTAATTTTCATAAAGTCCAACTTATTGATTTTTTAATTCATGGAGCATGGTTTTGGTGGTGCATCTAAAAACAAATGGCCAAACCCAAATCACAAAGACTTTCTCCTATATTATCTTCTGGAAGTTTTATAGTTTTGCATTTTACATTTATCTGTATACTCAGTAGTATTTGTTTGATAAATTAAGGAAGGTTAATGTCAACAGAAATGGAACAGATGGGTTTGGGTGGGAAGAAAGTTACTGGTTCTACCGATTTGGAAGGCATCAGCATAAAATTAACAGTTAAAGCCTCTTGGGAACTCATCCAGAGAACTAAGTTGCCAGTTAAGACATGGTTGAGACAGCCAGTTGATCAGAGGGCAGGATTCAGGGTAGACCAAGGACAGATAAGTCAGAAGAGACATAAAGATCTGGTTCACCAGTCAGAATTTCAAGAGAGTCAGTCCAGTACCCTGGAGAGCTCCCCACGATTTGACAGCCTGGGAGCTTTCAAAGGCTCCTAGCTGACATCATTTACATTTTCTCACAGGTTACATGACCAGAAACCTATATCCCTGTACTGCATGAGTTTTAAATATCCTTTTAAATATTACAGGAGTGGAAAAATTAGGAAATAGAGAGGAACATAAAGAAGAAAAAAAAATCTTACCACAAAGATAATGATTAATGACAGCGGTGAAACAAGATCCACAAATTGACCCTATTTATTCATTCCTGTTTTCTTTTGTCAGCAATCCTTCAAATACTCCAGTTTAATTTGTACATTTTGTGAAATTAAATTTGAATACCCAAGATTATGTAATTAGATATATTCTGATTCATTTATAATTACTATTTTTGCCAAACCCTTGTTCCTGGCATAGGAGAGACAGGGAAGAACACTAGTGAAGCAAACTGGACTGGAGTACCAAGGCTTGATTAGGTGTGTAGCTTTCCATCTAGTACCAGCCCTCTCCTTTATTGAGCTCCAGATGAACTTCCTGCTGCATACTTGACATCTTATTTTAATATCCCATGGGCACCTTAAACTCAAATTGTTCAGAACTTAATTAGCTTTTCCCTCAAATTGTTCCATACCTTTTATTATCTATCTTGGTTAATTTTAATAACAACCGCCTTATCCAGTCTTTGCAAAAATGAAGAAGGGAAGAAAGAAAGGAAAGAGGGAAGAAGAAACGAAGAAATACAGTCATCATCTCTCATCTCACTCAAGCCACAGACCTCAAAGATTATCCTCAAATCAATTCATTCTGTCACCTATCTCTTCCAGTGACTGCCAAGTTTTGTTGGCATCTCCTTCTGTCTCTGATGTCTCTTCTTTCCTTGCTGTTCAGACCTTCAGCCATTACTCACCTAGACAGTTGCAGCGGCCTCTTTATTTGCAGTATTTCCCATCTTGAATCCAATTTCCACACTACTACCAGGGAGATATTTCTAAAGGATGGATTTATTTAAAAATCCTCTGATGATTCTCCTATTTCTCTATAGGATAGTGATTTAAAAATCATCTCCAGAGTCAAACAAAACTGGATTCAGGGAATTCCCTGATGGTCCAATGGTTAGGACGTGGTGCTTTCACTGGGGTGGCCCAGGTTCAATCCCTGGTCAGACAACTAAGATCCTGCAAGCTGCGTAGTGCTGCCAAAAAAAAAAAAAAAAAAAAGGATTCAGATCTGCACTTACTGTTCTGTGACCCTGGACAATTTGCTTATCTTCTGTGCACCTCAGATGCTTTACCTATAAAACAGGAATTGATAATATCTTCTTCATAGGGTGGTTGGAAATATTAAATAAAATAGCATATGTAAAGTACTTTTTCACACATCTTAGCAGAGGGTAAACATTCAATAAATATTATTATTATTACTATTATTATAATAATGGAAGCTCAAACTTCACTGCATGTTAGTAGATTTAAGATATTTTAATAGCCCAGAATAGCAAATCCTTCTTTGGGAAAACATCTTATCTCCCAGTCCAGGCCAGTACTCTGCCTCTTGCGGTGACAGCTAATAAGACTCCACTTTTTTGGCTACAGGGATGGGCATTGGTTCAATTTTTGTTGACTATCTCATCTTCTTGCCTATAACATCTGGTTCAGGATGGGCATGT
Organism: Mesoplodon densirostris; assembly: GCF_025265405.1. Lineage (NCBI taxonomy): Eukaryota > Metazoa > Chordata > Mammalia > Artiodactyla > Ziphiidae > Mesoplodon > Mesoplodon densirostris. The sequence goes on from NC_082662.1 coordinate 84,034,670, forward strand.
GACCCGAGCCTAGCCCAACAGAATACTTCACTGGGATTTTTTTTTTTTTTTTTTTGGCTGGTACACTGAAGGTGGGGGGTAGGGATGGGGGAAGGAGGTAGAGGTAGAAAATTCTCTTTTCTTAATTGGTTCCTCTAGAAAATATAACCTTCCTAAAAGCCCTGTTTCCCACTAAACAGAGAACGCCACCTGCAGAGGAAGAGATGAAACACCATTCAGAGAGGAGAAGAAATGAGAGAGAGAGAGAGAGAGAGAGAGAGAGAGAGAGAGGGAGAGAGATGGAGGATCCTCATATCTTTTTAGTTTCTGTTTCTAGGCAACACCAAGGCAAGGGTTTTCACCTTTCCCAGGCTTGTTCTGGTTACAGTCATGACCCTAGCAATCAAAAAAGTCTTGACTGATACCACTTGTCATACGAGGTCTCTCACGATAAGACCCAGCCATCTTTCAATACTGTTTCTATCTTTCACACTAGGTTTCACTAAATTTTTTCTTATTTCTAGCATACATCACACCCTTCACACCTCTGTACATTTGTATTGTATCTCAATTACTTATTAATGGCACTATCTCCACAATCTAAGCCCTCCAGCCCACTTTGTGGATACATATTATCAGTGCTTGTACCCTGTCCTGAACACTGTGTAGCACAGTTTTTCTGTTATTTATTGTTAAATAAATATTCATTTAAAATTTTATTTATATAAAGGCAGATCTGTGGTCCAGATGTGTTTCCAGGAATAGGGATATAAAGAATAGTAATGGCTTCCTACTCTCAAGAAGCTCACAGTTGAATCAGGGGAGTCGGACATGTAATAATTGCTGTAAGAGAAAAAAACACTTTTACACATATTATTTCGTTTAATCCAAATGATAAAGCTTTAATGTTGATATTCTTATTCTCTGCATTGAATTCAGCAAAGAAGCTCAGGCTGTGAGAGTTTAGGAAAATTGCCCAAGATCACTCAGCTAATGAAGTGAGAGAGGCTGGCCAGCAACTCAGGTCCTTTGTCTTCCAGCGTTCCTGCTTCTGTTATTCTGTCTCTCACATCATGCTTTCTGTCTTATCTTGTCTACATCTTTGAACACTCAGTGGACAAAATAGCAGAGCAAAGCAGATAAGATGCTTTATTTTTCTTACCACTGGATAATTCTCTCTCTCTCTCTCTCTCATTCCCTTCCTCCTAGCTTTTGCTGATTTAATCTTCAAAAGCTTCTGTCATAGGCAGGATATGTCACAAGCATGAATTGGAACCTAGTTCTTATGACTCTTTTTTTGGGGCCATGCTGTGCGACATGCAGGACTTTACCCAACCAGGGATCGAACCTGTGCCCCCTGCAATGGAGGTGTGGAGTCTTAACCACTGGACCGCCAGGGAACTCCCTTATGACTCTTAACTGAGTGATTTGTTTTGACTGCACACACAGTTTTCACTTGTCTTAAATTTTTGACTGCCAAGACAGCACAAATATCATTTGATGGAAGCACATGTAAATTCTTCTGGGATTAGGGTAGGGGAAAGAGGATTTGACAAGCCTGAGGAATGTGCATGTGCTACAGGGTCCCAGCTCTGGGGAAGCTTTGCACACTGTGGGAGGCTGCTGAGAGTACACTTTGGAACCAGGAAGGAAAACCACTTTATTCTTATTTTTTAAATATCTTTATTGGAGCATAATTGCTTTACAATGTTGTGTTTCTGCTGTATCACAAAATGAACCAGCTATACATATACATATATCCCCATATCTCTTCCCTCTTGTGTCTCCCTCCCACCCTCACTATCCCACCCCTCTAGGTAGTCACAAAGCATGGAGCTAATCTCCCTGTGCTGATCTCCCTGTGCTATGCAGCTGCTTCCCACTAGCTATCTATTTTACATTTGGTAGTGTATATATGTTCATGCCACTCTCTCACTTTGTCCCAGCTTACCCTTCCCCCTCCCCGTGTCCTCAAGTCCATTCTCTATGTCTGCATCTTTATTCCTGTCCTGCCCCTAGGTTCATCAGAACCACTTTTTGTTTTTAGATTCCATATATATGTGTTAGCATACAGTATTTGTTTTTCTCTTTCTGACCTACTTCACTCTGTATGGCAGACTCTAGGTCCATCCACCTCACTACAAATAACTCAATTTCATTTTTTATGGCTGAGTAATATTCCATTGTATATATGTGTCACATCTACTTTATCCATTCATCTGTCGATGGACACTTAGGTTGCTTCCTTGTCCTGGCTATTGTAAATAGTGCTGCAATGAACATTGTGGTACATGCGTCTTTTTGAATTATGGTTCTCTCAGGGTATATGCCCAGTAGTGGGATTGCTTGGTCATATGGTAGTTCTATTTTCAGTTTTTTAAGGAACTTCCATACTGTTCTCCATAATGGTTGTATCAATTTACATTCCCACCAACAGTGCAAGGGGGTCCCCTTTTCTCCACACCCGCTCCACCATTTATTGTTTGTAGATTTTTTGATGATGGCCATTCTGACCCATGTGATGGGATACTTTACTGTGGTAGGAAGACCACTTTACATGGCATGGTCTCTCCAGCACTCTCCTCTGACAAAGCTTAACATTCTGCCAGCTGGTGAGGGAAAAATATTTAAAGGGTCCACATCCATTTTCACAAAACAAGTAATGAAGGGTGAATTTGGAAATGGTAGGTAATAAATTGATAATGGGCATGCTATATTTTAAGATCTATTATATGAGGGGTCTAAATTTGCTATATATATTTTTACAACAAATAACTGGGTTTACAAGCAATGTTCATGTTATATACGGACGTTTCACTTTTGGATAAAAAGGAAAGGAATTTTAACAAATCCTTTTGATTTGATTATTATGAAAACATTATTATTATTATTTTTATTTCAGATCCATTTCCCTTTTCAGACCAATGAAAGCAAACTCTATAAGGACACAGAATGTGTTTCCTTTTTTTTTTTTAACATCTTTATTGGAGTATAATTGCTTTACAATGGTGTGTTAGTTTCTGCTGTATAACAAAGTGAGTCAGCTATACATATACATACATACCCATACCTCCTCCCTCTTGCTTCTCCCTCCCACTCTCCCTATCCCACCCCTCTAGGTGCTCACAAAGCAACGAGCTGATCTCCCTGTGCTATCCGGCTGCTTCCCACTAGCTATCTATTTTACATTTGATAGTGTATATATGTCCATGCCACTCTCTCACTTCGCCCCAGCTTACCCTTCCCCCTCCCCATGTCCTCAAGTCCACTCTCTATGTCTGCGTCTTTATGCCTGTCCTGCCCCTAGGTTCGTCAGAACCATTGGTTTTTTTTTTTTTTATATAGAATGTGTTTCTTTGACGTCTCTGACTTGTCTAGTTATTCGTATTTCTATCTCTGCACAATGAATAATGTAAAAGATCTTTTAGTCTTTCTCCACAGAGAATAATAGCTAATAATTGAGAGCTTGTAGGTTTATAAACACAGTATTTTATAACATTCTCTGTGATTTTTCAATTATATAAATTTTTATAAAGTTTGAGAATTACCTAATATTTTGAATATTCTGCTCAAATTTTTGTGTTTTTCATTTTTGGCTTTGAATATGGTAGAGAGCTCAATGCTATTATTGAGTTCTGTTACATATTAACATATCTGGATTGTTTCAGTCAGAGTAAATTAAAATGTGCTGGGTGGCAGACAACTCCAAATTGCAGTGGCTTAACACAACAAGAGCTTGTTTCTCTAATTAAAAATCTACATGCAAAAAGATGAATACAGGCCCATACCTCAAAGTATACATAAAAATTAACTCAAATGGATCATAGACTTAAATGTAAGAGCTAAACCTATAAAACTTCCATAAGAAAACATAATAGAAAATCTTTGTGATCTTGGGTCAGGCAAAGAGTTCTTAGCTATAACATCAAAAGCATATGGCATTGAAAAAAGATCCATTGGATCAAAATTAAGAAACTTTTATCAAATTTTATCAAAATTAAGAAACTTTTGTGTTTCAAAAGACACCATTAGAATATTACTCAGCCATAAAAAGAAACGAAATCGAGTTATTTGTAGTGAGGTGGATGTCCCTAGAGTCTGTCATACAGAGTGAAATATGTCAGAAAGAGAAAAGCAAATACTGTATGCTAACACATATATATGGAATCTAAAAAAATTTTTTTAAATGGTTCTGAAGAACCTAGGGGCAGGACAGAGATAAAGACGCAGACATAGAGAATGGACTTGAGGACACAGGGAGGGGGAAGGGTAAGCTGGGATGAAGTGAGAGAGTGGCATGGACATATATACACTACCAAATGTAAAATAGCTAGTGGGAAGCAGCCGGATAGCACAGGGAGATCAGCTCGGTGCTTTGTGACCACCTGGAGGGGTGGGATAGGGAGGGTGGGAGGGAGAAGCAAGAGGAAGGAGATATGGGGATATATGTATACATATAGCTGATTCACTCTGTTATAAAGCAGAAACTAACACACCATTGTAAAGCAATTATACTCCAATAAAGGTGTTAAAAAAAGTGGTTAAAAGATTTGAATATATGCTTCACCAAACAAGATATAAGAATGGCTAATAAGCACATGAAAAGATGCTCAACATCATTAGTCATTAGGGAAATACAGATTGAAACCATGAAGAGAAACCACTCACTCTCACTGGAGTCAGTAAAATAAAAAAGATAGACAATAACAAGTATTGGTGAGGATGTGGAGAAATCAGAACCCTCTCTCATTGCTTACACTTTGGAAAACACTTTGGCAGTATCTTAAAAGATTAAACATAAACTTACCATACAGTGCAGCAATTCCACTTCTAGGAATCTATCCAAGAAAAGTAAAGACAAGTATCTACACAAGACTTGTACACAAATGTTCATAGCATCATTATTCATAATAGCCCCACACTGGAAACAATCCAAATGTGCATCAACTGGTGAATGGATAAACAAAATATGGCACATTCATACAATGGAGTACTATTCAGCAATAAAAGGAAAGAACTTTTAATTTTATTTTAAAGGAAAGAACACATGGTACAACATTGATGAACCTCAAAAACATTGTGCTGAGTGAAAGAAGTCAGACCAAAAGACTACATACTGTGTGAGTCCATTTCTATGAAATGGCCAGAAAAGGCAATTCTATAGAGACAGATAACAGATTGCCTGAATTTGGAAGTCAGAACAAGGATTGATTGCAAACGGGCATAATGAATTCTTTTAGGGTGATGGAAACATCCTAAAACTGGATTGTGGTGATGGTTGCACAACTTTAGTCTCTGCTTGTTGTCATTTAGGGACCCAAAGTGACAGATGTTCTATCTCAACACACGCTTCCATGATCATCACAGCAAGGGGGAGGGGAATGTGCCACTGCCTCTTAAAGATTTTTCCAGAAAGTGATTCATTTCCTCTTCCATTCTATTGGTAAAAGTGAGTTACATGGCCATGTCTAACTTCAAGGGTGCAAAAGAGTGCAGTTTTACTCTGTGTTTGGAACAAAGGAGAACCAGAATTTTTGTGAATAACCCTTATGACTATCACAGAAATACATAACAATAAAGGGTACAGTTTACTCTGACTGGAGTTATTTTGCTTTGTACTTCTGAGGGGTTTGACATTTGTTTTTTCTTAAGGTTCTAATGCATTGCCTGTTGCTTAGTTAACAGAAATTTCTTTTTTTAAAATATAATCATCATAATATATAGTTTTTCTCTTTTAAAAAAAATTTATTTATTTTTTATACAGCAGGTTCTTATTAGTTATCTAGTTTATACATATTAGTGTATATATGTCAATCCCCATCTCCCAATTAATCCCCCCACCCCCAATTTCCCTCCTTGGTGTCCATACGTTTGGCCTCTACATCTGTGTCTCTATTTCTGCCTTGCAAACCGGTTCATCTGCACTATTTTTCTAGGTTCCACATATGTGCGTTAGTATACGGTATTTGTTTTTCTCTTTCTGACTCACTTCACTCTGTAAAAAAATATATATTAAAAATTTTTTAAATTTATTTTTGGGTGCTTTGGGTCTTCATTGCTGAGTGTGGGCTTTCTCTAGTTGTGGTGAGCGGGGCTACTCTTCGTTGCGGAGCACGGGCTCCTCACTGCCGTGGCTTCTCCTGTTGCGGAGCTCGGGCTCTAGGCAAAGAGCTTCAGTACTTGTGGCTCGCGGGCTCTAGAACGCAGGTTCAGTAGTTGTGGCGCAGTGGATTAGTTGCTCCACGGCATGTGGGATCTTCCCTGACCAGGGCTCGAACCCGTGTCCCCTGCACTGGCAGGCAGATTCTTAACTGCCTGCCAGATTCTTAACCACTGTGTCACCAGGGAAGTCCCCAGAAATTCCTAAGACCACAGTTACAGGAATTTTTTTTACTGTGCCTCCCTCAGTGCCCTTGATTCCCTGAGCACCTGGCTTCCTCAAATTAAATGATTGCCCTCTTGTACTTATATGTTTACATAGGGAAATAGCAAGTTTTTTTTTTTAATTTCAAAAAGACAGGCATCATTGACTTCTCTAATGTATAAGAAATTAGAACACTTTCGTGTGGCTAAAGAAGCCAAGTTATACCAGTAAGTGGAAATTATAGGAAGGCAGATTGTACATCTATACAATGAGTAACTTTCTAGTTATTAGTGTTTGTGAAATTGAAATGACTGCCTCTGAGGTACTGAACCACTGAAGATGTTGAAGCTGAGGGTTGCTGACCACTTGAGAGAAATGTTGAGGAGAATTTAGACCAAATGTTCTCTAAAACTGATATTCTGTGACTAGGCTTAGATGCACAGCAAATATACCTGTTTGTGTAATATCTTTATCCATTTTTGGACTGCATCTACTTTTTTTTAAAGTTAAACTCTACTCAACCAAAAAGTGTGAAGGGCATTGAAGATATATTTTTGAGAAACTATGTTATCACGGAGTTCAAAATGAAACTTGAAAGGTAGCAGATAGACTGATGCTGTCTTCTTAAACAGATTGAAAAACATGGTACTAATTATCCCTGTGATGTAATATGACACAAAATATAAAATGATTTTTAAAATATTTTGACAAAGTTATAAACAAAGGTCCCTCATGTGGCTATAAGAGGAGTTGGGTTTTATCTAAGTAGAAGTCACAGAGACAAGCATGCACTCTCTGTCACTTGGAACCTCTGTCGGCAGCAGAATACTGGCAGGCTAAGGGTCTGCCCTAGTAGGAAAAAGTTCTGTATTCCTAAAATAAACCACTTTGCACGAAATTATTCTCAGATTTCATCACAATTAGTAAGGATTTGCAAAGCAAATAAACAGAGAAACCTTTCATCGTCAGGGAAAAAAAAGTCCGAAAATCTTCTATATAAGCAGCTTCTGATAGGAAGGAATTTGGGGCTGGACAATAATCGCCGAACAAAATATAATTCTGACATCCAGGGTCTCTTCCCCGCTGAATGAAATTCGAACAGCAGGTCTCAGGGTGAAGATAAGAGATTTTCTCCACAGAAAGGATACTGGCAAGGCAAGACGTAGCGAGCACAGTCCTATTTCTCAGGAACAGAACATGCAGTGTGAAAGTTGGACACAATCCTCCCTCTGCAATACAAACAGCAGCAAGACAGCCTACACTCCCAAGCTCAGCGTTCACTATTGTGTTAGCGCCGGCGGCGGAAGGACTTAGCCCCGCCGCAAAGTTAAAGAGTCCTTCTTTGTTCAGCCTCGGCTGCGGACGCAGGGCGCGGTGTTCTTCCGCGCTCACCACTCAATCTCCGCCCCCTCGCGGCTCTGGAGAGCTGCCATTCGGCCCCGGAGTCTCTCTGCGCTCCCAGAATGCACCGGCAGTCCGCGGGAAACCAAAATGGCGAAGGGTTGTAGCGAAGTGGGCTGTGTTTGAGGCCGGTGTAAGAACGCTCACTCTCCCCCACCCCCAACCTTCGTCCCCAGGACCTCGGTTTGTGCGTGTGTATGTGCGGGGTGCCCGGTGGGGCGGGTGCCCGGTAAGTGCTCGGACTCGCAGGGGAAGCGCCCACGGGGTCGTGATTGGTTGTTTTTTCCTGTATGAAGCGGTTGGCACCACTGAAGTGACCGAATGAGGTGAGAGACCTTGGCTTGGGAACCAGGCTCTTCCGGAGGAGGTGGAGGGGGTGGGGAGGAGGAAGAAAGGAAGCAAGTATAAAAGGGAAAGATGGAGGCTCGACGTGGGGGTGGGGGCTCCAGTGTACGTATGGGGGTGCCTTGCATATGTGTATATGTTGAAAAGAATGGATGGAAAGGAGTAGTCAGTTGGATGTTGGAGAAAATAGGGACTAAAGGAGCGAGCAGGGCGTTGGGGAAGTCGGTTGGAGGAACAAGATGAAACGTTGAGACGGGGAAGCTGTGTTTGGAGGGGCAGGAAGGAACCTGGGGGCGGGAGACGGTTGGAGGGGCAGGATGAACCTGGTGATGAGGGGGTGGGGAATCGAGGGGAGGAGCCGTGAGGAAATGGGGACTGAGGGAGATGGGGGCGACCAGAGTTCAGGGGTTGCCTGGGACCTTAGGGGTCGCAAAGGGAGGTAGCAGCTTGAAACGGGAGGGTGGTGGAATTGTATGGAATTGGAGTATGGGGGTAGAGTAGAAGGGCAGGATGGAGTAGGAGGATAAGGGGAACACTAAGTAGAACGTGAGAGCAAACCCTGAAAGCTTAAGGGGAAGAAGGGAAAGTGTGAGATGGGCGAGAGGTACCTTATATTCGGAGCCCACCAAAAATTTGAGACAGTTTTCTGTTTAATTAAATCTAACTCGTATGCCTGCTTGGATGTAGATTTGTATTATTGTATTCATTTTTACAACTGAGGTGCTTACGTTTGAAGGGATTTTAACTAATTTGCCAAGATTTCTTAACATGTTTTAGTGGTGCCAGAACTCTTAACTATGTGTTTTGCAGTCTGGCGTCCTTGGTTGCTAGAATTTTTCTTTGGAAGCAGCTAGAGGGAACAGATGAATTTATCGGGGTGATTTGACGAACTGTGAGGGTTCCTGAACAATGGGTAAAGGGATATGGAATGCTATTCTATTCTTTAAAACATTTAACTTTGGTTAAAGATAGAACCCATTTACTAATTCAAATATATAAACCTAGGTAGACCTGTGTATAACGTAAGAAAGCACCATGCGAGGTCAGTATAGAACTAGAAATATGTAAATAGTGCCTGATTTAATTTGACTCCAGATGCTCCGGTAGTAGTAACTTTCTCCTAAAGATTGATTCCAGGTGACCCTTCTGTACACTTTGCCTATAGGCTGGTTTCAATTTCCATGTTTTCATTCTCCCTTGAGAATTTCTTTTTTGAGCAGTGGATTGCAAAGACGGTGAATTTAAAAGTATTTAATGTGGGTAAAATAAAATGTACTTAAATTATTGAGTGACCTTTTCAGAGGTTTGAAATGCTTTAAATGGAGCCATTTTGACAAACAGCTTTAAGTGCCCAGTAGTTCTGGCAAGGAAAGAGCTGATTTTAAATGTCTTTTCTATTCTTGATATTTGGAATGTTATTCACACTCCAAGCATTTGTAGTGATAGCTTGCAAAGGGAATACAAGGTGAAACTTTTTGTTTTTTTAGGTTCCTAACATAAAAATCTATTTGAATTCATATTTTAAATTTGGTCGCCTTCATTTTTTTTAAGTGCTAAAAATATTCTAAAGTATTTGAATTAAGAGTGCACCTGTTTCCTGATAACTGCATATTCATGTCATTGGTCATTAACGGAAATCTATACCTATCATGAAATGCACACACAATTTTAGAACTAGAAGTATAGAAATCATCTGGTTAAACTTTTTTTCTAGATGAAACAAAATATATTTAATTATGCTTTTAATTATGCCTGTTACCTCAAAGCTCAGTTAGGAAAGGAATTTTATCCTGTGTATTTTGCTGTGGGTCCTAAGTTCTTTGATGTCATGGATTATAAATATACCTTTTCATTAGATCTTTGACTGAAAGGATAATTTGCTTTATTTATATCTCAGCGTAATCTTTACATCAGACTTTAGGAAACTGGCAGTATAGTGATAATCTATTTTAACAGATGGGGAAATGTGCCTCTGAGCAGTTGCCATGGCCAACGTCTGTAGCTTGGTGGTTCTGAAAGTAAAATTTAACTGCAGCTTTAGTTAGTCGAAACTTCAGTGAATGATACTCCTTGGTTGATATTTTTATGCATTGTTTCCCCTGTTCTTCCAGATTTGTTTCTTGGAGCAAAATACAGTATAACAATCCTAAATTGGAATATGGTAGTTTCTCTTTGGCTGTTTTTTATGTATTCGAGTAGTGTTGTCCAATAGAACTTTCTGCAATGATGGCAGATATCTATATCTGCTGTATCCACTATGATAGCCATAGGCCAATGTGATGTTGAACACTAGAAATGTAACTGGTGAGGCTGATAATTGAATTTATAATTTAATTTATTTCATTAAAACTAAAATTTAAATGGCCATATGTGGCTGCTGTATTGGACAGCACAGTACTGCATCCATTTATTAGGCATAGTCACACCCATCAACCATGGAAACCACAGGAACTAAGGAACTGTCTTTGAACTAAGGAGATTCAGAACTATCTTTGAACTAGGGAGAGTCAGATTCTCTTTGTACATTTTTAAGATGAAGTAATCTTCATTTTTTCCACACATCATGTCTTCTGTCATTTCTCTGTTTTCATATAACGTTGCAAAAGAATAATGAAGGTATCAATGTCTCTAGTCTTTTTAAGATGTAAGATTTTTTTTCCTTTGTCAAAAACAACAAAAATGGATTTTAGGAAAATTAGTTTACCTTGTTATTTAAAAAAATTTATTTTGTTATTTTTACACATAAAATTTCAAACACATACAAAGTGAACAGAAGTATAATGAACTGTTTTGTATCCATGCTTGTTTCATCTGTACTTCTACTCCCTCCCCACTCCTTTGTTTTTATTATTTTTAAAGGTTTTTTGAGGGAAAATTTATACATCTTGAAGATCTTAACTCTACACTTTTTTTTTTTTTTTGGTACGCGGGCCTCTCACTGTTGTGGCCTCTCCCGTTGCGGAGCACAGGCTCCGGACACGCAGGCTCAGCGGCCATGGCTCACGGGCCCAGCCAGTCCGCGGCATGTGGGATCCTCCCGGACTGGGGCACGAACCCGCGTCCCCTGCATCAGCAGGTGGACTCTCAACCACTGCGCCACCAGGGAAGCCCAACTCTACACTTCTAATAATAGTTTAATTGAGATATAATGCATGTATTATATTTATATATACATAACTCATGTATATACCCTTTTAAGTTATAATTCAGTGATTTTTAGTATATTCAGAATTGCGCAACCATCACCATTGTCTAATTTCAGAGCATTTTTTTACTCCAGAATGAAAGTCTGTATCCATTAGTAGTCACTCTCCATTCCTCCCTACCTGGGCCAACCACTAATCTACTTTTTGTGTTTTTATTTTGTCTGTCTTGGACATTTCGTATGAATGGACTCATACATTTTTATGGCCTTTTGTGTTTGGCTTCTTTCACCTAGCATAATGTTTTCAGAGTACATCCATGTTGTAGCACGTATCAGTACTTCCTTTTTATGGCTAAAATATATTTCATTGTATGTACATACTACATTTTGTTTATTCATTCATCAGTTGATTGACATTGTTTTTTCCCCACTTTTTGGCTATTATGAATAATGCTACTATAAACATAATATGTACACGGTTTGTATGGACACGTGCTTCCATTTCTCTTGGGTATGTAGCTAGGAGTGGAATTGCTGGGTCAGGTGATACCTCTGTGTTTAACGTTTTGAGGAAATGCCAAGCCATTTTCCAAAGACCCTGCACCCTTTTACAGCCTCACCAGCAACTATGAGGGTTCCAGTTTCTCCGCATCCTTGCTTGTACTTGTCTGTCTTTTTGATCATAATCATCCTAGTGGGTGTCCAGTGGTATCTCATCATGGTTTTGATTTGCATTACCCCGATGGGTAATGTTGTTGAGCATGTTTTAAACCCTGTAGTTATTGGCCTGTTGTATACCTTCTTTGAAGAACTACCTATTCAGGTCCTTTGCCTATTTAAAAAAAAAATTAGACTATTTCTCTTTTTACTGAGGGTTGTAAGCATTCTTCATATATTTTGGATACAAGTCCCTTATCAGATGTATGATGTGCAAGTATTTTCTCCTGTGAGTTGTCTTTTCACTTGATGGTGTCCTTTTTTTTTTTTTTTGCGGTACGCAGGCCTCTCACTGTTGTGGCCCCTCCTGTTGCGGAGCACAGGCTCCGGACGTGCAGGCCCAGCGGCCATGGCTCACGGGCCCAGCTGATCCGCGGCACGTGGGATCCTCCCGGACCGGGGCACGAACCCGCGTCCCCTGCATCGGCAGGCGGACTCTCAACCACTGCGCCACCAGGGAAGCCCTGATGGTGTCCTTTGAAAAACAGAAGTTTTTAATTTTGATGAAGTTTAATTTATCCCTTTTTCTTTTTTTGCTTGTGCTTTTGATGTCATATCTAAGAAACCATTGCCTAATTCCAGTACTTTTTTTTTTTTTTTTTTTTTTGCGGTATGCGGGCCTCTCACTGTTGTGGCCTCTCCCGTTGTGTAGCACAGGCTCCGGACGCACAGGCTCAGCGGCCATGGCTCACGGGCCCAGCCGCTCTGCTGCATGTGGGATCCTCCCGGACCGGGGCACGAACCAGTGTCCCCTTCATCGGCAGGCGGACTCTCAACCGCTAGGCCACCAGGGAAGCCCTCCAGTACGGTTTTGACAAAAGGATATAACTGTGTTTCTCATAAGCCTATTATGGTGTAGAATACTTCTCTCTAGGAAGCTCACATGTAGCCTTTCTCAGTCTTCCCTCTCCCTAATTACTGTTCACTTTAATTTTGAATAGAACTTTATATAATGGAATCATTCAGTATGCATATCTGTTAAAATTTTTGTTTCATGAAACTAGAACTGCAGTCTTAGCTGGAAAAATCCCATTATGCAAAGGATATTGTAGTAGTGGCTTAAGAATCTTACATTATGTGGTGACAATCCTAACCAGTACTTTGTGTAACATGAAGGTTTTTTTTTTAATGGCTTATGAAGACAGTTCTCTTATTTTGAATGGATAAAACTGAGTAGGGACGTAATGAGTATTTACTTCCAAGTGTTGCCTAAGATGAGGATTTAAAAATTAAGGGCACAGGGCCTCCCTGGTGGCACAGTGGTTGAGAGTCCGCCTGCCGATGCAGGGGATACGGGTTCGTGCCCCGGTCTGGGAGGATCCCATATGCCGCGGAGCTGCTGGGCCCGTGAGCCATGGCCGCTGGGCCTGCGCGTCCGGAGCCTGTGCTCCGCAACGGGAGAGGCCACAACAGTGAGAGGCCCGCATACCGAAAAAAAAAAAAAAAAAAAAAAAATTAAGGGCACAGGACAATGTGAGGGATCCTTGTGATGATGGAAATATTGGTATCAAATATTTTTGATTGTGATATTATTCTGTAGTATAAAATGCTACATCAAAGATGCTTCCACTTGGTAAGAGTTACATGGAATTTATTATTTCTTACAACTGCATATATATCTACAATTATCTCAAACCAAAATGTTTGATTAAAAAATAAAAATTGGGGGGACAAAAGTGGACCAAAGCAGGCATAGCAAGAACAGGTCAGATTGGTTTGGTTTTGATCAGTCATGTTCTAAAAACAAACTAAAGATGCGCGTTTGTTTTTCTCTACCCCTACTAGTGAAGTTTTCATTGCAGAAAAAGCTCCCACAATTTTTTTAAGTTGTAGTGGGGGGTGGAGTGGAAAGACACAGGTGTCTACTGGAAAGTACTGAATGTATACTCAGAAGATTGGGGTCTTTGTTTAATCTGCTAGGTCCCGCAGCAGTTTTAGTTTCTTTATCTGTAAAATGGGGACGTTACCCACATGTGTTATTCACAGGATTGTTGGGAGGGTCAAGAAGGAAAATAAAGGAGAAAGCACTTTATAAACTCTAGGAGCAGTGTAATTGGTTAGTATTATTTTCCAGAATCTTTTCCCAGAAGAGTTGTTGTATCGAACAAGAGAATCAGGTATACCTGTAATGAAACCTATGCACTAAAAACATCCTCTACAACTTTCCTCTCCAGATGAAGAGTATGTCTAATACTGAATGAATAAATTATTTTGCCCTGTTCATAATTATGACTAGAGACATGTTAACTAAACTGCAGTGTACACTGTTGAGTATAATATATTTAGAAGTGTTACTGAACCAGATGTTGAATTTTTTAAAACCATATTTTGTTAGAATTTGAAAATACTGGCCCTTGGTGTTTTGGGATGACCAGTGCTGATAGATCTAATTGATGTAAGATAAGCACCCATAGAGTTATCAATAAAAAACCGAAAAACCAAACCAAAACAAACAAGACCAATTTCTTAGAACTCATACCCTAGAGATTCTGATTTGAGAGATTTGGTGCAGGCTTTTATATATGTTTGTGTTTAAAATTTTTTCCCACTTGATTTTGTTTTGCAGCCAGGGTTAAGAAGTACTACATTTTGTTCTAGGGTCAAGTTTAGAAACTTACCACTTATTAAAACTTTACTAAGAGCTATACAAAGGAAAGGCATGTTTTTCATACTTGAAATGAAAAAGAAAAATATTTTAGTAGTGTTTCCATCACACTCATTTAAAATCTTTTAAATAAGTGGTTAATAAAGTAGTTAATGGAACTTTGTAGTCTGGGAACCTTGTGAACCTGTTAAATGTTTTATAAAATTGCATTTAGGTGTTGTGAGATAGAGAATTCTCCTTTCAGGGAAGCATTTAAACAGAGACTAGATGATCATCTTATTTAGGGATATTATAAGGAGGGATTTTTTTTTTCATTAGCTAGGAAGTAAATGACCTTCTAGGAACTTTCTAAACCTAAAATAAGTTTCTAGATTATAATGAAAACAATGGGCACTCTTTTTCCTTTAGGTTGATGAGAATTGTCGAGGGGGATAGAATTCTTCTCCAAGTCAAGTTTCTCCTGAATGTCCTCTTTTCTATTTTTTCAGTCCTTTCCACTTTATGTCTAAATTCATCTCTTAGATTTTTCTTTTTCAAAAACAGGCTGCAGAATATGATGTTTTTCAGTTTTTTTGTTTCAAGAGTTTTATTGCTGTTCATTAGAGAGGAACAAACAAAATGTGGTTATTTGCAAAGATTAAAAATTTAGAATATCCTTACAGAATTCACTAGTGCAGTGATTCTCAAATTTTTTGGTCTTAGGACCCCTTTACAGTCTTAATTCTTGAGGACCCCAAGAACTTTTACATGGGTTATCTATTAATATTTACTGATTATAAATTAAAACTAAGAAAATTAAAAAATGAGAATGCGTATGTGTACACCCCATTAATCTTAAGAGTGAAATCATCACATATTTAGTCCCTGGAAAATTCTACTCTACAGTTCTGGGGGAATGAGTGAAAAAGGCACATAATGTCTTAATATTATTTTGAAACTAGCTAGGACTTTGTAGGGCTCATAGATCCCCAGGTACCATACCTTGAGACCTGCTTCTTCAGTCTACTCTTTCTTTAGGGAGTTAGGGTGGTTCTATGCATTGCAGGGTGTTTAGCATTCCTGGCTTCTCTCCTTAAGCAGATTCTTGTCTCTTTTTGGAAAAAATTTGAGGCTCTCAAACATGAACTGTTTCAGGACAGGAATAAAGACGCAGATGTAGAGAATGGACTTGAGGACACGGGGAGGGGGAAGGGTAAGCTGGGACAAAGTGAGAGAGTAGCACTGACATATATACACTACCTAATGTAAAACAGATAGCTAGTGGAAGCAGCTGCATAGTACGGGGAGATCAGCTCCATGCTTTGTGACCACCTAGAGGGGTGAGATAGTGAGGGTGGGAGGGAGACGCAGGAGGGAGGGGATATGGGGATGTATGTATACCTACAGCTGATGCACTTTGTTATGCAGCAGAAACTAACACAACGTTGTAAAGCAATTATACTCCAATAAAGATGTTAAAAAAACAACAAAAAAACCCATCATGAACTGCTTCAACTTCCTATCTTCACATCTACCAACTTAACTATAAATGTACCCAAACTGACATCAAAAGAAATGTACCTTCTTTGATTCAAGACTAGTCTTTCCCTTAAAGATTCAATTTCTCTGACTTGTGTTTTCAGTTATCTTTTGATATCCTCCTTTCATATTAGAAACATGGTCAAGACTTTTCGTACTTAAAAACAGAAAAAGCCATTCACCTTAACCTTGTATCCTTATGCAGATGTTTGTAGCCCTCTCTCCTTTATGTAGCCAAGCTCTGAAAAAATAGTTTCAACTTCAGCTCTCGTTTAAACTTTTATTAATAAAGATATATATATGATACACTCATTGTAGAAAATTTAAATATTAAAAAACTTTAAAAAGTAATCTATATCACTCAGCTACCAAAAATGCCTTTTTTAGTTTCATTGCCTTCTTTTTAAGCATATTTTTCAGTTATGCTAAACACTTAAAAATTTCCTTTAGTGGGGTAATGCATGTAGTTGACTAAAAATATCAGAGTATAGAAACAGAAGGATTTAAATGAACAGCTACAGTCTTCAGGCCTCCTGAGTCCTGCTTTGAGAGGGAATTATTTTATTTTTAAGTGTTATATTCCTTTGTTCTGCTCATTGTCTCCATAATCCTAAGTGATACTTTTATACTACTATTTGATTTACTCACTTTAGACATTTTGCTGTATAAAGACATAAAGATTATGCTGTGATAAAGATTCAGTTCACTTATGCCCTACATTTCTTTTCATTTCCCCCTTCCAATTTTTGGGTTTTCTCCTGGTTAGTTCCTTAACTTTAAACTTAAACCTTTTTTCATATCCCATCAGTTTTGGACTTTATTCCTCCACCTCGTAAGGCAAGTATTATAAACTCCCTTCCTTTGCCTTGGTTTCTCTTCCTCCTTACACTGCTCAATTTTTGTCATTTTCACATTGCTTTTCTGTTTTAAATTTCGATAACATTTAATATTCTCTTCTTAGCCATAATTATCTGTCTTGTTTATAGTTGATTCTAAAGGTTGAAGATCAATAAGCAGCTTTTATATGATCTTGACCAAGTAAATATTATCGTCTGCTGTGCTGGATAGAACCATGATTACAGTTCCTTTCTTGTAACACTTTTTTCCCTTAAAATTTCTAACACTTTTTCATGTTTTCTCTGCCTTTGTCTTATCTGTAAATTTTTCTGGTGTCTTAAACTGTCTAGTTTGTTTATCCTCCTTTTTCCTCAAACACCACTCTTTGGAACCTTTTTTTTTTTTTCCTTTCTTTTTCTTTTTCTGGTCCAGACTGGTTGTGCTCTAGATTTTTTTCATGGCTGCCATTGTGGGGATTCTCTCTGTTGCTCTCTTGGGTTGGGTGCACTGTTTCCTGCATCCCATGTTTTTTCTTTCTTGGGGGATATTTCCTCACTTTACTAGAGCCAAATCCTCAAATCTTGGTTTAAGATCTTAACATTTATTTTATATGCCTTCATTTTTTTCAAATTTAGTTTGGTTGATTGGGATTCTAGTTTGAACTTTATTTTTCTTCACAATTTTGAGGCAGTCCATTATCTTCTAGAATCTTAACTCTAATTCTGATTCTCATTCTTTTGTAGATAACTTGATTTTTCTCTTTGGAAGCTATTGAGTCTTCTGTTTTCAGTGTTATGCAATCTCATGCAAATTTAGGGTTTTAGAAAATCAGTACTTTGAAAGTCCTATCATTTTGAAGATTTTTGTCTCCTTTCAACCTTGGGAAATTTTCTTTTATTATTATTTAAAAAATAATATTCCCTCACACCTGTTAGATTGGCTGTTACCAAAAAGACAAGAAATAACAAGTGTTAGTGAGGATGTAGAGAAAAGGAGTCCTTGGGCACTGTTGGTAGGAATGTAAATTGGTGCAGCCACTATGAAAAACGGTATGGTGGTTCCTCAAAAAATTAAAAATAGGACTACCATATGATCCAGCAGTTCCATTTCTGGGTATTTATTTCAAGAAAACGGAAACACTAACTTGAAACGATACCCAGTTGACCTAGAATGACACAGGTTTGAAGTGTGCAGATTCACCTTTATGTGGATTTTTTTCCACAAATATAGTACCTGTATTTTCATTTTACAGGTCTTTAAATTAACTAAGTGTGGGGGGAAAGTTTGTGTTTGATTAGAGATCACAATATGTGGAATCAGAAGAACTAGGATTTGATTATGATTCTATCCAAGACTATTTCAGTTTCCTGACCTTGGGTGAGTCATTTATCAGTCCCTTTGTTTTTGAGGCAGAGATAGCAGCACTCAGATTTTGACTGTGCATTGGGGTAGGGGTGGGGGGTTGGTTGGTGCCCCTAACCTCCTACTTGTTCAAGGGTCAACTGTATATACCTCCCATGTTCATTGCAGCATTATTTATAATAGCAAAGACCTGGAAGCAACCTCAGTGTCTATCGGTGGATGAATGGATAAAGAAAATGAGGTAGGGATGTATATGTGTGTGTGTCATGGAATATTATTCAGCCATAAAAAAGAATGAGATCTTGCAGTTTGTGACAACATGGTGACTGGACCTTAAGGGCATTATGCTAAGTAAAATAAGTCAGACAGAGACAGACAAATATTGTATGATCTCACTTATATGTGGAATCTAAAACAAGGACAACAACCAAAACACCCAAGCTCAGATACAGAGAACAGATTGGTGGTTGCCAGAGTTGTGGGCTGTGGGTGTGGGTTGGACAAAATGGGTGAAAGGGGTCAACAGGTACAAATTTCCAGTTATAAAGTAAAGTTATGGGGATGTACAGCATAGTGACTGTAGTTAGTAATACTCTGTTGCATATTTGAAAGTTGGGTAGATCTTAAGAGTCTCATACAGGAGAAAAAATTGTAACTGGTAACTGGTGTTAACAAGACTTATTGCTAACTGATGTTAACTAGACTTTTGTTGTCATTTCACAATATATATAAAATATCAAATCATATTGTATACAGGAAACTAATATAGTGTATGTCAATTGTATCTCAATGTAAAATAAATATTAACTAGTAAAAATAAATAAAAAGGTGCTGTGGAAATATATTTCTAGATATGGAAAGATGTTTCAAATATACTGTGAAATTGTAAAAAAAAAAAAAAGGGGCATGTTATGAGCAGTATGCAAAGTAGACCTAATTTTTAGAGATGAAAATATACATGTGGATCAAAAAATTTTTTTTGGTTCTGTGCATTATCTCTTTATTGAAGGCCTCTTTTTTTTTTTTTTTTTTTTTTTTTGTGGTACGCAGGCCTCTCACTGTTGTGGCCTCTCCCATTGCAGAGCACAGGCTCTGGATGCGCAGGCTCAGCGGCCATGGCTCACAGGCCTAGCTGCTCTGCTGCATGTGGGATCTTCCTGGACCAGGGCACGAACCCGTGTCCCCTGCATCGGCAGGCGGACTCTCAACCACTGCGCCACCAGGGAAGCCCTCTTTTATTTTTTCCATTTCCTTGATCATTTACCCTCCCCCCCCCCGCCCCCCAGTAA
Organism: Mesoplodon densirostris; assembly: GCF_025265405.1. NCBI lineage: Eukaryota > Metazoa > Chordata > Mammalia > Artiodactyla > Ziphiidae > Mesoplodon > Mesoplodon densirostris. Next base: position 84,054,232 of record NC_082662.1, read on the forward strand.
TCTGGGGATATTTTTATTGACTTATTTTTCCAGTTCAATTAAAGATTTTTTTAAATCATATTTTTAATTTCAGGAGCTCATTCTTGGATTCTGATTGTTCCTTTTTTACATCATCATGTTTTCAATGTTTGGATGCAACATATCCTTATTTTTTTTCTATGTATATTAATTAGACTTTATTTGTTTATTTTGGCTGCAGCTTATAGTATCTTAGTTCCCTGACCAGGGATGGAACCCAGGGCCCTGGCAGTGAAAGTGCTGAGTCCTAACTACTGGACTGCCAGGGAATTCCCATAGACTTTATTTTTTAAGTTCTCTGTTCCTGGATTGTTTCCTTTGTAATCTGTTTTCTTGGGCTTTGTCTTTTATATTGTAGTTTTTCAATATTATTAAATCAGGAGGCAATACATGCTTGGGTACCTGGCACGGTAGGGTTTAATTCATGATGAAATGTGGGTAGCTAGCTCCCTTCTGCTTCCCATGTTCCAGAATGTGAAAGGCATTGGGACACCAGCACTCATTCACCCTTCTTAGTTCTTTTCAGGCACTCTCCTTGTGAGTTGAACCCTCACTTTTTTTTTTCTTTTCTTTCCTTTGCTCCCAAAGCCAGCAGCTGGTCATACCAATGATGGTTAGATGTAGAGGAGGCAGCCAATTCTTGAGATGCTGCTCAAGAATGGTGACATCTCAGGAACATGGGGAGGTATATTTAAAAATAGTCCCTTCCTCCCTTCAGTGAAAGGGGGAAGGGGAGTAGAAATGAAAGAGAACTAACTAATGCTGTAGTGCAGCAGTCTTGAACCTTTTTGGCACCAGGGACCGGTTTCGTGGAAGACAATTTTTCATGGACCAGGGTGGGTGGGTGGGTGGGGGGTTGGTTTGGGGATGATTCAAGCGCATTATATTTAACGTGCACTGTATTTCTATTATTATTACATTGTAGTATATAATGAAATAATTATACAACTCACCATAATGCAGAGTGGGAGCCCTGAGCTTGTTTTCCTGCAACTAGATGGTTCCTTGTGGGGGTGATGGGAGACAGTGATACCCGAAGTGTGTTGCTTCTGTCGATTCTACTCTGTAATCTTGTTTTGGTTGCTGTCACTGCAGAAAACCCCGCTTCACAAAGATAGGATATTGGAAATGGAAGCAGGCTTTTCAGTGTTTTTGTGGCAGTCTCAGGATATTCTGCCTTGAACATATGGAGATTTGAAGTTGTCTCAAACATACTTTTAAGGCCACTGTCATTTGCGATCTCAAGCAGTCGATCCTCTTAGCACGGACAAAGTTGATTCACCCGGCTTATTCACAAATGGGTCGCGGATCCATTCCTTCCCAGTTTGGGGGTCTTTTGTGGTTGGGAAGTAATGCTCAGACTCTTTTGAAAGCTGAGATAGGTGATCGTGCACCAGCTGGGAGAAAGAAGGCTCTGGTTCAGTCTCTTTCAAAATCTCTGCTAATGCTTGAAACGTCAAAAATCCCAGTGTTCACTTGTTGGGCTTTGAATGCAGCCACTTTATTTGCCAACCTGAACACAGTTGTCTTTTTCCCTTGAAATGACAGATTGAGTTCGTTGAGCAGGTTGAATATGTCACACAAGTAAGCAATTTTGTGGCCCATTGTGTGTCACTGAAATGTGCTGCCAGTGGTGACTGTTTTTCTAAAAGAAATCTCTGGAGCGGCTGTCGTAACTCAGAAACTCTGGCCAGTGATCTATGTTTAGAAAGCCATCTCACTTCTGTGTATAAGAGAAGATGTGTGTGCTCTGCGTCCATCTCCTCACAGAGCTGCATGAACAGACATGAATTAAGGACATGTGCTTTAATGTGGTTGATAATTTTAATCAGATCCTGTAAAACATTAAATTCAGGTGACATTTTTCAGCTAGCCAGCACTTCTCTGGATGACACAGTGTGTAGACTCACATTCAGAAGTGACCTCTTCGCCCCAAGTAGTGAAACCAGAAAGCCGTCCAGTCATGGCAGCTGCTCTGTCCATGCATATACCGACACAAAATGACCAATTCAGTTTTCCTGATATGTAATCGTTCAAAGACTTGAATAGTTCTGCAACTGTGGTGTTGGTTGGCAACAAAAGTGTACTTAACGTATCCTCATGCACATCCTCCTGAAAAATATATCAAACAAAACCACGCTTTATTGCCTTGTTGTCAACATCGGTAGACTCATCAACCTGGATTGTGTACCATGGTGACTCGTTAATCCTCTAACAATTGTGCCTCAGTGTTCTCTGCTGTTTTGTCAATTCATCTAGTTATGGTGCTAGCTGAAAGAGGAGCACGTGCCACCTTTTGAACTGCAGCCTCTCCTAAAAGTTCACAACAAATGTCCTTAGCAGCAGGCAGGATCAACTCTTCACCATTAGCTTTAGCAATGCGGTTAGCCACTATGAATGATGTTCACAGTGCAGACACATTTGATGAAGTGGTGGCCTTCAATAATTGCTTCTGTTCTTCGTGTTCATGTTTTTTTCTTTTGAAAAACTCCAGAGGCTTGTCTTTTAATGCAGGGTGCTTGGTCTGCATGTGGCAAAGCAGTTTTGAAGGTTTCATGGCTTCGTTGGATAGCTGGTTGCTACATATTATACAAAGCGGGCTTGGAGAATGTGAATCACCTGTTGCAATGAACCCATAATTTTAGTAGCATTCTTGGTATTTTCTTTTAAATGCAGCTTTCTTTTTGTTGGCAGTCTTAGAGTCTTTTGCTGTCTCATCATCGGGTCTTCCCCCTTTTCAAAGAAACTCTCCAGCAACGTTTGTTTTTTACTAATTTTGGCTAGGGTTAGCCTGTGGGCTTACCAAAACTGTGACTGAGACAAGTGCGCAGTGCAGGAAAGAGGCGCGGACGGAAGTGGTAAATAAAACAATGGGCGGGCCATGTGCGGACTAAAATAAGTGTCGGATTCTGACTTAAAGCCTGCCACCAGGTGCAGCTGTACAATTGAAGTACATCAACTCACTATAACGCCTGCCACCAGATGCAGCTTAATTGTCACTTGCCACTCACTGATAGGGTTTTGATGAGTCTGCAAGCAATTGATTTATTATGGTCTCTGTGCAGTCAAGCCTCTCTGCTAATGATAAAATCTGTATTTGCAGCTGCTCCCCAGCACTAGCATCACCACCTCAGCTCCACCTCAGATCATCAGGCATTAGATTCTCATAGGGAGCACGCAACCTAGATCCCTCGCATGTGCATTTCACAGTAGGGTTCGTACTCCTATAGCTGATCTGACTAGGGGCGGAGCTCAGGTGGTAACGTGAGCCATGGGGACTGGCTGTAAATACAGATGAAGCTTCGCTTGCTCACCTACCTCTCACTTCCTGTTGTGCGGCCTGGTTCCTCACAGGCCACAGACTGGTACCGGTCCGTGGCCCCGGGGGGTTGGGGACCCCTGCTGTAGTGAGTTGCTGTTATTAATGGGACTTTCAGGAACATTGGGCCAAGGTGGGAAAAAAAAAGATTGAGAAATACAGTCAGCCCTCATATCTGTGGGGTTCTGCATTCGTGGATTCAACCAACCTTAGATGGAAAATATACAGGAAAAAGAGTCCAGAAATTTCCCAAAAGCAAAAATTGAATTTGTCTTGCATTGGCAACTCTTTACACAGCATTTACATTGTATTAGGTATTATAAGTAACCAAGAGATGATTTAAAGTATATGGGAAGATAGGTTATATGCAAATACTGTACCATTTTATATGAAGGACTAGAGCATCCTTGGATTTTGGTGTCTGAGGGGTCAGGGGAGAAGGGGTGGGGGTGGGGGTCCTGGAACCAATATCGTGTGAATACTGAGTGAGCCTGTAATGTTTATAAGGTCCAAACATAACAGATAAAGCCCTTTATGGTATGTTGGTTGACAACGTCGTCTCACAGGAATAATGAGAAATAATGAATTATTGTTGTGATTGGAATATTGGGGAGTGGGAATGAGGATTGTATGAGAGGTTAACTTACGAAAGCATTTTATATTTTGTAGGGATTTAAACTTTATTCTTTTGACCAATGTGATTCTTAAACTTAATTTTGTTGCCAAAATGATTTCTTGCCATATCTGAGTATCTCTATTATTATTTAATAAATGGTTTTCTTTATATTAACTTTAACTCATTTAGCTTTATTCTAAGCAATAACCATCAGTTTAGGAATGAATATATATACTCACTAAAATAATTACACAAAATGAAAAATGTTTTTTCCTGCCAAGATACTCATTACAACTCTGTAAAATGCTGTATATCATCAACTATGAGATGCCAACAATTGCAGGATGTGCTATTATTCGGTGTATCATTAAGAAAGAAAAGGCCCTATTAATTAAGCTGGAACACAGAGCTTATCATGTAGAATTTTTATTTTATGCCAATTGAAAGACAGCTTTTTATTATCTATCATTCTTTTTTTAAAAATTTGTTTATTATTTATTTATTTATTTTTGGCAGCATTGGTTTTTCGTTGTTGTGTGTGGGCTTTCTCTAGTTGTGGTGAGCGGGGTCTACTCTTCATTGTGGTGCGTGGGCTTCTCATTGCGGAGGCTTCTCGTTGCAGAGCACGGGCTCTAGGTGCACGGGCTTCAGTAGTTGTAGCACGTGGGCTCAGTAGTTGTGGCTTGTGGGCTCTAGAGCACAGGCTCAGTAGTTGTGGTGCACGAGTTTAGTTGCTCTGCGGCATGTGGGATCTTCCCGGACCGGAGCTTGAACCCATGTCCCCTGCATTGGCAGGCAGATTCTTAACCACTGTGCCACCAGGGAAGCCCCTATCATTCTTGTATAAACATAAAAAGGAAAGTATAAAGGACATTGGGTTAAGGTATTTCTATGACTTTCTGTTAAAAATTTGCTTGTTTTGAATTACTTAAAAAAAAACCGGGGCTTCCCTGGTGGCGCAGTGGTTGAGAGTCCGCCTGCCGATGCAGGGGACACGGGCTCGTGCCCCGGTCCGGGAGGATCCCACATGCCGTGGAGCGGCTGGGCCCGTGAGCCATGGCCGCTGGGCCTGCGCGTCCGGGGCCTGTGCTCCGCAATGGGAGAGGCCACAGCAGTGCGAGGCCCGCGTACCACAAACAAACAAACAAACAAAAAAAACAGTTAAAAAAATAACATTTTTATTGAGATACTTCATATGTCATTATAATTCATCCTTTTAAAGTATACAATTCAGTGTCTTTTAAAAAAAATTCGTAGAGTGTAGAATCATCACCATTATCTAATTTTAGAACATTACCCCAAAAAGAAACCCCATACCAATTATCATTCATTCTTCATTTCCGCCGCCTCCCCCTACCTAGCCCCTGAAAACCACGAATCTACTTTGTGGGTTTATATTTTGCCTATCCTGGACATTTCATATAAGTAAAATCATACATTTTGTGGCCTTTTGTGTTTGGCTTCTTTCACCTAGCATAATGTTTTCAGAGTACATCCATGTTGTAGCATGTATCAGTATTTCCTTTTTATGGCTAAAATATATTTCATTATATGGACATATATTTTGTTTATTCATCAGTTGATGGACATTGGGGCTTTTTTCCCCCACTTTTTAGCTGTTATGAGTAATGCTACTATAAACATACATGTACAGGGTTTGTATGGACACATGCTTCCATTTCTCTTGGATACGTAGCTAGGGGTGGAATTGCTGGGTCAGACGATACCTCTGTGTTTAACGTTTTGAGGAACTGCCAAACCATTTTCCAAAGACCCTGCACCCTTTTACAGCCTCACCAGCAACTAAGGGTTGCAGTTTCTCCATATCCTTGCTTGTACTTGTCTGTCTTTTTTATTATAATCATCCTAGTGGTTGTGCAGTGGTATCTCATTGTGGTTTTGATTGCATTACCCTGATGGCTAATGTTGTTGAGCATGTTTTAAACCCTGTAGTTATTGGCCTGTTGTATACCTTCTTTGAAGAACTGTCTATTCAGGTCCTTTGCCTATTTAAAAAAAAATTGGATTATTTCTCTTTTTACTGAGAGTTGTAAGCATTCTTTGTATATTTTGGATACATGTCCCTTATCAGATGTATGATGTGCAATTATTTTCTCCTGTGAGTTGTCTTTTCACTTGATGGTGTCCTTTGAAGCACAGAAGTTTATAATTTTGATGAAGTTTAATTTATCCCTTTTTCTTTTTTTGCTTGTGCTTTTTGATGTCATATCTGAGAAACTATTGCCTAACACAAGGTCACAAAGATTTACTCCTATGCGTTTTTTCTAAGAATTATATAGTTTTAGCTCTTACATTTAGTCTGTGATCTATTTTGTGTTAATTTTTGTGTATGGTGTGAGGTAGGTGTCCAGCTTTATTCTTTTTACATGTGAATACCAGTTCCCTAGAATCATTTGTTACAAAACTCTTCTTTCCCCATGGAATTGTTTCGGCAATATTTTCAAAGATCAATTGACCATAAACATAAGGGTTTGTTTCTGGATTCTTAATTTCATTCCCTCCACTTATGTGTACTTATGCCTGTATCATAACATCTTGATTACTTTTGCTTTCAGTTCTGAAATTGGGGCGTGCTTAAACTAGTTTTGTCATTCTTTTTCAAGGTTATTTAGGTATTCTGTGTTCCTTGCTTTATGTGAATTTTAAGATCTGTCTGTCAGTTTCTGCAAAAAAGGCACCTGGATATTGACAGATATTGCATTGAATGTTTACATCAATTTGGGAAGTATTGCCATCTTAACAATGTTAACATCTATGAACATGGGATGACTTTCCATTCATGTAGGTCTTATTTATTAATTCCTCTCTCTATTGTGTAGTTTTCATTGTACAAGCCTTCCACTTTTTTGTTAAATTTATTCCTAAGTATTTTGTTCTTTTTGGTACTATTGCAAATGGAATTTTTTCTTAATTTCATTTTCTGATTGTTCATTGCTAGTATATAGAAACACTATTGATTTTTGTATGTTAATCTTGTATTCTGCAGCCTTGCTGAACTGATTTATTAGTTCTGATAGTTTTTGTGTGTGTGTGTGTGTGTGTGTGTGTGTGTGTGTATTCTGAATCACTACTTGAGTTTTATAGCATAGCTTTCCCTCACAGTGTCAATTTTGGTGCCATCATGAATATTGGTGATAGTATTTCTTAAACTAATCTATGTAAGAATTAAAATAATTATATAAAGATTGGTGCTGGTCTCTATTGCAGGTTTATAGTGAAGTAGAGCAGGTCTTTTCTTGATTCTCCCTCTAGGAGACCAGCTGAACATGTCTGATTTACTATGTGTACCCTGACTTCACCCATAATCATTTGCTTCCTGGAGCAATAAAAGGTGCCTCAGTATTTTCTCTAATATTTTCTCCCCAGTGGCTTCTGATACCCATTCTCTGTGTTTTGATTCTGGTGTTCTTATTGTACGCATATGCACTGGCAGTGAGGAGTACTTTGCTGCTGCTGCTGCTTGGCTAGTTAGTGATTAGGAGTTACCAGCAGTTGTAAGACAGATTTGCATTTCATAGAGTTAAAATGTGAAAATTATATGTCCTTTAGTTAATGACTTCTGTAGGCATAGGGCCCATTGGAGCTCTTTAAGCAAAGGAGTGAGTGGCTAAAACAGGTTTTCCTTACAGCAAATTGAAAGTGCATTAAATAAGCGGTGGGGTTGGTGGCAGAAAGTTCAGTTAGGAGTTGATGGTAATAGTGCAGGTGAGAGCTGATAATGATCTGAAATAAGGCTGTGGTTATAGGCGATATTTGGGAGGTGGTCTTTAAGGGAGAATCAGCAGGATTTGGTGAATATTTGGAGGATTAGGAAAGAGGATTAGGGAGGAATCAAGGATAACAAATTTCTAGATAGAGATGGTCAGATAGTAATGGTATTAGCTGAGATAGGGAATACTGGAGAAAGGGGAGGAATTTGAAGAGAATGTTAGTTTTGTTAAGTTAAAGGTGCTGGAAGAATCCAGGTTGAGGTGTCTAGTGGGCAGTGTCAAATGAGGGTCAGAAGCTTTTGAGATAGGATGGGGCTGGAGATGAAAGATTTAGAAATTGTCAACAGACAAAAATTAGGTGAAGCGTTAGGAGAACATGACTACTTAGGACAAGCAGAACATGTAGCACAAGAGGAGGGAACCCTAGGCAACTCCACCATTTAAAGGGTTGGCAAAGGAGGAAGAATCAGTAACAGGAAATGTCAGATAGATGGGAGAAGAGTTGTGCACTAGGGGTGAGGAGTATTTTAGAAACTAATAGAAGTGAATTTCAAGCAGTATGTCATGATCATCAGTTATTATGTAAAGATTTGGGTACAGTGACAACTGAAATTAGAACATTGACTGGTATTGGGTTATTTGGAGGTCTTTGATGCAACTGTTAATTAGGACTGTCAATTTGCTATGGATTAAGTGGAGTGTGCTTTTTAAAGTTTATTGGTGAAAAGAATGAGAAAAATGGAGATGTAGTTTGTAAAGACTTTTGTTGTTTTTGTTTGTTTTTAATTTGATTTTGGTTACGGCAGATTTACACCAAGGAGAGTTGGAGATTTAAAATAAAGGAAAGGCAATAATTGATAGGGCTTCCCTGGTGGTGCAGTGGTTGAGAATCTGCCTGCTAATGCAGGGGACACGGGTTTGAGCCCTGGGCTGGGAGGATCCCACATGCCGCAGAGCAACTAGGCCCGTGAGCCACAACGACTGAGCCTGCGCGTCTGGAGCCTGTGCTCCGCAACAAGAGAGGCCGCGATAGTGAGAGGCCCGCGCACTGCGATGAAGAGTGGCCCCCGCTTGCCACAACTAGAGAAAGCCCTAGCACAGAAACGAAGACCCAACACAGCAAAAATAAATAAATTAAAAAAAAATAATTGGTAAAGTGAGATTCTCAATGTGAGATCTCGCTCTCATACTGGAGAGAAGAGGCTTGTCTTTCTTAGAGAAGCTTATTAGGTACTTGCTTTTGTGGATAGGTTTAGGGGGAAAAGGGTGGGAGAAAGTTGAGGTATTTAATATTAGTAGCTTCTGTTTTCTCTGATTAGACTCTATCTTGTGAGTGAAGGAATTGAGTGCCCCAGCAGACCTTCCACCAAGTTCTTCTTTCTGAAAGTGTGTACATAGGAGAAAAATGGTAAACACATATTTTTCAAAAAGCTTAGGTTCTATAACTAGACATATGCTAAGTTATTAATACACACCAAAAAAGAACTCAGCTCTTTGAGGACTATCTGGCACAAATACTGCTTTACTATTCCTAGGTGAGTTTTTTGTGTTTTTTTAAAGAATTATAGTTTCATAATATTAAGATGTTTTAAAACATATAGAAACAAAATAAACCAGTTTTCAATAAGAAGAGAGATCATCATTTCCTCCTCACAGTTTAGTTTCTTTATGGAAACTTGAACCCCTCTATTGACAATTGAGGACTTTTTAATAGCAGTTCATGAATTCTCTATTAGACAGAAGAGTAGTTTATGCAGCTCTGGTTAAGAACACTTACCTAGTACTAAAAATACATTTATACTGAATTTCAAAATATTCTCCTCATAACGTAGTTTTGGATCCTAATGACATTACCTTTTTTTTTAAACAGGGATTTGTGAGCTTTTTAATTTAATTTTTATTTTTATTGAAGTATAGTTGATTTACAATGTTGTATTAGTTTCAGGTATACAGTAAAGTGATTGTTATATATATTTTTTCTTTTTCAGATTCTTTTACCTTATGGTTATTACAAAATATTGAGTATAGTTCCATGTGTTATACAGTAGGTCCTTGCTAGTTATCTATTTTAGGTCCTTGCTAGTTATCTATAGACATAGCAGTGTGTATATGTTAATCCCAAACTCCTAATTTAGCCCCCCCCTTTCCCCCTTGGTAACCACAAGTTTGTTTTCTTCTTCATTTATATCATTTTTTTGTTGAAAGATTCCACATACAAGTGATATCATACGGTATTTGTTTTTCTCTGTCTTGCTTACTTCACTTAGCGTGATAATCTCTAGGTCCATCCATGTTGCTGCAAATGTCATTATTTCTTTTTTATGGCTGAGTAATATTCCGTCACACACACACACACACACACACACACACACCCCATATCTTCTTTTTTAAAAAAATTAATTAATTTATTTGTTTTATTTTTGGCTGTGTTGCGTCTTTGTTGCGGTGCGCAGGCTTCTCATTGTGGTGGCTTCTCTTGTTGTGGAGCACGGGCTCTAGGCGTGCGGGCTTCAGTAGTTGAGGCACGTGGGCTCTAGAGTGTAGGCTCAGTAGTTGTAGCACACGGGCTTAGTTGCTCCATGGCATGTGGGATCTTCCCGGGCCAGGGATCAAACCTGTGTCCCCAGCATTGGCAGGCAGATTCTTAACCACTGCACCACCAGGGAAGCCCCCACATACCTTCTTTATCCATCTGTCATTGGACATTTAGGTTGCTTCCATGTCTTGTCTATTGTAAATAGTGCTGCTGTGAACATTGGGGGTGCATGTATCTTTTACATTACCTTTTAATCATGAACCAACATCAACAGATATCTGTTGGGTGCTCATCTTGAAGAAAGTACTATAATTTAGTGCTATATGCTATGGAGAATTTATTTTCTTATTTGTTCAACAAATATTATTGAGGACCTTATAATGTGGGATATAGTTTTACGTGCTAGAGATATATTGTGGAACAGCATAGACATTTTCACTGCTTTTGTGGAGTATGCAGTATTTTGGAGGAGGGAGTGGGGAGGGAGACACACACAGACACATACACACAGGAAGCAAGTAAACACACAGTATTACCTATGTAGTGTTTTTGCTAAAACTGTTTAACTTTAATCATGAGGAAAGGATAAGGCAAATCCAGAACGTGTAGCATGCTACCAAGATAGCTGAAATGAAAAAATGTTGAGTGTTAAAGATACAAAACAACAAAACAAGGACAGGGATAAAGTTGAGATTAAAGGAGGCAAAAGAGACATGACAAATGCAATGTGTGAACCTTGACTAAGATCCTAGATTTTGAAAAAAGCTTTGAAGAACATTTTTTTTGTGTGTCAAATGGGAGAATTTGGACTGTACATTAGGTGATGATATTAATGTTAAATTTGCTGCAAATGATAATGGTCTTGTGGCTACATAGGAGAAAGATCATGTTTTAAGGGGATACATGCTGATATTTGCTGGTGAAGTGTCATGGTGTCTGCAGCTTTCAAATGGATCCACAAAAAAGCGTGTGTGTGTGTGTGTGTGTGTGTGTATTGGAGAGAGAGGGAGAGAAATGTGAAATATTAATTGGTGAATCTAGGTGAAGAGTATACTGATGATTATTATGTTTTGACTATATTTGACAACTTTCAAAATAATTGAGAAAAAAGAAATGTAAATATGTTATAAGTGCTTTAAAGAATAAGACTTCTCTGATAGTATTGTAGAGTGTAACTATTTTGATATGATTACTTAGAAGAATCAGCTATTCAAAGACTGGAGGAGTTGGGGTGGGCAGTGGGCAGTTTTGGGAGTAGGTACAATATGTATGAATGTCTTCGGTGGGAAAGATCTTGGTTTTGAAGAACTGAAAGGTGGAATGTATGGCTAGATATTGAGATGCAAGGATGTAATACTCCTATGAGAGGAGAAAAGTAACATGTGACACTTTATTTATAGCATTTTTAGCCTAATAAATATCTTTTAAAAAATTTATTAAAGTATAGTTGACTTACAATGTTGTGCTAATTTCTGCTGTATAGGAGAGTGACTCAGTTATACACATATATACATTCTTTTTTAAAATATTCTTTTCCATTATGGTTTATCCCAGGAGATTGGATATAGTTCCCTAGCCTAATAAATACCTTTTAAAAAAATATTTATTTATTTATTTATTTGGCTGCATTGGGTCTTATTTGCAGCATGCGGGGTCTTTTGTTGCGGTGCGCGAGCTTCTCTCTAGTTGTGGCACGCGGGCTCTAGAGTGCGCGGGCTCAGTAGTTGCGGTGCTCAGGCTCTCTGCTTGTGGCACATGGGCTCTAGAGTGTGCGGGCTTAGTTGCCCCGCGGCATGTGGTTCCCCATACCCTGCATTGGAAGGCAGATTCTTAACCACTGGGTCACCAGGGAAGTCTCTAAATATCTTAATGTCCCCATTTTGTTAGTGTTGGAACTATTTATAAAAGTCCTTTTGTATTTATCTATATGAGGCTCTTACATGCAGAAGTTTGAAAAAGTAAAATAGACATGGTTGTCTTTGAACTTTCTATTGTGTCAGAATCAGGGACAGCCAGCTGTTCTTACCCAGGAAACTTAACATCCAAGTTGAACCATCTCCAGAAGGACATTTCATCATTGGTAAATTAGGCTTGTGGAAGCCTTGTGGTTAAATATACTATGGACAGAAGGCTTGTTAGTGGTAATGAATGACCTGATTTCACCACTTGTTAAGTCTGAAAATGTTCTTGGCCTTCCCACTATATTTTGTGCCTTCATTTCATATTTGGGATCCAAAATGACAAATATCTAGAATAACTTCATCTGTTTCAGAGACCATGTGACTTTCTTTTGATCTTCAAGGAAGTGATTGTTTTTAAAAATTTTTATTGGAGTATAGTTGACTTAAAATATTGTGTTAGTCAAGGAAGTGATTTTTATTTCTGAGTTACAGGTTTCTTGTTTGTTGAAGGGAAGAGTAGTCTCCCCTTCCTATCTTATGGCATTGTTATTAGGAAAAAATGAGATGTGAATGATCCTGAGAAAGTTAAACAGTATAATAAGGTGAAGATATTTTCAAGCCCTTTAAAATCTGTCTGTTCTGTTGTACTGTCCAAGATCCAGTTCATATTTTTCTTTTAGGAATTGGAACTTTTAAACTCTAGGGCATTGTTGGCTTGCAGCAAGGATACCACAGTTCTCTTTGGTCTTAGAACCAAATTCTGCATGAGGACCAAATTCTGCAGGATTACAATGAAAATTCTCAACTTTCCATTCAGTTCATTTTTGGCTGAATTTTTAGTGGAGTTTCATTTATGTATTGCAATCAACCTTACCAGTTTTGGACTTGAACGTGAATATATATTTAACTCACAGTTATCTATGGTTTTTATGTATATTATTAGTATTGTTGGTTTTGGTGTTTTAAATCTGTAGTTACCTACTATCTATTGTATGCAGTATAACTAACTTCTATGCAAGATAACTAATCATCTCACTCAACAGAGATCTGCAAACTAATATTACTAGCTAATAATAAAATGTCATTGTGGAGACATTCTGTTTTCTATTTGCACAAATAGTTTAGATGACTGTGGATGATGTGATGAAAAGACTTAACCAACTGTCATTTTAAAAAATACAGTATATTCTTGAAATCTTATACTCTCTCTAAATGTTTGGTATTTCTTTGCCATTCTGAAAACACTTGATATGTTAATGTAAGTGTCATTTACAATTCTTAAAAAAGTTAACCATCTCTTTTAATAGTTTATAAAAATCTTTTTATGATCACAAAATATTATATACTTGTTGCAAAAGCTTGAGCATACAGAAGTGTTCTATAAAACTGATATTTTATCCTAAATTTTAAGGTTTTTAAGTATATTTTCTATAATTTCATGAAGAGAGCCAAAGCCACACTCACTGAAATTGTAAACACTTCTGTCATTGCCTGACCTGTTAGCTGGCTAAGCTGTTTTTAACTCTACAGGGCACAGGCCGAACCTGAGGTTGGGGTGGAGAATTTGCCTCTGCTTTTAGTTTGTCTTCAAGTGAGGTGAAATTAAGGGCAATTTTAAGAGTTTTTGGCCTTTTGTGTAGTATATGTGTATTTATAGGATAGTGATATTTGCCTGATAGGTGGATTTTTTTTTTTAACTAGTATGTGTACTGGCAAGTATAGGCTTTCATTAATTTATTCAAGAGATAATTATTAAGTACCTGCTTGGTGCCAGACACTGTGTAAAGTTTTAGAAAGCGAAATATTTTCTTTCACTTGTAATTTGAAATGCAAATTCCATTTGTTTGAAGTTATTAGGTCATAAATTTCTAGAAAATTGTTTGAGTCTGCTTTTAATATATGTTTTACATAGAAGATTCAGACTTAATCATCAGTGTATGAAAGTAAGAGAATAGGTTTGTTAGAATATGAATATTTATGGTTAAAAAATAATCTAGTTTCAACAGCCTCTTCATTCTTGCAACCAGTAGCTTGTATTAATGCTCAGATTTTTCCCACCCCAAAACGTCTTTTTACCTCCTTGAGGAGCTAAGCTTTTAGAAAGAGTAAGCTAAACTTAACCTGTTAGTCTTTGCTTCTAAACCCCACGTTGTCTGGCATTTAAGCTCAATGATCATATGTGACTGGAATTGTTAACTTCGATAAACAGTTTTTATTTTTATTTATTTATTTATTTATTCATTTATTTTTGCGGTACGCGGGCCTCTCACTGCCGCGGCCTCTCCCGTTGCGGAGCACAGGCTCCGGATGCGCAGGTTCAGTGTCCATGGCTCACCGGCCGTGGCTCACCGGCCCAGCCACTCCGCGGCATGTGGGATCCTCCCGGGCTGGGGCACGAACCGTGTCCCCTGCATCGGCAGGCGGACTCTCAACCACTGCGCCACCAGGGAAGCCCAAGCAGTTTTTATTACTTATTTTACTTAACCTATTAGGTACATCTGATACGCTACTTTTTCCTTTTTCTTAGTTGTCTTTTTTTTTTTAATGATATCTCTCTCTGTATTATCTTTCTATTTCTGTGGTGATTCCTTGCCTCAGAGGATTCTTTTGTTCATCATTTGAATAAAACAGTTTTCTGAAGATTCCCAGATTTGACTTGCACAAACCTTTAGCTTTTCTTGGTGGGATGAAGGTAGTGTACTGACGTAGGGTTGCCAGCTTTTTATTTTGGGAAGTAAAAATGTTTTAAAAAACTGCCACATACCACCATTACTTCGTAAAAGAAGAGGTATTTCAGCTCTAAGAATGTAAGAAGGATATGCTCTCAAAATACAGAATGGTCGGTAAGATGATTAATTTTAACTCAATTAAAGCTCAATATATTGTCCTTGCTTTTCTTTGTTATAGATTGACACTGATCTATAGACCTAATTACATTTGAGAACTGCTGACTTAAAACAGTAGTTTTTTGAGCTGGTTCAAGGGGAGGGGAGTGTGGGGAGTTCTGTGGTCTAATGTTAAGGAAAAACTGTAAAAGTGTGTCATAACATATTAAAGGCTTCAAAGGAATCCTTTGTGAAAAAGCCCCCCACTTTACATGGTATTGTTTTTTTCATGTATCAACTGCATGAAAAAAGTAGAACTACATTTAGTTCTACTTTTTTCATGTAGAACTGTTATTCCAGAGGATACCCTTTGGGAAACACTGCTGTGGATGTTGATGTTACCAAGTTTTTCTTCACTTTTATCATTTTCTATATTTTTTAAGTTAATTTCTAATATTCATCAAAGTACTACTTACTAAGAGTATAAAACATCAAATAGTTGTAAAATTTAAAAACTTTTAACCAAAAAGATGCAGTTGCTTTATCTGTTCCCTCTACCCTTCTTAGAGGCAACTATTTTTTTTTTTTTTTTTTGCAGTACGCGAGCCTCTCACTGTTGTGGCCTTTCCCGTTGCGGAGCACAGACTCTGGACGCGCAGGCTCAGCGGCCATGGCTCACGGGCCCAGCCGCTCCGCGGCATGTGGGATCTCCCCGGACTGGGGCACGAACCCATGTCCCCTGCATCAGCAGGCCGACTGTCAACCACTGCGCCACCAGGGAAGCCCTAGGCAACTGTTTTAAACTTTTAGCTATTTCTTCTTTATATTTCTAAATAAAACATTGCTGTGTCTTTTAAAAAATATATATTTATTTATGTATTTGGCTGCGCCAGGTCTTAGTTGCGGCATGCGGGATCTTCGTTGTGGCATGCGGAATCTTTTAGTTGAGGCATGTGAGATCTGGTTCCCTGCCGAGGAATTGAACTCAGGCCCCCTGCATTGGGAGCAGGGCGTCTTAGCTACTGGACCACCAGGGAAGTCCCATTGCTGTGTCTTAATTAATTAATTAATTAATTACTTTTGGCTGTGTTGGGTCTTCCTTGCTGTGCGCAAGCTTTCTCTAGTTGCGGCGGGCGGGGGCTACTCTTTGTTGCAGTGCACAGGCTTCTCATTGCATTGGCTTCTCTTTGCGGAGCACAGGCTCTAGGTATGCGGGCTTCAGTAGTTGCAGCCCGTGGGCTCAGTAGTTGCGACATACGGGCTCTAGGGCGTGTAGGCTTCAGTAGTTGTGGCTCACAGGATCTAGAGCGCAGGCTCAGTAGTTGTGGCGCATGGGCTTAGTTGCTCCATGGCATGAGGGATCTTCCTGGACCAGGGATCAATACCCATGTCCCCTGCATTGGCAGGCGGATTCTTAACCAGTGCACCACCAGGAAGTCCCCATTGCTTTGTCTTGATTCACCAATTTTAGGCATTTTCTTCCTGTGATGTTGGATGAGGAATTTCTCTCATAGCCTCTTCCTCCATTCTTTCAATATGGTTATATAAAAAATTTCAAAGCCTGTTTACCTTTGTATGATTATATGAAAATAGTTCACATATGAACCACATAGAATATGATACGGCAAAGTAATGGTGAGGCTTTAGTGAGTTAATATATGCAAAGATCTTAGAACAATGTCAGGCATTTATTAGCTGTTTTTAGCTCTTATCTCTAGGATTCTATTTCTTTCTCATACAGCTAGGTTTAAAAATTGTCTCATGAAAATTTGCTTAGTTTTCTTTGAACATTGAAACCTTCACAGATCTTTCCACTGTTTGTAAGATGTCTTGCAGTTCTTTTCCACAGTCAATCTGTTATTTATCAGTTGCGTTTATTTTTCTTAGAGATATTCTCCTGGAGCTCTTCTGGAGTTCTGCTCTAATCTGGACTCGTAGCTCTCTAAAAGATGTTGTCTTGGGGCTTGCCTTCACAGTCATCCCTTTGCTTGTCCGCTATGTTGACTCCCTTGCATCTTATTTCTGTGTTTTATTTGGTTTAGTTCCTCTCTTTGGTATCTTCTATCAGGGCCAAAGAACGTGTGTTTGGGGACAAGTCTTACAGACTTCATAGCCCTGAAAATACTCTTACTTTACCTTCATTCTTTTTTTTTGGTGGGGGGGTCATTAGGCATGTGGGATCTTAGTTCCCCAACCAGGGGTCTAACCCGCGCCCACTGCAGTGGAAGGGCGGAGTCTTAACCACTGGACTGCCAGGGAAGTCCCTGCCTTCACTCTTTTTTTTTTTTTTTTTGCGGTACGCGGGCCCCTCACTGTTGTGGCCTCTCCCGTTGCGGAGCACAGGCTCCGGACGCGCAGGCTCAGTGGCCATGGCTCACGGGCCCAGCCGCTCCATGGCATGTGGGATCTTCCCAGACCGGGGCACGAACCCATGTCCCCTGCATCGGCAGGCGGACTCTCAACCACTGCGCCACCAGGGAAGCCCCCTGCCTTCACTCTTGATCGATAATTTGGCTGGTTATAAAGTTGATTTTCACCCAATTTATTTTTCGCTCAGAATTTTTTTTTTTTTTTTGCGGTACGCGGGCCTCTCACTGTTGTGGCCTCTCCCGTTGCAGAGCACAGGCTCCGGACGCGCAGGCTCAGCGGCCATGGCTCACGGGCCCAGCCGCTCCGCGGCATGTGGGATCTTCCCGGACCGGGGCACGAACCCGTGTTCCCTGCATCGGCAGGCGGACTCTCAACTGCTGCGCCACCAGGGAAGCCCATCGCTCAGAATTTTAAATGAGTAGTTTCATTGTCTTTTAGCTTCTAATGTTGCTGTAATGATAATGTCATTCCTATTCTCGGTCCTTTGTAAGTTGCCTTTCTAAGCATAGTATTTTTGTCCTTGATTTTCTTGGCCTGAATCTTTTTCATTCGATTTACCTTTTCAATCTGGTGACTCTTATCCTTCAGTTCTAGAATGTTTTCTACTTTTCCTTTGATAATTTTCTATTTCTTTTACTGATTATTGTACTTTTACTAGTCACATGTTAGATTTCTTAGAGTGATACTCTGATTTTCTTAGCTATTTTCAGTTAGTTTTGGTTTTTATTCTATTGAGTTTTTTTTTTTGGCTGTAATTTCATTTCTTAGAGCTTGTTATTATTCTCCCTTTCACAGTATCTTACTTCATGGATGCAGTATTTTCTCAGATTTCTGAGGATATTATAGGTTTTTTTTTAAACAAAACCCTTTTCAGAGGTATAAGACAAAGCACATATGTAGACTGCATAAAATAAATTTATAGGTTAATAAATTATTATAACATGAAGGTCTTTGTAATCAACCCCGGGTCAAGAAATAGAATGTTGCCAGCCAACCAGAAGCCCAAATTTCAAGACTTCTGTTCCCTCAAAGGTAATCACATCCTGACTTTTGTGGTGATTACTTATTTTTCTTTCTAGTCTTATTATGCAGACGTGCCTCTTAAAGATTATAGTTTAGTTTTGCCAAATTAAAAATAAATGTTTTAAATCTTTTTCACTTACAGGTTCCAGCTTGCATCTCAGCCTTTCCTTCCTTGCTTTCTTCCTTTCTCCCTCTTTTCTTCCCTCCCTCCCTCCCCTTCCTGTTATTTGATAAAGAAACCAGGTCATTTAACATGCAGATTTCCCAGCCTGGATCTTGCTGATTATATCCCTGTTGGGTAGCTGACCATTTATTTCTCTGCATTTCCTATAAATTGGTGGCTAGATCTAGAAGCTTACCAGATTGAGGTTTGTTTTTTGGGGTGGGGGCAAGACTACTTCATAGGTGTGATGTCTTCTCCTGTCAAGAAGCATATAATGTCTGGGTGTTCGTTGTGCATGATTAGAAGCTACTGATACTCAGTGCAAGGATCCATTCATTCATTAGGTAATGCAAAATGGTGATTTAAAAAACTCATTCATTCCTTTTTTTATTTATTGGCTTGATATGTTTATAAAGAAAACTTACCCCTATTTTCAGTAGACACTTCACCTATTTCCCTCCCTTGTGTCTTGTGTTTCCCTGATTCAGTTCCTTGAAAGAATAAACTTTCCATCTTATGATGCGAAATGCAGGATTGGAGATGTGACTTGGGAATCCAACTGTCCTTTTATACAGACTTCTGCATATTATTCCATTCTTTGGGCCCCACCTGACCTCTGCCTTTTCCGTCTGGTGCCACCAAGTCTTCAGGCTTCTGGGGTTCTGTGGGACAAATGGGTTTGCTTCTCATTGTTCTTTCTGCTGGGCACTTAAGTTTAATCTTCCTCATTTTAGCAGTGTTTATTATTCTTTCATCTGCTTTCCATTTTCCTGTATTGTGGTTTGGAGTTTCACAAGTACTCTCATATGAATGAAGATGGACTCTGTTTTAATTTTTTCTTTTCTCCTTGTTTTAGGGAGAGAAGGGACAGAAAAATCTTTACTCTGCCATCTTAATACAGTAAAATCCTCCTCATCCTATTTCTCTTCTCATTTCTATCCAGAGCTCCAAACAGCCATCAGTATTTTCAAGACTTCCAGATCTTTAGTTCCAAACCTGATTTTTGTTCTGAGCTTCTGATTTCATGTATCTTTATATCCAGCTGCTTCCTAGATTTCCTAATTAATCTGCAGATGTTTGCCAGTTTTATCAGTCTTTTCAAAGGACTGATTTTTGGTGCCATTGGTTCTGTTTTACGGGGTTTTTTTCCTTTCATTAACTTTGGTTCTTTTTTTTTCATTTGGTTTCCTTGCTTTTGTTGTTATTTCCCCCCGATTTCAACATGAGATGGATACTTACTAACTTTCTGTCTTCTGTCATTGCTTTTTTGTTTTCTGGGATCTGCTCCACTTTTTATTAGTTGAAAACTTACTCCAACTGGCAAAGTAAAAACGACAACTAGAACTTTTCTCATTTCAATCCCTGGTGTGACCCTGCATCCACTACTGGGATTTTGTTTCTTTGTTTTTTGATGTATGATTGACATATTATATTTTAGGCATACAACATAATGATTTGATATTTGTATATATTGCAAAATGATTACCACAATAATCTAGTTAACATCTGTCATCGTACATGGTTATAAAACTTTTCTTACAATGAGAACTTTTAGGCTTTTCTCTTTTAGCAATTTTCAAGTATGAAATATAGTATTATTAATTTTAGTCACTATGCTGTACATTGCATGCCTATGACTTGTTTTATAACTGGAAGTTTGTACCTTTTGACCCTCTTCACCCATTTGGCTCACCCTTCCTATTCCTACTCCCCACAGCTAGCAGCCACCAATCTGTTTTCTGTATCTATGAGCTCAATTTGTTGTTATTGTTGATGTTTTAGATTCCATATGTAATTGAGATCATATGGTACTTGTCTTTGATTTATTTCATTTAGACTAATGTCCTTCAGGTCCATCCATGTTGTTGCAGATGGCAAGATTTCATTCTTTTCTGTGGTGAACAGTATTCTATTTTACACATACACACACCCTACGTTTTCTTTTCCTTCTTTCTTTCTAATTAAATTTTATTTATTTGCTTATTTATTTATTTGGCTGAGTTGGGTCTTTGTTGCTGGGTGCCATCTTTCTCTAGTTGCTGCGAGCAGGGAGCTACTCTTGTTGCGGTGCGTGGGCTTCTCATTGTGGTGGCTTCTCTTGTTGCAGAGCACGGGCTCTAGGCACGTGGGTTTCAGTAGTTGTGGCACATCGGCTCTAGAGCTCAGGCTTAGTAGTTGTGGCGCACGGGCTTAGTTGCTCCGCGTTATGTGGGATTTTCCTGGACCAGGGATTGAACCCGTGTCCCCTGCATTGGCAGGTGGATTCTCAACCACTGTGCCACCAGGGAAGTCCTCTTCCTTCTTTCCTTCCTTCCTTCCTTTCCTCTCTCTCCCTCCCTCCCTCCCTCCCTTCCTTCCTTCCGTTTTTTTTTGGTTTTTTTTTTGTTTTTTTGTTTTGTTTTTTTTTTCGGTACGTGGGCCTCTCACTGTTGTGTCCTCTCCCGTTGTGGAGTGCAGGCTCCGGACGCACAGGCTCAGCGGCCATGGCTCATGGACCCAGCCGCTCCACAGCATGTGGGATCTTCCTGGACCGGGGCACGAACCCGTGTCCCCCGCATCGGCAGGCAGACTCTCAACCACTGCGCCACCAGAGAAGCCCCTTCCTTCCTTCTGACTGGTCACACTGTGTAGCATGTGGGATCTTAGTTCCCTGACCAGGGATCGAACCCATGCCCTCTGCATTGGGAGTGGGGAGTCTTAACTATTGGACCGCCAGGGAAGTCCCCCACCCTATGTTTTCTTTATCCATTCATACATAAATGGAAACTCAGGTTCCATGTCTTGTGTATTGTAAATAATGCTGCAGTGAACGTGGGGGTGCGTATATATTTTTGAGTCAGTGTTTTTGTTTTCTTCAGATGAATGCCCAGAAGTGGAATTGTTGGATCATGTGGTAGTCCTATTTTTAATTTTTTGTGGCCTCTCCATACCGTTCTCCATAGTAGCTGCCCCAATTTACATTTTCCACCAATAGTGCACAAGCATTCCCTTTTCTCCACATCCTCACCGTCACTTATTTGTTGTCCTTTTGATAATAGCCATTCTGTTATCAAAAAACAAGTGTTAACTTATTGTGGTTTTAATTTACATTCTCTGCTGATTAGTGATGTTGAGTTCCTTTTCATGTGCCTGTTGGTCATCTGTATGTCTTCTTTGGAAAAAGTGTCTATACAGATTTTCTGGCCATTTCATAATCAGATTGTTTGTCGTTTTGCTATTGAGTTGTATGAGTTGCTTATATATGTTGCATATTAACCCATTACACAATATATAATTTGAAAATATTTTCTCCCATTCTGTAGGTTGCCTTTTCATTTTTTTTTTTTTTTTTTTTTTTTTTTTTTTGGTATGCGGGCCTCTCACTGTTGTGGCCTCCCCCGTTGCGGAGCACAGGCTCCGGACGCGCAGGCTCCGGACGCGCAGGCTCAGCGGCCATGGCTCACGGGCCCAGCCGCTCCGCGGCATATGGGATCCTCCCAGACCGGGGCACGAACCCGTATCCCCTGCATCGGCAGGCGGACTCTCAACCACTTGCGCCACCAAGGAGGCCCTGCCTTTTCATTTTGATGATGGTTTCCTTTGCTCTGCAGAAGCTTTTCAGTTTGATGTAGTTTGATTTGTTTATTTTTACTTCTGTTGCCTTTGCTTTTAGTGTGAAATTCAAAAAATCATTGCCAAGACTGTTGTAAAGGAGCTTACATCCTGTGTTTTCTTCTAGTTTTATGGTTTCAGGTCTTATATTCAAGTCTTTATTCCATTTTAAGTTAATTTTTGTGTATGGTGTAAGATAGTGATCCAGTTTCATTCTTTTGCATGTGGCTGTCCAGTTTTCCCAAAACTGTTTATTGAAGAGACTGTCCTTTCCCCATTGTATGTTCTTGGCTTCTTTGTTGTAAACTGTTTGACCATATATACATTGGTTTATTTCTGGGCTGTCTGTTTTGGTCTATTGATCTGTTTGTTTTTATGCCTTTACCATACTGTTTTGTTTACTATAGCTTTATGAGATAATTGTAGTATAGTTTGAAATCAGGAAGTGTGATCCCTCCAGCTTTGTTTGTCTTTCTCAAGATTGCTTTGGCTGTTCGGACTCTTTTGTGGTTCCATACAAATTGTAAATTTTTTATTCTATTTCAGTGAAAAATGCCATTGGAAATTTGATAGGGATTGCATTGACTTTCTAGGTGGCTTTGGGTAGTATGGACATTTTCACAGTACTCATTCTTCCAATCCATGAGCATGGTATATTTTTCCATTTATTTGTGTCTTCAGTTTCTTTCTTCACTGTCTTATAGTTTTCCGAGTACAGGTCTTTCCCTTCCGTAGTTAAATTTATTCCTAAGTATTTTATTCTCTTTGAATCAATTGTAAGTGGGATTGTTTTCTTAATTTCTCTTCCTGATAATTTGTTATTAGTATATAGAAACTCAAGTTTTTTTTGTTGGTTTTATATCCTGTAATAACTTTACTGAATTTGTTTACTAGTTCTAGCAGTTTTTTGGTAGAGTTTTTAATATATAATGTCATGTCATATTCAAATAGAAACAGTTTTACTTCTTTTCCAATTTGGATTTCTTTTTTGCAATCAATTTTATTTTATTTTTAAACTAATTTTTATTAGAGTATAGTTGCTGTACAGTGTTGTGTTTGTGCTGTACAGCAAAGTTAATCAGTTATACGTATATATATATCCCCTGTTTTTTAGATTTCCTTCCCATTTAGGTCACCACAGAGCACTGAGTAGAGTTCCCTGTGCTATACAGTAGGTTCTCATTAGTTATCTGTTTTATACATAGTAGTGTATATATGTCAATCCCAATTTCCCAATTTATCCCACCCCTCCATTCCCTCCTTGGTATCCGTAAGTTCTCTACATCTGTGTCTATTTCTGCTTTGCAAATAAGTTTATCTGTACCACTTTTCTTGATTCTACATATAATCAATAGTATACGATATTTGTTTTTCTCTTTCTGACTTACTTCACTCTGTATGACAGTCTCTAGGTCTGTCCACATCTTTGCAAATGGCACTATTTTGTTCCTTTTTTATGGCTGAGTAATAATCCGTTGTATATATGTACCACATCGTCTTTATCCATTCCTCTGTTGATGGACATTTAGGTTGCTTCCGTGTCTTGGCTGTTGTATTGGGTTGGCCAAAAAGTTCCTTCAGTATTTAAGTAAAAATAAAAGATTTTTCATTTTCACCAAGTTTATTGAACAATGCATTCAACGTTCTGTTCCACTACCTTCTGCCATTTTTCAGGCAACCTCATAATTCCGTCTTCCCAGAACTCTATCTTTTTGAGCAAAGAACTGTTCTAGGTGCCTTTTACAGTCTTCCAGGGAATTGAAATTTTTTCCATTAAGAGAATTTTGTAAAGACCGAAATAAATGGAAATCCAAAGGTGCAGTGTCTGGTGAATATGGCACATGAATAAGAACTTCCCAGTCAAGCTGTAACTATTTTTGCCTGGTCATCAAAGAAACATACGGTTTTGCATTATCCTGTTGGAAGATTATGCGTTTTCTGTTGACTAATTCCGGATGCTTTTCGTCGAGTGCTGCTTTCAGTTGGTCTAATCGAGAGTAGTGCTTGTTGGAATTAATCATTTGGTTTTCTGGAAGGAGCTCATAATGGAGGACTCCCTTCCAATCCCATCATATATACAACATCACCTTCTCTGGATGAAGACCGGCCTTTGGTGTGGTTGGTGATGGTTCATTTCACTTGCCCCACGATCTCTTCCATTACATATTATTGTACAGTATCCAGTTTTCATCCCCTGTCACAATTTGTTTTAAAAACAGAACATTTTCATTATGTTTAAGTAGAGAATTGCATGTGGAAATATGGTCAAGAAGGTTGTTTTCACCAAACTTACGTGGAACCCAGACATCAAAGTGATTCACATAACCAAGCTGGTGCAAATGATTTTCAGTGTTCGATTTGGGTATTTTGAGTATGTCGGCTATCTCCTGCATGGTGTAACGTTGATTGTTCTCAGTTAATTTCTCGATTTGATCTCTGTTGTCTTCAGCTGTTCTACCCGACCGTGGAGTGTGCAGTGAGAAGTCTCCAGCATGAAACTCTGCAAACTACTTTTGACACGTGCGATCAGTCACAGCACCTTCTCCATACACTGCACAAATCTTTTTTTTGAGTTTCAGTTGCATTTTTACCTTTCTTGAAATAATAAAGCATAATATGCTGAAAATGTTGCTTTCTTTCTTCCATCTTCAATATATTAAAATGGCTTCACAAAAATTCACCAATTTTGATAGGTTTTTTTTTTAAATGCACGCTGATATGACAGCTGTCACAATACAGTATAACAAAATTGTTTCAAATGAAGTTAAAGACAGCTAAGTGGTACTATAGCCGTCCTATAGAAAATACTGAATGAACTTTTTGGCCAACCCAATAAATAGTGCTGCAGTGAACATTGGGGTGCATGTATCTTTTCGGATTATGGTTTTCTCTGGGTATATGCCCAGTTGTGGGATTGCTGGGTCATATGGTAACTCTATTTTTAGTTTTTTTGAGGAATCTCTGTGCTGTTTTCCATAGTGGCTGTACTAATTTACATTCCCACCAGTGATGTAGGAGGGTTCCCTTTTCTCCACACCCCTCTACCATTTATTGTTTGTAGATTTTTTGATGATGGCCCTTCTCATCGGTGTGAGGTGATACCTCATTGTAGTTTTGATTTGCATTTCTCTAATAATTAGTGATGTTGAGCATCTTTTCATGTGTTTTGACCATGTGTGCCTTCTTTCTATTTCTTTTTCTTGACTAATTGCTCAGGCTAGGATTTCTAATAGTGTGTTGAATAAAAGTTGCAAGAGCGAGCATCCTTGTCTTGTTCTTCATCTTAGAGCGACAGCACTGATTGTGATGTTAGCTGTGTGCTTGTCATATATGGCCTTTAATATGTTGAGGTACATTCCCTCTACATCCACTTTGTTGAGAGTTTTTATCATAAATGGATTTTGAATTTTGTCAAATGCTTTTCCTGCATCTATTGAGGTGATCATATGGTTTTTATTCTTCATTTTGTTAATGTTGTGTATCAAATTGATTTGTGGATGTTACACCATCCTTGCATCCCTGGATGATCCCACCTGATCATTTTAATATATTGTTGTGTGTGATCTTTTAAATATATTGTTGAATTCAGCTTGCTAATACTTTGTTGAGGATTTTTTGCATCTGTGTTAATCAGCGATGTTGGTCTGTAATTTTCTTGTGACATCTTTGACTGGTTTTGGTATCAGGGTAATGCTTGTCTCATAAAATGAATTTGGAAGTGTTCCGTCGTCTTCTATTTTTTGAAAGAGTTTGAGGTGGATTGGTATTAATTCTTTGAATGTTCAGTAGAATTTACCAATGAAGCCATCTGGTCCTGGACTTTTTGTTTGTTAGGAGTTTATTTTAAAATTACTGATTCAATCTTCTTACTGGTAATCGGTCTGTTCAGATTTTCTGTTTCTTCATGATTCAGTCTTGGTAGATTGTGTGTTTCTAGGAATTCACTCATTTCTTCTAGGTTGTCCATCTTGTTGATGTACAGTTGTTCATAGTAGTGTCTTATGATTCTTTGTATTTCTGTGGTATCAGTTGTAACATCTTTTCACTTCTTATTTTACTGATTTGAGTTCTCTCTTTTTCTTGGTGACTCTAGCTAAAGGTTTGTCCATTTTGCTTATCTTTTCAAAGAATGAGCTCTTAGTTTCATTGATCTTATTTATTGTCTTTTTAGTCTATATTTCATTTATTTCTGCTCTGATCTTTGTTATTTTCTTCTTTCTGCTAACTCTGGCCTTTGTTCTTCTTTTTCTAGTTCCTTGAGTTGTAAAGTTAGGTTGTTTATTAGAGATTTTTCTGGTTTCCTGACATAGGCCTATATTACTGTGAACTTCCCTCTTAGAACTGCTTTTGCTGCATCTCATAAGTTTTGGTATGTTGTATTTTCACTTTCATTTGTCTCAAGATATTTTTTGTTATCTTTTGATTTTTCTTTGAATTATTATTGGTTGTTCAGTAGTATGTTGTTTAATCTCCACATATTTGTGAATTTTCCAGTTTTTTTTCTTGTAATTCATTTCTAGTTTCATACCATCACAGTGGGAAAAGACTGTAATAAAGAGACGCAGAAGGGCATTACATAATGGTAAAAAGGGGTCAATAAAACAGGAGGTTTTAATATTTGTAAATATTTATGCTCCCAGATAGGAGCACCTGAATATTTCAAGCAAATGTTAACAAACCTAAAGGGAGAAATACACAGCAGTACCATAATAATAGGGACTTTAATACTCCATTTTCATCAGTGGATAGATCGTCCAGACAGAAAATCAAAAAGGAAACATTGGCCTTACATGATCCAAGTGGACTTTCACAGATATATACAGAACATTCCATCCAAAAGGAACAGAATATACCTTCTTCTATTCCATCATGTGTTTCAAGTGTACATGGAACATTCTTCAAGATACATTATATGTTAAGCCACAAAAGAAGACTTAATTTATTCTTTTCTAAGACAGATATTTTAAGACTTATCTAATTACTGCATTAGTTGCATCCTAAAAGTTGTAATATATGGTGTTACTATAATTGTTCAATTAAAAATGCTTGGTAATTTCCATTATGATTGCTTCTTTGGCCCATGGGTTATTTTAGAAGTATACGTCTAGATATTTAAACTCTTAATTTATATTTCTTATTGCTTTTTAGCTTTATACCGTTGCAGTCAGAGAACATCAGCCATGTGATTTTTCTTTTTTTTAAAGATTTAATATTTTTGTTTTTATTTTTAGCTGCATTGGGTCTTTGTTGCTGTGTGCGGGCTTTCTCTAGTTGTGGCGAGCAGGGGCTACTCTTCCTTGTGGTGCATGGGTTTCTCATTGCGGTGGCTTCTCTTGTTGCGGAGCACAGCCTCTAGGCGTGCAGGCTTCAGTAGTTGTGGCACATGGGCTCTAGAGCGCAGGCTCAATAGTTGTGGCACACAGGCTTAGTTGCTCCGCAACATGTGGGATCTTCCTGGACTAGGGCTTGAATCCATGTCCCCTGTATTGATGGGTGGATTCTTAACCAGGTTGCCACCAGGGAAGTCCCCATACAATTTTATAGCTTGAAATTTATTGAGGCTTGTTTTGTGTCAGTATATGGTCAGTGTTTATAAATATTTTGTCTAATAGACATCCCTTCTTTGATGAAACGTAGATAATTTAATGTTGCTATTGTTTTCCTCCTAATTTCCCTCATACTGTCCTCCCAGTTCCCCAAGTTGAAAACCTGGGAGTTATTCTAAATTCCTCTGTTTCTTTTAATACCACAACAAGATAATTCTTAGTACCTGTCCAGTCCACTTTTTAAATTATTTCTTAATATGAGTCATGCTATGATTATTAAAATAAGAACCTTGGAAAGCCTAAAGTATATAAACTAAGTTACTCAAAGCCCTACTACACAGCGCTTTTTTTTTTCCTCACTCCAATTTCTTCATGGCCCTAATTCATGTTATTCTTTTCTCGTTCATAGATTATCACAGATTTATTATGGTTCCCATCTTTTCTCTCCTTTAATAGCATTCATTTATTTGTATGTTCATTCATTCAGCCAGTATTGAGAACCTATTTATGTGCTAGGTACAGGGGATATATAGCAGTGAAGTAGAGAGGCAAGATATTTAATTTAAGACCCAAGCTTGGGTCTTTTTCATTTGGCCAATGTTATTTTTGCCACTTTCTCTCAGTTGTAATTTTAGCTGTAACTATTCTGAAGTTTTGTTCCTAGAAAAGTGTGTGTTTTCTTGGGATGTGCCGTTGCATATGCTCCCTAGGCTTACAAAGCCCTCTATAAAGTTCATCTGGGAAACTACTACTCATCTTTCAGGTTAATTAGTTGAGTGCTGATGAAGCCTTGACTGACCTTTTCTCTTGCTTCTGGATAGATTAGAAATTCTTTTTGAGTGTATTCATTATAGGAATTATGTTACATAGTTTTTGTGTGCCCTTTTGTTTCCCCACTTAGGCTGTGGTTCCTTGGTTTTATGTCACATATTCTTTCATATTTGTTTCTCTTACCACCTAGCATAGTACTTGGCACATAGCAGGTATTCAGTAAACATTTGTTGAACGTCCACAGCTGTACAGTTTAAATAAAACCATTATGTTTTCCTTAACTTTCATTTGGCCTTTTCTTCAAAATGGTTTTTGGGGAATGGCCTGTTCTGGTTGCTTAAATGATCTGGTTAATTAAAAAGTATATTTGTTCTGAGATACCAATTTTCAGTTATTAGCAGCTTAGGAGATGAAAGTGTATGAGTTAGTTGTTTATAATAAGGCTGTATTCTGGGACTTCCCTGGTGGTCCAGTGGTTGAGACTCCGTGCTTGCAATGCAAGTGGGTGTGGGTAGTATATATATGTCAGTGTCAGTCTCTCACTTTGTCTTAGCTTCCCATTCCCCCTCCCCATGTCCTCAAGTCCATTCTCTATGTCTACGTCTTTATTTCTGTCCTGCCCCTAGGTTCTTCAGAACCATTGTTGGTTTTTTTAGATTCCATATATATGTGTTAGCATACGGTATTCGTCTTTCTCTTTCTGATTACTTCACTCTGTATGACAGACTCTAGGTCCATCCACCTCACTACAGATAACTCAACTTCATTTATTTTTATGGCTGAGTAATATTTCATTGTATATATGTGCCACATCTTCTTTCTCTGTTCATCTGTCCATGGACACTTAGGTTGCTTCCATGTCCTGGCTGTTGTAAATAGTGCTGCAGTGAACATTGTGGCACGTGACTCTTTTTGAATTATGGTTTTCTCAGGGTATATACCCATTAGTGGGATTGCTGGGTCATATGGTAGTTGTATTTTTAGTTTTTTTAAGGAACCTTCATACTGGTCTCCATATTGGCTGTATCCAAGAGGGTTCCCTTTTCTCCACACCCTCTCCAGCATTTACTGTTTGTAGATTTTTTTTTTTTTTTTTTTTTTCTTTTTGCGGTATGTGGGCCTCTCACTGTTGTGGCCTCTCCCGTTGCGGAGCACAGGCTCCGGATGCGCAGGCCCAGCGGCCATGGCTCACGGGCCCAGCCGCTCCGCGGCATATGGGATCCTCCCAGACCGGGGCACGAACCCGTATCCCCTGCATCGGCAGGCGGACTCTTAACCACTGCGCCACCAGGGAGGCCCTGTTTGTAGATTTTTTGATGATGGCCATTCTGACTGGCGTGGAGTGATACCTCATTGTAGTTTTGATTTGCATTTCTCTAATAATTAGTGATGTTGAGCATCCTTTCATGTGTTTGTTGGCAATCTGTATATTTTCTTTGGAGAAATGTCTCTTTAGGCCTTCTGCCCATTTTTGGATTGGGTTGTTTGTTTTTTGGATATTGAGCTGCATGAGCTGCTTGTATATTTTGGAGATTAATCCTTTGATGGTTGCTTCGTTTGTAAATATTTTCTCCCATTTTATGAGGGTTGTCTTTTGGTCTTGTTTATGGTCTCCTTTGCTGTGCAAAAGCTTTTACGTTTCATTAGGTCCCATTTGTTTATTTTTGTTTTTATTTCCATTTCTCTAGGAGGTGGGTCAAAAAGGATCTTGTTGTGATTTATGTCAGTGTTCTGCCTATGTTCTCCTCTAAGAGTTTAATAGTGTCTGGCCTTACATTTAGGTCTTTAATCCATTTTGATTTTATTTTTGTGTATGGTGTTAGGGAGTGTTCTCATTTCATCCTTTTACATGTAGCTGTCCAGTTTTCCCAGCACCACTTATTGAAAAGGCTGTCTTTGCTCCATTGTATATTCTTACCTCCTTTATCAAAGATAAGGTGACCATATGTGCATGGGTTTATCTCTGGATTTTCTATCCTGTTCCATTGATCTATATTTCTGCTTTTGTGCCAGTACCATAGTGTCTTGATTACTGTAACTTTGTAGTGTAGTCTGAAGTCTGGGAGCCTGATTCCTCCAGCTCCGTTTTTCTCCCTCAAGATTGCTCTGGTTGTTCAGGGTATTTGTGTTTCCATATAAGTTGTGATTTTTTTTGTTCTAGTTCTGTGAAAAATGTCATTGGTAGTTTGATAGGGATTTCATTGAATCTATAGATTGCTTTGGGTAGTATAGTCATTTTCACAATGTTGATTCTTCCAATCCAAGAACATGGTATATCTCTCCATCTGTTTGTATCATCTTTAATTTCTTTTATCAGTGTCTTATAGTTTTCTGCATACAGGTCTTTTGTCTCCTTAGGTAGGTTTATTCCTAGGTGTTTTTTTTTTTTTTTTTTTTTTTTTTTTGCAGTATGCGGGCCTCTCACTGCTGTGGCCTCCCCCGTTGCGGAGCACAGGCTCCGGACGCGCAGGCTCCGGACGCGCAGGCTCAGCGGCCATGGCCCACGGGCCCAGCCGCTCCGCGGCATATGGGATCCTCCCAGACCGGGGCACGAACCCGTATCCCCTGCATCGGCAGGCGGACTCCCAACCACTTGCGCCACCAGGGAGGCCCATTCCTAGGTGTTTTATTCTTTTTGTTGCAATGGTAGATGGGAGTGTTTCCTTAATTTCTCTTTCAGATTTTTCATCATTAGTGTATAGGAATGCAAGAGATTTCTGTACATTAATTTTGTATCCTGCTACTTTACCAAATTCAGTGATTAGCTCTAGTTTTCTGGTAGTGTCTTTAGGATTCTTTGTGTATAGTATCATGTCATCTGCAAACAGTGACAGCTTTACTTCTTGTTTTACGATTTGGATTCTTTTTATTTCTTTTTCTTTGATTGCTGTGGCTAAAACTTCCAAAACTATGTTGAATAATAGTGGTGAGAGTGGGCAACCTTGACTTGTTCCTGATCTTAGTGGAAATCGTTTCAGTTTTTCACCATTGAGAATGATGTTGGATATGGGTTTGTCATATATGACCTTTATTATGCTGAGGTAAGTTCCATCTATGCCTACTTTCTGGAGGGTTTTTATCATAAATGGGTGTTGAATTTTGTCGAAATCCTTTTCTGCATCTATTGAGATGATCATATGGTTTTTCTCCTTCAATTTGTTAATATGGTGTACCACGTTGATTGATTTGCATATACTGGAGAATGCTTGCATTCCTGGAATAAACCCCACTTGATCATGGTGTATGATCCTTTTAATGTGCTGCTGGATTCTGTTTGCTAGTATTTTGTTAAGGATTTTTGCATCTGTGTTCATCAGTGATATTGGCCTGTAGTTTTCTTTCTTTGTGACATCTTTGTCTGGTTTTCGAATCAGGGTGATGGTGACCTCATGGAATGAGTTTGGGAGTGTTCCTCCCTCTGCTATATTTTGGAAGAGTTTGAGAAGGATAGGTGGTAGCTTTTCTCTAAATGTTTGATAGAATTCGCCTGTGAAGCCATTTGGTCCTGGGCTTTTGTTTGATGGAAGATTTTAAATCACAGTCTCAATTTCAGTGCTTGTGATTGGTCTGTTTATATTTTCTGTTTCTTCTGGTTCAGTCTCAGAAGGTTGTGCTTTTCTAAGAATTTGTCCACTTCTTTCAGGTTGTCCATTTTTTTGGCATGTAGTTGCTTGTAGTAATCTCTCATGATCCTTTGTATTTCTGCAGTGTCAGTTGTTACTTCTCCTTTTTCATTTCTAATCTTATTGATTTGAGTCTTCTCTCTTTTTTTCTTTATAGTCTGGTTAATGCTTTATCAATTTTATCTTCTCAAAGAACCAGTTTCTAGTTTTATTGATCTTTGCTATTGTTTCCTTCATTTCTTTTTCATTTACTTCTGATCTGATCTTTATGATTTGTTTCTTTCTGTTAACTTTGGGGGTTTTTTATTCTTCTTTCTCTAATTGCTTTAGGCGTCAGGTTAGATTGTTTATTTGAGATGTTTCTTGTTTCTTGAGGTAGGAATGTATTGCTATGAACTTCCCTCTTAGAACTGCTTTTGCTACATCCCATAGGTTTTGAGTCGTGTTTTCATTGTCATTTGTTTTTAGGTAGTTTTTGATTTTCTCTTCGATTTCTTCAGTGATCTCTTGGTTATTAAGTAATGTAGTGTTTAGCCTCCATGTATTTGTATTTTTTACAGATTTTTTCCTGTAATTGATATCTAGTCTCATAGTACTGTGGTTGGAAAAGATACTTGATACAATTTCAGCTTTCTTAAATTTACCAAGGCTTGATTTGTGACCCAAGATATGATCTATCCTGGAGAATGTTCCATGAGCACTTGAGAAGAAAGTGTATTCTGTTGTTTTGGATGGAATGTCCTAAAAATATCAGTTAAGTCCATCTTGTTTAATGTATCATTTAAAGCTTGTGTTTCCTTATTTATTTTCATTTTGGATGATCTGTCCATTGGTGAAAGTGGGGTGTTAATGTCCCCTACTATGATTGTGTTACTGTCGATTTCCCCTTTTATGGCTGTTAACATTTGCCTTATTGTATTGTGGTGCTCCTGTGTTGGGTGCATAAATATTTACAATTGTTATATCTTCTTCTTGGATTGATCCCTTGATCATTATGTAGTGTCTTTCTTTGTCTCTTGTAATAGTCTTTATTTTAAAATCTATTTTGTCTGATATGAGAATTGCTACTCCAGCTTTTTTTCTTTCTTTTTTTTTTTTTTGTGGTACGCGGGCCTCTCACTGTTGTGGCCTCTCCCGTTGTGGAGCACAGGCTCTGGACGCGCAGGCTCAGCGGCCATGGCTCACGAGCCCAGCCGCCTTGCAGGAAGTGGGATCTTCCCGGACCGGGGCACAAACCTATGTCCCCTGCATTGGCAGGTGAACTCCCAACCACCGCGCCACCAGGGAAGCCCTCCAGCTTTCTTTTGATTCCCATTTGCATGGAATATCTTTTTCCATCCCCTCACTTTCAGTCTATGTGTCCCTAGGTCTGAAGTGGGTCTCTTGTAGACAGCATATATACAGGGCTTGTTTTTGTATCCATTCAGCCAGTCTGTGTCTTTTAGTTGGAACATTTAATCCATTTACATTTAAGGTAATTTTCTAGATGTATGTTCCTATGACCATTTTCTTAATTGTTTTGGGTTTGTTATTGTTGGTCTTTTCCTTCTCTTGTGTTTCCTGCCTAGAGAAGTTCCTTTAGCGTTTGTTGTAAAAATGGTTTGGTGGTGCTGAATTCTCTTAGCTTTTGCTTGTCTGTAAAGTTTTTAATTTCTCCGTTGAATCTGAGTGAGATCCTTGCTGGGTAGAGTAATCTTGCTTGTAGATTTTTCCGTGTCATCACTTTAAATATGTCCTGCCACTCCCTTCTGGCTTGCAGAGTTTCTGCTGAAAGATCAGCTGTTAACCTTATGGGGATTACCTTGTATGTTATTTGTTGCTTTTCCCTTTCTGCTTTTAATATTTTTTTCTTTGTATTTAATTTTTGATAGTTTGATAAATATGTGTCTTGATGTGTTTCTCCTTGAATTTATTCCTTTCCCATATTAGGGAAGTTTGCAACTATAATCTCTTCAAATATTTTCTCAGTCTCTTTGTTTTTCTCTTCTTCTTCTGGGACCCCTATAATTCGAATGTTGGTGCATTTAATGTTGTCCCAGAGGTCTCTGAGACTGTTCTCAATTTTTTTCATTCCTTCTTCTTTATTCTGCTCTGCAGTAGTTATTTTCACTATTTTATCTTCCAGGTCACTTATCCGTTCTTCTGCCTCAGTTATTCTGCTGTTGATTCCTTCTAGAGAATTTTTAATTTCATTTATTGTGTTGTTCATCATTGTTTGTTTGCTCTTTAATTCTTTAATGTCCTTGTTAAATGTTTCTTGTATTTTCCCTATTCTATTTGCAAGATTTTGGATCATCTTTACTATCATTACTCTGAATTCTTTTTCAGGTAGACTGCCTATTTCCTCTTCATTTGTTTGGTCTGGAGGGTTTTTACCTTGCTCCTTCATCTGCTGCGTATTTCTCTGTCTTCCTATTTTGCTTAACTTAGTGTGTTTGGGGTCTCCTTTTCTCTGGCTACAGGTTTGTAGTTCCCATTGTTTTTGGTGTCTGCCCCCAGTGGGTAAGGTTGGTTCAGTGGCTTGTGTAGGCTTCCTGGTGGAGGGGACTGGTGCCTGTGTTCTGGTGGATGAGGCTGGATGTTGTCTTTCTGGTGGGCAGGACTGCTTCCGGTGGTGTGTTTTGGGGTGTCTGTGAACTTAGTATGATTTTAGGCAGCCTCTCTGATAGTGAATGGGGTTATGTTCCTGTCTTGCTAGTTGTTTGGCACGGGGTGTGCAGCACTGGTGCTTGTTGATCATTGAGTGGAGCTGGGTCTTAGCATTGAGACGGAGATCTCTGGGAGAGCTGTCGCCGATTGATATTACGTGGGGCCAGGAGATCTCTGGTGGTTCAGTGTCCTGAACTCGGCTCTCCCACCTCAGAGGCTCAGGCCTGACACCCAGCTGGAGCACCAAGACCCGTAGAGAACTGTGGGAAAAATCTGACTGGTGTCTTGGATGTTTCTTTGCTGGGCGGTTTATCCTGCTGGGTGCTCATGGCTACAAGGATGCTCTGGTGGCACCCAGTGTCTCCTGGATCACTCTTGCTTGGCGCCCCTAGGACCCCCTTGGACAAGAGATTCAGCACCCGGGAACAAGGCAGTCTCTGCTCCCTCAGCACCTGGGCTGTCTGGCCCCCTCATGTATTTTAATATTAGTCTTGTAGTAGTCTCCACAGATTATCTCAGACAGGTGAAATAAACTGTCTATGGTCTCACAAGTAACAATCAGAAAGTTTTCTAGTTAGCTGGGGGAATAAGTTGGGGAATCCCTGGGGGAGAAAAAAAGCCACACTATTTGAATTATACATCCAGTTCTCAAGTTCTTGAGTCAGGGTCTTATTTACTGTATGAGTAGTAAAACAAGAAGGAAGGAGTGGCTTGAACCCTTGGTCTCCACTTGATTTCAAGGGAAGAAACTTTTTTGTCCAGGAAGTCTCCTTCAAGATGGATATCAGTAGTAGTGATGAAAAAAAAAATGCTACTCTAATAATAATAGCATTATAGATAGAAATAGTCTTTGTGTGTCATCAAATTTCAAAAGCAAATAGTAGTAGTAGTAGTGAGTATTGTTGAAATATGATTCGACTCCTGCTGCTCAGTTACCTGTATCATATGAGTGTGCTACGTCATCCCAAGTCTGTGTTCAGGATTTGTCCAGTTTCTCCAATCCTCAGTCACATCCCTGCTCTCATTTACCCATTGTCTTAACATACCCACTTGAATATATTTAATATGCATCCTGTATATGTATGTGTCCTTATAAAATATTTGGTGGTGTTATGTATGCATTTTTTCAGTTTGCTTAAATGATAATTGTGCTATATATTTTGTTCTGTTTCTGTTTTTATCAACACTTTTGCAGAATCTTTCCATGTTTTTGAATGTATGCTCCACTTCCAAGATCAAAACAATATTCTACATTTTCCAGTTAGATTTCAAGTTTTACATTTTACCTTTATGTCTTTGGTCCATTTGGAGTTCACCTTTTTGTGTATTGTGAACTAGGGATACAACTGTTTCTCCCTTTAAGTGAGCCATTTTCTCCAACACTGTTTAGTAAATAGTACATCCTGTCTGTACAGACTTGTACTATCATTTTTATCATTAACAATTTCCCATAAATAGATCTGTTTTGGAAATACCTGTTTTGTTCAACTGGTGTTATAGATTGTTTCTTACCAGTACAGAACAGTTTTCTCTGGAATGTGTCACAGTATCTGGTAGGGCAAGACTTCACCTCTTTTTTCTTCCTTTTAAAAGTTGACTTAGTTATTCTAGGACTTTTACTTTTTCATATTAATTTTCTGAAGTGTTTGACTTTAAAAAATTCTGCTGGGGTTTTCGTTGGAATTTCATTGAATTTATATGCTAAAGATTATCTGCCCAATACTGTGAAATTTAGCTTGCATCAACTCCATTTGGGAGAAGCAGGAGTATTCTAGACACTCTTAACATCCTGTAAAAAGAAAAGGTACGGACTGGAGGTTTAATGGGTGTTGAGAAGAGCATTCATAACCCAACAGCAAAGGTAGGGAGTACAGAGCTTAAGGAAAGGGCAGGTGGTTCATTCAACTCCTTTATTTGTTTTGGTTTTCTGTGTAAATTTCTCAGGTTTGACTTAAACATGAGAGGCAGCGTAGCCTTGATGCAAGATGAGAGATACAGCTTTGTAGCCATAGACCAGAGTCAACTGAGCACCCAGAAGCACTATTCTCCCAATCAAAAAGTCTATTTATGAAGGAACTTTTACAGTATGTGAACTGGGAAAAATATTTCTAACTTGTATAATAATGAAGTTCAAAGTATGTAAGATGCTCTTGAAAATCATTATGGAAAGGATTAACATTTCAGTTTTAAAAACAGGCAAAGAACATGAACTGCAGTTCCCAGAAGACATACAAATTGTTAACAAATTTATGAGGAAAAAAAGCTTCTCAATAATAGAAATGTAGGGCTTCCCTGGTGGCGCAGTGGTTGAGAGTCAGCCTGCCGATGCAGGGGACACGGGTTCGTGCCCTGGTCCGGGAAGATCCCACATGCCGCGGAGCGGCTGGGCCCGTGAGCCATGGCCGCTGAGCCTGCGCGTCCAGAGCCTGTGCTCCGCAATGGGAGAGGCCACAACAGTGAGAGGCCTGTGTACCGCAAAAAAAAAAAAAAAAAAAAAAAAAATAGAAATGTAGATGGAAATTTGTGCTTGTGTGTGTTGTCAAATAGTGAAAGGATAATGCTCACTCCATTTTGGTGGGGGTGTGGGCCATCAAGTACTACTCTGATAGTGTCAGAGTGTTGGTTTTTAAAAATTAATTAATTAATTAGTTAGTTTATATTTTATCTTTGGCTGTGTTGGGTCTTTGTTGCTGCGCCCGGGCTTTTTCTAGTTGCGGCGAGTAGGGCTACTCTCGTTGCGGTGCGCAGACTTCTTGTTGTGGTGGCCTGTCTTGTTGCGGAAAACGGGCTCTAAGTGTGTGGGTTTCAGTAGTTGTGGCATGTGGGCTCTAGAGCTCAGGCTCAGTAGTTGTGGCGCCCGGGCTTAGTTGCTCCACAGCATGTGGGATATTCCCTGACCAGGGCTCAAATCTGTGTCCCTTGCATTGGCAGGCGGATTCTTAACCACTGCACCACCAGGGAAGTCCAGTGTCAGAGTGTTATTGGTACCATTTTTGAGATTCATTTGACAATATGTATCACATTAAATATATACATAATATGGGTTTGGAGGAAATGGGATGTTTAAATGAAACAGTACTTGTCATGAGATGATAATTGAAACTGGATGGTTCATTATACTTGTCTACTTTTGTATATATTTATAATTTTCTACAATAAAAGGGAAAACGCATATTCTTTGATATAGTAATTATTCTTTATGAATTTATCTTATATAGTATTTGGAATACTTTAAAAATAAAATGTAAAAGGATGAACTTTGTATTATTGCCTGTAATAGTAAAACACTAGAAAATCCTCAATGTCCCTCAGTTGGGTAATAGTTGGAAAGTAGCTTAACAGCGGATGGAAAGATTATCTTACATACTTTTATTATACAGATGGACATTACATAAGCTAAGATACATTGTTATGTGAGAAAGCTTGTAGAGCAGTACATGTAATAATCCACTTCTTTTAAAACATATGTAAATTATATCTACATATGGAATATATATGTAAGAAAAATCAGGAGACGAACAGTTTTCTTTTCATCATTACTTCTTTTCAGGAAGTAGCATGGGAATTTTCAGTTTTGATTTCTATATTATTTATTTAAACAGCTGCATGTTTACCTTTGTAATCAGAAAGGAAATAATAAATTCTGAAATTCTAAAAATGAGTTTAATTTCTAGTAAAGGATACATTCTAGAGAGGAGGGAAGTAATCAGTGACAGTAAGGGGGGGATAGCATAGGGAGATCAGCTCAGTGCTTTGTGAGCACCTAGAGGGGTGGGATGGGGGTATGGGAGGGAGACACAAAAGGGAGGAGATACGAGGATATATGTATATGTATAGCTGATTCACTTTGTTATACAGTAGAAACTAACACACCATTGTAAAGCAATTATACTCCAAGAAATATGTTTAAAAATGGGGGGAAGTTCCTTAGAGGGGAAGATGTACATTGTTTATCCTAGTTATGTTTGAGTTGTGGTATTATGGGTCATTGGGTCATTTACCCTTTCTTACTTTGTTTTCTCTAAAATTTCTTTGGGCAGAGGAATTTTCTTTTTTTCTTTTTATTTTTTTACAATCCACACAAGGAATAGCTTTATTATTACCATAATGTCAAATTTAGGGGCAGAGGAATTTTAAAAGAGGGTAATAATTTTACAGAATATCTGTTTATTAAAGCAGTTTTATATAATACATGATTTATGTTCTCCATGTTTATATGGACAAAAGATTGGTGTGCATTTGCCTTAGAATGTGAATTAGACTCTCTTGTTTACTCAGAGCAAACTGAGATTATTTGTGCATAGATTCATTTTTAGAAAAAAAATGTTACTTTAAATATAGATGTTTTTTAATTGAATTTGAACTTTATAAATTCCATATAACCTTTCTGACTTTTATGTACGCTGCCCTATATAGAGCACTGAGGATACAACTGTGAATAAGAGTAACACACACATTCCCTGGTTTTGGTGGAATGTTTGGGTGGGAGAGTGGTGGTGTGTGTTGCAGTGGGTTTCAGACTAAATGGGAATGACTGTAAGAGCAGAGACAGTTAAATATGTATAATTTTCTCCCAAAGGTTTGGCTGTGAATGGGAGGGAAGAAATAATAGGAAGTGGCTGGAGGGGCAGAAGGAATCAAGGGAATTTTAGTTCTCCTCTTTTCCTGCCTTGATCCTTGCAAGTTTTTAAGAATAGTTGAATGCTACTGGGAAGGTGCCAGTAGAAAGATTTACTGAATACTGGCTCTGGTCTGTAATTCTATAACCTTGGTCAAGTTATTTAATCTGTCTTCTTAGAGTTACAGTTTTTTCATATGTAAAAAGGGATCTGTGAAATCGTTATCTGTAAAAATGTCTCCATAACATTGTTCTGAGTATTATCTCTGTTCCGCTGGCACAGTAAATGGCTCATAATGGGGGCTTAACAAATGATCTGTGAAAGAATAAATATGCAGAAAGCTTACGTGTGGTTGAGCACATAGTAATCACTCAAGTAACTTTTCCCCAGAAGTTTGGCTGTGAATGGAAGGGAAAAAATAAGGAGGTGGTAGTGGGAGGGGGGCATAAGGAATCAAGGGCAACTGTTATTAGATTAGGTACCGTTGATACACGATACAGCAGAAATATTAGCAGAAGCAAGGTGGAAACACTAGGAGATGGAAAAAAATTTTTTAATGGTTCATTTCTTAAGATCTAAGGACATACATGTCCTTGTGTAGTGGGAGTAATGTAATGGAGAATAAGATGGGGACAGACCTTGCCATCAAAGGTGAAAAAGGGAGGGAATTTGTTGAAGCAATAGCAGAGCATATGAAACTATCTGGGAATGTTTGCAGTTCTGAGTTTTGTAAATCTTCCACTCTAGAATTGGAAGGCTCTAGGTCATTGTAGTCACCCTGGCATTCTCACCCATAATTAATTAGGTTGCTCAGGCTTTAAGTTAGTTTTTT
Organism: Mesoplodon densirostris; assembly: GCF_025265405.1. Taxonomy (NCBI): domain Eukaryota; kingdom Metazoa; phylum Chordata; class Mammalia; order Artiodactyla; family Ziphiidae; genus Mesoplodon; species Mesoplodon densirostris. Next base: position 84,094,365 of record NC_082662.1, read on the forward strand.
TAACTTAAGGGAAGCAAAGTCCTGCTGTGACCACTGGATTTGTAGCTTTCTAGAAAGTTGCTTGCTCATAGGGTCATTTTCATACTGTGATTTGAAGGTATTGTTTCACTGTCTGGAGAAAGTTCTCAGCCTGGCATTGAGCATTCCTGCTGATAAAATTTATTGTAGTGACTCATTCTCCATTTTTACTTATCTAGGACTCATCTTGTCAGGCTTTTAAGTCTTTTAACCCTTCTAATTTTAGTATTGAAGTGCCTTTTCCTTACAGCTGACTCTGACAGTAATGTATGACAATATATATTCCTTTATTTAGATCATGGCTCTTAAAATGTGATCCATGGGTCCTTTCAGGTAGTCTGCAAGGTCTAAACTATTTTCATGATAATACTAAGATGTTGTTTGCTTTCCCACTGTGTTGACATTTGTACAATGGCGTAAACACAGTGTTTGGTCAGACTTCTGTGTGCCTTAGCATGAAACAAAGCATCAAACTGTGCTAGCATTCTTTATTTTTGAGCACTCACAGTAAAACAAACAAAACACACATGTGCACACACACACAGAAAACCCTATTTTGTTCAAGAACATTCTTGATGAAACAGTAGAAATTATTTTCACTAAATCTTAATCTTGAGTTTAGGTTTTTAATGTTAGGTATGACAGAATAGGAAGTATATATATATAAAGTATTAATGCCATTGTTTGAGTTGCTGGCTGAGCTAGTAGCTTTTCCATGGAACACCATTATTTACTTGAAACAGTGACTTGCTTTGGTATATGGTGGATACTTTCTTGACACACTTGTTTCACTTATATTTACTTTACTTACCATTTTTGGTTTTCTAGATTTGTTCCCATGAGTTGGAGCTGACATCTGGTGTCATTACTTAAATACAATTTTGTTCCCACCAACACCTTTGTGCTCTTATTGTCAAATATATTACATTCTTGTATGTTATAGGCCTAACAATACAGTTATGTACATATTTTTCCATATGTTTCCTTTAGAGGAAATATGCATTTATACTGTCTTTTATAATTACCTTATTACTTTTCCTAGTGTTTTTTTAGTGTGTGTGTGTGTGTTTGTGTGTGTATTTGAGTTTCTACCTTGGTTTACTTAATTTCAACCTTAAGAACCTCCTTTATTTCTTGTAAGGTAGCCCTGCTAGCAACAAATTCTCTCAGATTTTGTTTATCTGGGAGTATCTTTATTTCACCTTCATTTTTGAAAGACAGTTTTGCTGGCTATAAGATTCTTGATTGACTGTTTTTTTTCTTTCAGTGCTTTGAATATGTCATTTCACTGCCTTCTGGCCTTCATTGTTTCTGATGACAAGTTAACCTTACTGGGGTTTCCTTGCATGTGATGAATTTTTCTTGCTGCTTTCAAGATTTTCTCTGTCTTTCAGCATTTTTACTGTGGTTTGTCTGGATGTGTATCTCTTTGTATTTATCCTACTTGGAGTTTGTTTAACTTCTTGGTTACATAGATGAATGTTTTTTAGCAGATGTGGGATGCTATCAGTCATTATTCCTTTGGATATTTTTATTTTTTTTAATTTTAAGTTTTTAAATAAATTTATTTTATTTATTTATTTATTTTTTACTCCATTGGGTCTTTGTCGCTGTGCCTGGGCTCTCTCTAGTTGTGGAGAGCAGGGGCCACTCTTCGTTGCAGTGTGCGGGCTTCTCATTGTGGTGGCTTCTCTTGTTGCGGAGCATGGGCTCTAGGCACGTGGGCTTTAGTAGTTGTGGTTTGCGGGCTCCAGAGTGCAGGCTCAGCAGCTGCGGTGCACGAGCTTAGCTGCTTCGTGGCATTTGGGATCTTCCCAGACCAGGGCTCTAACCCATGTCCTGGGCATTGGAAGGTGGATTCTCAATTACTGCGCCACCAGGGAAGCCCATATTCCTTTGTATATTTTTAAAATGTAGTGTATCTTTCAAACTGAAACTCTATACACTCTAGAAGTGTGTAGAGTTTCTCCTCCCTCCTCCGAGCCACTGGTAATCCCCATTCTACTCTCTGTCTCTATCAATTTGACTGCTCTTAATAACCTTATGTAAGTGGAATTGTACAGTATTTGTCCATTTTGTCTGGCTGATTTTGCTTTAGCGTAATGTCTTTAAGGTTTGTTCATGTTGTAGTTTATGACAGAATTTCCCAGAATTTGTTTATCCTTATAGGTACTGAAAATAGGTATTCCCAATTGGAAACATTTTTTTTTCCCTACTTGTTTTGTTTTTACTTAACTTTTATACTGTTTTTGAATTATCGTCTGTCTAGTTTTATGTACTGTTGTATGTTTAGTTGGTAAAAAAATAAAATCTAAATTGGGAAAGTGAAACCAAACAAATACGGCTTTGTTTTCTTTAAGAAAGCTGTTGGTGATATGCTATGCTGTTTATACAATAACTGATATATAAGTTACAATGTAATTTTGGAGTATGTAATTTTGGGGTCTTATGCTTAAAAAATGTAAGTGGTCTTATAATAGGCTTTTCATTTGAGTATGATTTGTGAAATTGGTGGCTCCTGGTTTTTTTTTTTTTAACTTCCAGTCTGCATATTTGAGGGACTGTGACACATTCCCGTCAATAAACAAGGCTTAATTCAGTAGTGATTCCCTGTAGGTAGGTCATGACTACCCTTCCAATGGGTTGAATATACCCAACTACTCAGAGTCACTGGTTAGTGTGTTTTAACTACGTGTGGCATAATTTTATTTTAAGTTGAAGTACAGTTGATTTGCAGTGTTTCATGTGTACAGCAGAGCAATTCAGTTATACATATACATATATATGTGTATATGTATGTATTCTTTTTTTTTTTTTTTTTGCGGTAGGCGGGCCTCTCACCACTGTGGCCTCTCCTGTTGCAGAGCACAGGCTCCGGACACGCAGGCTCAGTGGCCATGGCTCATGGGCCCAGCCGCTCCGCGGCCTGTGGGATCCTCCCGGACCGGGGCCCGAACCCGTGTCCCCTGCATCGGCAGGCGTACTCTCAATCACTGCGCCACCAGGGAAGCCCTGTATTCTTTTTTTTTGTTCACATGGCATGCGGGGTCTTAGTTCCCTGACCAGGGATTGACCAGTGACCGCTGCTTTGGGAGTGTGGAGTCTTAACCGTGGACTGCCAGGGAAGTCCCTATATATATATATTCTTTTTCTGATTTCTTTCCCATTATAGGTTATTACAAGATATTGAATATTGTTTCCTGTGCTATACAGTAGGTCCTTGTTGTTTATCTATTTTACATATAGTAGTGTGTATCTGTTGGCCTAATCATTTTTATTCTTTATCAAGTGCTTATGAAATTATACCATGCAGCTTCTTTTAGTTTATCTAAACCTAGATATGAGGTTCACAGCATCCTTTGCTCATGACCATGGCCTACCCACTTCAACTTACAGCTGTCATTTTGATGAGAGCTGCCCTGAATATGTTACCTTGGAGTGGTTGCTGAATCCTGGCCTCATTGAATGAAAATTGACAACTGCTATCATTTTATTTTAAACTTCTTTGTTTCTGGAGTTTTTATGATTTGAGGTACTTGTTAATATTTTCCCTAAATGTAAGGTTTTCACTAAGTAAAAAAATTTGATTAATACATGAAATATATGATCGTTTAAAATAAGCTCTATAAGTAAATCAGTCCTGTTTTGTTTTGTTTTATTAATTTTTATTGGAGTATGGTTGCTTTACAATGTTGTGTTCACCTCCACAGCACAACAGAGTGAATCAGCCATACACATACAGATATCCCCTCCCTTTCAGTCAGTCTTATATATGGTTATTTATTTCCTAAACAGAGACTCTACAGGGGCAGGTAATTCACTGGTCCACAAGCGGTCTCCTTTACGCCGAAACCAAAAGACCCCAACAAGCTTGACCAAGCTGTCTTTACAGGATGGACATAAAGTCAAAAAGCCAGCATGTAAATTTGAAGAGGGTCAGGATGTCCTAGCTAGATGGTCAGATGGCTTGTTTTATCTTGGAACTATCAAAAAGGCAAGTTACCTTAATATCTTTTGCTGTTTCTGCAGTAAACTTGTAATAATACTGAATTGAAATTTAACTTCATGGTTTTGATTTTAAAAGAAATCACCATAAGTTTTCCTCTGTATTTCAGATAAACATATTGAAACAGAGCTGCTTCATCATATTTGAAGACAGTTCTAAATCCTGGGTTCTCTGGAAGGACATTCAAACAGGCAGGTGCTACTATTTCCCTTGGACACGATTTACACTAAAATTTTATTTTCTTCAGCTTGTCATTTTCTAGTGTTTTCTGTTTAGTACAGTGTATTAAGATAACTAAAAAAATCAGTGTATTCTTCAGAGTCCTCAAGGAGTTATAATCTATTTTATAGACCATAAGAAGAACAGGAATTGCTCTGTTAGGGTAGAGATAGATTAGACGACAGATGCATCACTGATGCACATATATAAATTATTGTTAGGACCCTTCTAAGAACTTTGAAGAAAAATTTTAGTTATTAATATGAGTAACACGGCTTCACCTTTGCTGTTATTTGCCTGTATTAGTACAAAGTAATATAGAGAGCTAATATTTATTGAGAACGTACTGTTTGCCAGATGTTTTAGGACTATTAAATAGCTTTAGAATGATAGAAGTATTCATTGATAAGAATAGTTTAAAATTACTGCTTAGTTACGGTTTTTTATGTTTAGATGGGAAGATGAGGCTGTATTTGGGTACAAGTAAAAATGAATACGGGTATGCTTTGGTTTGGTTATAGGTATGTTTCTTGTTATGCTTTTTATTTTTGCAAGCTATAATTGCTGTATGTTGTTTGAATCTGCTAAATAAAGGTATTTTTTCAGGTACCTCTTTCATGGAAAGTGCTTTATTTATGAAAAATTATGAATAGTAAAAATCTGAGCACTTCAGCTGCACACTAAAGCCCCACTTTTGGTATCCTTTTAATGGGTTAATGGGCCTGCACTAAGGTGTTTTTATATCTCCCCCTGTGGAAAGGAGACAAATTCTGTAAAGTATTTATCAATTGGGTTTTTAATTTGAATCCCAAATGCGACTTTATGGTAGGTTACTGCTGTGTTCAATTTCTTGATTTCACTCTTAGTTTTTTTTTAAAGAATAAAAAAAGTTTTGATAAAGGAATTGGAATGTTGTAGTTGCCATTTTTATACATGGTACTTAGGGATTAGGTGGAGAACTCAATAGCTGTTACTCTAGTAAAATGTCTTTCTAGTGAAATAAACTTTTTACAGTTTTTAGGACTGATCAGTTTAAAGGTCTAAAGTTACGTTTTGAATCTCAAATTGAGGGGTCAGTGAGGAAAGGAATAGGAGGTCTCCAGTAGTAGTGATACTGAACAGATCTTATTACCCTGCATACAGAATTATCCCTTTTGCTTAGTTTGTAAATATGGTTCTCTCTGGTGGAACTGAAACATGTTATACTGCTTCTGTTCCCATTGTACTAACTATGTGTCCCTTTCAACTTTTCTACCTTTTTGAGGTTCCTGTGGGTTAAATATGGGTCTGTCTTTTCTGTCTTCTTCCCTCCCTCCCATCCTTCCTCCCTTCCGGAAAGGAAGAAGAAAACCAGTTGTACATAGATAGAAAGTTGTTGTGAAAGTGAGGGGGTCTTGTCCTACGTGTGGCATATCCAATATATCAGTTCAGTGGTCTGTGGTTGTTTTTTCCTCGCTGGCTCGTTTTACTATCCTTATAATGAGATAGGATAGCTCCTTGGCCATTTAACTCTTTGTAACACACAGAAAGTAGCACACATGTATGTAACTTGCAGTTGATACAGAATGAGTACGTGAACCTGAAAATTGCAATATGGCAGATGTCAGTGTGGAGTGTAGCTTTAGTGGTTTTCTTCCTGTAAGGATCCTGCTTATAGTAATTATGTATCAAAAATAACTTAATAAGTTATAGTAATTTCACTCATAAGATTCTTTAAAAATTTTTCATAAATAGGAACAATGTATAGTCATATTAGTAGTCAAAGAAGTGTACATTACAACAGGGAGATAGCATATTAAAACCATTAAATAATTTTAAAAGGATTTTTTTTGTGTGTGTGGTACACGGGCCTCTCACTGTTGTGGCCTCTCCCATTGCGGAGCACAGGCTCCGGACGCGCAGGCTCAGCGGCCATGGCTCACGGGCCCAGCCGCTCCGCGGCATGTGGGATCTTCCCGGACCGGGGCATGAACCCGTGTCCCCTGCATCGGCAGGCGGACTCTCAACCACTGCGCCACCAGGGAAGCCCCTTAAAAGGATTTTTAATCTTAATACCTAATACTGTTATGGTTTCTGTGAAAATGATACACTGCTGGTGGCAATGTAAATTTCTATTTTGGATATTTAATAGTTGCATTAAATACATAAAGATGTTTTATATGCTTTCATCTATACAGCAGACTCATTTGTAGCAATTTATTCAAAAGAAATAATTCATAAGTAAAAAATCTAGATGAAAAATATTTGCTGTAGCCTTATTTTAACAACAACAAAAAATTTGGTATATCTAAGATGAAATGGCTTTATAGTCATTTGGTTTTAGAGTGAGGGAGACTATAGAAGGCCACTAAGCTACACAGAAAGTTTTTGTATACTTGATGTTAAAAAAGACATGTTGGATTTCACAAGTAAAGGCAATTCGCTGCTTCCTCAGGATTGTTTCCTGAGGGTGAACACATATTGTTTGCCGGATCAGCATCCTCTTTTACGAGGAACTGCCTTCTCCTACACCAGTCCACATGGTTATAGTGGGAGTCAGATCAGGCACCTACCACAATCTGGGGCTATTGGTCCTTTTCCAGGAAGTTGCAGATTTGGACTGAGAGGTTCTAGGCTCAGTCTGGTCGCTCTCCTGACTGGAGCCATAAACTGAGAAACTGTGGGAAGCCACATCCAGCCAAGCGAACAAAGCCTGGGAGAGGAAAGGAAAGAGGACAAGAGCCAAAACAAAAAAGGAAAAATGCAAAAAATGAACAAGCAAAAAATTTGGTAACCTGCATATCTAAGAATAGAGTCATAATAGAGTAAACTTGGTTCTTTCCACTGGATAGAATATTATACAGCTTTTAGAAGTTATATGTTTGAAAACTACAGTGTGAGAAATGCTTCTGATGGAAGAAACATTACATACTATTAATGAAAAAAGAAGCATCTCACAGTGGAGAGAATATGGACTCTGGTGTATCTGGGTTTGAATCCTAGCCTTGATACTCTGTGACTGAGGGTACTTGGATTAGTTACTTTATCTTTCTGAGCTTCAATTCTTCTCTATAAATAGGATATGTATCTAATAAATTGTGGAATTAAAATAATACATATCAAGAGCCTAACACAATGCTGGCTCATAGCACAAAATTGTACATTCTTATTATTGTTGGTATGTGAATAAAATGTATGTATTAGTATTTTAACTATGTATATTGAAATTCATGAGAAGAGATTATTGGAAATAATTGTGCTAAAGTGATAAAATTCTAAATTTTGCAGAATAAAATTGTTTTTAGAATAAAAATGTTTAAGGAAGAAATAACTTACCTATTCAGGTAAAAAATGTAATTAATAACTGGAACCCCTCATTTTTGTTTCACTGAGATATTGTTTAGGTACGTTGTTTGACACCATAGTTCCAGATTTCAGAAGCTGGAGATCAAATAATTAGTTTTCAGCCTTGTTTATACATTAGTAAATAAAAAGAAGTGTTCTGAATCTTGAGAGTAGGGAGTCATTGGCGGATCTTCCTTGCCCCTTTTCTTTAGTCTCATGATGTTAGGCAGTGTAGGGTGAGTGAGTAATGTACATGGGTAGGTGTGTGTTCTGGAGAGTAGTTCTAGTGTTCACAAAACATCCCCTTCTCTTGCCTCCCAAGAGGGTGGGAATATTGGAAGTAAATGGTAAGGGATCCTGCCTGAGAGCAGTTTAAATTATGCCCTCTGCCAAAAAGCAGATTAAATTATGAATGTAGACAGTGAGGCATCTTAAGTTAAAGGTAGGAAGAACACAGATAAGGAGCAGAGAGAGAGCACTTTGTGTATAGTACTTTGCCTTGAGAAAATACCATTATGATCTAGGAAACAGACATTGCCAATATGGGCTACTCACTTAATTAAAAAGTGGTTTTGTTATATGGAACAATTCTTTATGTATATTTTAAATATTTCAGGAGCCACTGGAAGTGGGGAAATGGTCTGTACAATATGTCAAGAAGAGTATTCAGAAGCTCCCAATGAAATGGTTATATGTGATAAGTGTGGCCAAGGTAAACATTGATTTCTTTTTTTAATCTTGTGGAAAAGTTTTATTACATACTTAATGCCCCTGTTGAAGATTAATGATTAAAAATTCTTTACATTGGTAATTTGAAGCTGTTACCATAAGTTTAGTCATCAGCTGTAAATATATTAATGTAGGGAAAGAGAGTACTAAAATGCCTTCTTTAAATTGTGTTGCAGTATTTATTAATAAAATAGAATTTGCTTTATGCTTTTTTTGATATTAAGGATATCATCAGTTGTGTCACACACCTCATATTGATTCCAGTGTGATTGATTCAGATGAAAAATGGCTCTGTCGACAGTGTGTTTTTGCAACAACAACAAAGGTATCTTTTAAGTGTTTTGGGCAAACGCCCTAAATGGAATTTGTAAGACACTATCAACGTAATGATTGTGTACGTTGAAAGTTTATTTGAATGAAATGAGCAATCAATCTTGGGTAGAAAGAGGTACTGCTTATTGTTTGACTAATGATACTTAAGTGACTTGCAACTATTCTTGCACTTATTTTCTGATAGTAGTCTTGGAATTGGGGCAGTAATTTGAAAGAAAAGACAACAAAATAAATAAAGATTATTATTGGTCAAACAGTTTGTGATATGGTAAGAAATTTAGAATGGAAATTTCTTCATAAGTTTCAGAAGCATTTTAAAATTATAGAATTGTATTTAAAATTTTATCCTTCACTCTTTTAAATAACTTTTTCCCTCTAATATAGAGGGGTGGTGCGCTTAAGAAAGGACCAAATGCCAAAGCATTGCAAGTCATGAAGCAAACGTTACCCTATAGTGTGGCAGACCTTGAATGGGATGCAGGTCATAAAACCAATGTCCAGCAATGTTACTGCTATTGTGGAGGCCCTGGAGAGTAAGTAAATATGGTTATTTAATGCCTTTAATTTTTAATTGCTTATATTGTCCACTTTATTTTTGTTATTGATTGTGGTATGGGAGTGATAGTGAATTGTAAATGCATGAAAGTATCAATAAAGAAAATTGGGGGGATTAGAGGCTGTAGTTTTATTCATCTTTATCATTAAATGTTTGCTAAATAAGTGAGTCAGAGTTCTAACTAAGAATGTTTAGAAATTTACCTTTAACTTCTGATCACTGGTTCTAGTTCTGCTCTTTGTAACTAAACACATGCATCTTATCTTAGGAGGTAGCTCTTAAAATACTTAAATCCATTAATCGTATTTCCCACTCCCATGACTCACATACCAAGTGTTCTCTTTTCTGGGCTAAAATCTCCATTCCTATCAAACATTCTTTATGACGTGTTTTCCAGACTCTTTGTTGCTCTTCAGTTTTTGAAAGTTTACTCTTGAAATAATGGTGCCGTGATTACAAAATGCAGTGTTTATCCAGGACTAGTCTGACAGAAGATAACCAAGCTATTAGAGTTCTAGATATTATGCTTCTGTTGTTGCAAGGAAAGATTGTATTACCCCTCTTTGGTCGTCCCATCATATTCTTTTGGCTCATTATGGGTTTGTAGAAGGTCAACTAAAACTAAAGCTTTTAGTTCTTTTTTTCATACAAGCTGATATTAAACCAAATAGTGCATCATGTATTTGTACTACATTTTAAAAAATGTTAGTGGATAACTTTACATTTAACTATTAAATTATAATTATTGGTTTCTTAAATCTTATCAGACTCCATGTTTCTCTTAAGACAGGGCTGCTCTCTAGAAGGATGCTGGGACATATAAGATGTTCAGTGATGAAAACATGAATAAATGAATATGTAAATGAATGAAATTTTAGTTCTTCATTCTACCTTGTCTCTGATCTTATGGAATTTTTATTTGTGGTTTAACATTTTTATAACATTTCTCAGTTTTTGGTTGCCTGCAGATTTAAGAAGCATTCTCTCTGGTTTCTTTAAATTATTTATAAGAGCTACAGTGAACCTAGAGATTGATCTTTCTCCTTTACTCATTTATACCTAGCATCTTAGTTTATAGACATTATTTTATGAAGCAGATTGTTCATTGTTCTTTAAGTTTTATGAAGCAGATTGTTCATTGTTCTTTAAGTACCATGACTACATGAACTATGTTTGATATTGCTAACACTTTAACACCTAACAGAGTACCTAGAACAAACATAGTATTCATTAGTCTTTTGATGAATGAATGACCTTACTAGTAGCATCTTGCCTTTGCCTCTGTATGGCTTAAAATTAACGTGGGGCTAACTTACTGAGCAAAAGAATTATTTGAAGAAAAGGCATTATTTGGGTGGCAAGTAAGGATGTTAAAACCATGTACTAACTAAAAAGAGAGGATATCTTTAGCTGAAGATTCAGTTTTAGCATCTTCAGCCATCTGAAAGAGAACAAAATCTGTCACAAAGCCTTTATACCTGGGGGAGTCTTAGATTAGATTTGTGGTTATGTTAACCAAATTTATTAAATTGCTATACTCCTTTTCTTTTCATTATAAGGAATAAGAATAATAGAAACACAGTGAAGGCATAAAGTTGCCTATGGCTATTTGGTATATGAGTCAAATAGCTCTACATATCAGTGACCTCTGAGACTGTTGATGTGAAAAAATCCCAGGCTTGACAAAGATCCTTTACTAATTTAGGACCCAGGCACTTATTGACTAGAAATAGTAGATGTAGCTTTCAAGAGCTTATAAATTCTCATCAATAAAAGAGAGGAGGAATGAAATGGTCAATATTAATAACCTTTTTGGGAAGAAAAAGTTTAACACTAAATATACCAGAAATATGATACTGTGATCAGAACTATATTCTGTATGTCACTTTTGTCATTTTTTTAAAACTTTACCTCATGAAAGGTAGTAATTTTAATCTTAAATTTTTTCTTATAGCTGGTATTTAAAGATGCTACAGTGCTGCAAATGTAAACAGTGGTTTCATGAAGCTTGTGTGCAATGCCTTCAAAAGCCAATGCTATTTGGAGACAGGTGAGAGAAGGGCATTTGACTGATCTTTTTTTAGCTTTTTAAAATTGTATTTATGTTTTTTCATTTTCACATTTCTGAAAGTAGTTTTTTGTTTTTTTTTTTTTCTTTTTGCGGTATGCGGGCCTCTCACTGTTGTGGCCTCTCCCGTTGCGGAGCACAGGCTCCGGATGCGCAGGCCCAGCGGCCATGGCTCACGGGCCCAGCCGCTCCGCGGCATATGGGATCCTCCCAGACCGGGGCACGAACCCGTATCCCCTGCATCGGCAGGCGGACTCTTAACCACTGCGCCACCAGGGAGGCCCCTAAAAGTAGTTTTAATGGTGATTTGTAAAAGGTTCACCTTAGGGGGAATATATTGTTTAATATACTTAAATTATATATAATTTAAAAAAACATAATTTTTGTGCTTTTGGATATTGCAGAAAGCTTTTAAGTATTTGACCAGTGAATATATTTGCACCTATTGCCCCGCAGTACTCTAAACTATTCTCATTGGTACCTTCTTTTAAAGAACCTCAAGGGGATCCAGAGAACCTCAAAGACAGACCTAATGTCTTTTTGGATTAAGAGAGCATGAAATAGCAGAGAGAGCTCTAGAAGAAAAATTAGAGCACTAAATGTAACATCAAAAACTCTGGGTTTGGGCTTCCCTGGTGGCACAGTGGTTGGGAGTCTCCCTGCCGATGCAGGGGGCGTGGGTTCGTGCCCCGGTCCGGGAGGATCCCGTGTGCCGCGGAGTGGCTGGGCCTGCGCGTCCGGAGCCGGTGCTCTGCGACGGAAGAGGCCGCAGCGGTGAGAGGCCCGTGTACCGCAAAACAAACAAACAAACAAAAAAAACAAAAAAAACCTCTGGGTTTAAATCTTAGCTTATGTGATTTATTGTCTTTCTGACCTTAGGAAGGTCAGCTTGTCTCCTGGGCTTTTTCTACCATGTTGTTTTGAGCATTGAAAAGTGACAATGTGTATGGGAGTAGCCATCACAATTCCCCTTACACACAAGCCATTAGTAAACTATGCCTGTATATCAATCTGTATGTGAACTCTGAAGGTCTCTAATGGTTAAAAAAAAATTGCCCCTTTCCCCCATATACAAACTATTTTATTATTTGTCATTACTGGAAAAGAAACTCTTTAAAGCACAGTGTCATGATTCAAATTATATTTTGCTTTGTGTATCAGTCCTTATGTCAATTGTAGGATTTGCACTTGCTGAATATTAATTTTAATTGTTAAATAATTTATATGTACTCTTGATTACTCAGTATATAACTTTTCTTTTTTCCTTAGGTTTTATACATTTATTTGCTCTGTCTGCAGTTCTGGACCAGAATACCTCAAACGTCTACCATTACAATGGTAAGTATGGACATTTCTGTTAAGGAACAAAAAAGAGCCATATTTTTAAATCTACAGGATGAAACTTTCTATATACCTTTACTTAGCTTACATAAAAATTGGTTCTTCTTTATGCCTGGCTTTATTTCTTTTCCTGTATTTATCCTCAAGCCTGATGTCATCTTCCCCAAAGATTATCTAGTTTTATTGCTGAAGTAATAAGGCCATTCAGTTTCTAATGGCATAAAAAGTAACTTTCAAATATCTTTTAGATCTTCAAAATTCTTATTCATGTTTCTAGTTCTTTTGGGCCTTCAGAATAGCATCAGTAGAACAGAGAAACATCTTATAACAAATATGCCAATTTCTGCCTCAGTTAAGTAATCCTCGGGCATGGGAAGTACGATGAATTTTGGAGATTTACTGAAAATGTTTATAGTAAGTGCTTAGAAATTTTTGTCAAATATTTGACATATTTTAGGAAAAGATGAGATTTAATTCATGAATCAGATAAAGTCTGTTAAAGTGTGATCCATTTTGTAGCTTATGTAGTAGTGAAAACATGAAATTTTAGATCATAAGTTATTTTTTCTTAGCATCAGGTCCTCTTTGAATGTATTTCAAGAAATCAAATATCTTTTAATTTTTACTATTCAGGATAAATTAAATGTTTAGTTAATGTTTTTCATTTATTTTCATATGTAATGACTTATTGTGAATATGACTTGTGATATTAACCCTCTGTTCACCTAAATACTTGACTTCGGATTTTTTAATTGCTAGTTTTATAAAAATATTGTGTGATTTTTAAACAATAACCAAAAACATTGTTTTCATATATTTTGATTATTTTTGGATTCCAGGGTAGATATAGCACACCTATGCCTTTACAACCTAAGTGTTATTCACAAGAAGAAATACTTTGATTCTGAACTTGAGCTTATGACATACATTAATGAAAACTGGGATAGATTGCACCCTGGAGAGGTAGGTGGTCTTAGAGCTAACTTCATTAGCTACTTAACGTCTTTTTTGTTTTGTTAAAAGCAACTATCGCACGTGTATAAGCCATACATCTAAAGTAGCATTTTATGTTTAGTTAGGGAGAAATATCTTTGGTGAGGCTATAGCCCTCATTCTTCATTCTCATGTTTGTTGCCTCTTGACTTGAGGAAAAATGTAGGAGGAAGTAAATTACTTGATTCTTCCATTTTCTGAAGTGAAAATCACTGTAGTTAAAGATAGAAGGGAGGGAGAAATCCTTATTATTGGGTATCTTACTTATGATTCCTCCTCCTTTTCTTCTAAGTTTACTCTAAACTTAGAGATGGGGACTTCCCTGGTGGCGCAGTGGTTAAGAATCCGCCTGCCAATGCAGGGAACATGGGTTCAATCCCTCGTCTGGGAAGATCCCACATGCCGTGGAGCAACTACTGAGCCTGCGCTCTAGAGCCCATGAGTCACAACTACTGAGCCCGCGTGCCGCGACTGCTGAAGCCCATGCACCTAGAGCTCATGCTCTGCAACAAGAGAAACCACCACAATGAGAAGCCCACGCACTGCAACAAAGAGTAGCCCCAGCTAGCCACAACTAGAGAAAAGCTCATGCCCAACAACCAAGACCCAATGCAGCCAAAAATAAATAAATAAATAAAACAAACTTAGAGATATAACCAACACTCTTCTTTCCTCTCTTGTTGATACTCCCTTATATATCTTTAACTTCCAGGAATAGTGAGACCCGGTAATAGTGTTAGCTAAGTTAGAGAGCGAAGCTACCTGAGTTGGAGATTATCCCCCTCATTCTGACATCTCATTTGCTTTTTGTTTGCAAAGTGTAACCACTCATGCTGGTTTACAAAGAGTCTTTTTTTGAAAAAGCAATATAAAAATTAATGCATATTCATTGAAGATTTTGAAACTACAGAATAGCACAAAGAAGAAAATAACTAGAGTAACTTTAATATTTACCTTGTTTTTAGCATTTATTTAGAATTATTAAAATACAGATATTAAATATTAAAATACGGACATTAAATTTTTTGTTTTATAATATGTGGAATTAGTCATGCATTACTTTTTGAGGTAAAAACTAAACTGATTTGAAATTTAGGAAGAGTTTCTGCATTTGTAGCTTTTAGACGTGAGGCAGTTTATAAGGTTCACATCAAGTAAGATATCAAGTTTTTTTTTTTTTTTTCTTTTTTTTTTTTCTTTTTGCGGTATGCGGGCCTCTCACTGTTGTGGCCTCTCCCGTTGCGGAGCACAGGCTCCGGATGCGCAGGCCCAGCGGCCATGGCTCACGGGCCCAGCCGCTCCGCGGCATATGGGATCCTCCCAGACCGGGGCACGAACCCATATCCCCTGCATCGGCAGGCGGACTCTTAACCACTGCGCCACCAGGGAGGCCCAGATATCAAGTTTTTGTTGTTCTGGGGGTTTTATGGGGCATCAAGGAGTGCATAATACACATTTATTTAAAAGTTAGTGGTAGATCAGTTGCATAAAATAAATTCCTGTGGAATACTTAGGTTTTAAAATCAAAGATATTAAAATCAATTGAGCTAAGATGTTTTGAGTGTTAGAAATTGGAATATAATACTCATTAAGTTTTCTGTTAAGCTTTTTTCAGATGACTTTTGAGAGAAAGTGACTTGTAAATTTGATAAATTTTAATAAACTGATTAGTAATGGGAGAAAAAAGTGTGTAAGGCATTGTTAAGTATAGTGTTCTTTATAGTCATCTTAATATTTAATGTTCTAATACATTAATTTGAAATGCTTTCTTTCTAGCTATGGTTCTTTCAGCACTTCATATGCAGATACATCTATATTCCTTTTAGTACACTTTATGTTTTACATGATTAAATTCTGCATTGGTTACTTCACATAGATAGCGGGCATGCATATAAAAACTCAAGTTTTGGGACTTTCCTGGTGGTCCAGTGGTTAAGACTTCGCTTTCCAATGCAGGGAGTGTGGGTTCAATCCCTGGTGGGGGAGCTAAGATCCCACATGCCTTGCGGCCAAAAAACCAAAACATAAAAAAACAGAAGCAATGTTCTAACATTTAATAAAGACTTTAAAAAAGTGGTCCACATGAAAAAAATCAAACAAACAAACTCAAGTTGTTTTATTTATTTCAAATGCTATCATTTTTTATTAAAATAAAAATGTAATTTAGATTCTATTGAAGAGGCTGAAAATAGAAAATAATAAAAACCATAATTAGATGTTTTTAAAGAAATGACTTCAGTTTATGAATTTCAGGTATCTCAGTTCCAACTGAACTTCTGATGCATGTCAGAAAAAGTTTATTTCAGCAATAGGTACATGTTTTATTTTCTGTAACCTATGAGATAATGTCTTAGCACGTAAGAAATTTCAATTTCTTATTCTTTGCCAAAATAGAAAAATATATCTCTTTTGTTTAAAAATTAAGAAAAATATGATTACAATCTAATATAACTTTACAACAGAAAAGTTTTACTTTTCTGAGGAGTGTTTTCATTTTTGGGAGCCATAAAATTTATTATCAGAACAAGTGACTTTCTAGCCACTTCTCTTTGCTCTTTCTCTGCATTAAAAAAAAGAAAATATTTCAGACGTCTTAGGTTAGTCATCCCATCCTCAGACTAGTTATTTACAGATGGAAGCTCAGGTTTTAATCCTCTATTAATATTTTCATGTTAATATTGTAATTGGTTTTTAGAGTGAGATTTTAATGATAAAGAGACCATAAAATGTGTCAGTAATATTTATTCAGTGTTTTCATTTAGTTTACTTCTAAATGTTTGTGGTAATAGAAACAAAGATAATACAAATAATTTATTATTCCAAATTATTAAAGTAGTAAATCTTCGATTACCTGAAATTGAATTGCAAATTGAATTTTGTCACTAACTCAAAATTAGGTTAATAAAATTTTCTTTTTGTTTATATTTATATTCAACATCTTTTTATAAAATGACATTAATTACAGTTATCCCTTGATTTCCATAGGGAATTGGTTCCAGGACTCCCTTCAGATACCAAAATCTGAGGATGCTCAAGTCCCTTATATAAAATGATGTAGTACAGTTGACCCTTAGTATCTGATTGATTTTCTGCAGTTGGAACCCAGGGCCAACTGTACTTTCAAAACATGAGAATTGCTGTATGCTAAGTATATTACAGGCATACCTCAGAGATATTGTGGTTTCAGTTCCAGGCTGCTGCGATAAAACAAATATCACAGTGAAGAGAATCACGAATTTTTTGGTTTCCCAGTGCTTATAAAAGTTGTACTACATTGTTGTGCACAACAGCATTATGTCTTTAAAAAGCAATGTACATACCTTAATTTAAAAATAATGCTGTTTCAAAAATGGAGCTGATAGACTTGCTTGAGGCAGCGTTGCCACAAACCTTCAATTTGTAAAAAACACAGTATCTGTGATGCACAATAAAGTGAGGGTAAATGAAAGGATGTATGCTTGTATTGGTTAATTGAGTACCTTAGAACACTCAAGTCATTTTGAACATCAGTTCTTACTATACATACTATAGATTATATGACAAAGACGTTTGCTCTAGAATTTTAGTATATTTTAGAGAGTACATTTTAGAGAGTATGGTTGACTCTTGAAGAACACGGGGTTAGGGGCACTGACCCTCTGCGCCCTGCCCTGTCTGCAGTTCTGCACCTGCAGATTCAACCAACCTCGGTATAGTACTGTAGTATGTATTTAGTGAAAAAAAATCCATACATAAGTGGAGTAATGCAGTTCAAACCCCTGTTGTTCAGGGGTCAACTTTATATCCTTACATACTGAAAGGCAAATTTAACATTTATATATCATATATTTTGTTCTTTCTTGATTATTTTAGGATTGTTAGAACATATTAGAATACAGTGATTATTTTATATCATTTCCTTATGTGATCTTGTTAAATATCTTTGAGACTTGGTGCCTTAATGATTATCATATAGATTGAGTATAGCTATTTGAGAAACTGCTGTGTTTTGAATTATTTTCTTTGAGATAGTAAAAATATGTAATATAACATTTGACACCCCAAATAAAAGTTGCTTAAGGTTTTTATATACAATAAGGTGTTTAGAATGAGGTTGTATCAGATTGCTTTTGGGAGTTACAATGAGATATTAATACTTTTTAGAATCTGCCTGTTATCATTTGTCTTTGCTTCCTAATGTGATTTGAAATTTCAGTTCTGTAAGGACAACCCACTTTTCTATTAACTGTGGTCTTAAATTTTAAACACCTAAAGGTTGATAGGAGAGCAGTGTGTTGAGTGCGGCCTCACTTGAAGGATGTAGGGAGAAAAGCATAGATTAAATTCAATTGAAATACTATGGCAGAAACAATGTTTTGGCTAGAGAAAATGTAGTATAGTAGAGGCGATGTAATACTTTTAAGTGAAAATTATAAGAAATCTAGTTAAAAGCAGTACTTGGGGCCTTGCGTTGTATATTAGCATGCAGTGTATATGTTGGTAAACAAATTACTGAAGCTGTTTGGCATACTTAAGCCTCGGTGGTGCGGAATTAAATATTGGTAATTGAGGCATGTATTTTATTGAAGGGAAGAATTTTAACTGTACATAATAGCGTGTATATCTGTACAGAAATATCCAACCCTGAAAGTGAAAACATAGTGTGAGATTAGTGTCTGTAGAGGGAGGAACAAAAATGATTATTCTGTTGAAGATACATATTATAAACCTCATGGTCAGATGGAAGATCTAGAACATGATGCTCTTCTAATACAGCTTATTTGATTTACATTATAATATTTGCACTCTTCGTTTTCAAAATACAGAAAGGGAACCCTTGACCGCATTATGTGAGTTGAAATAAACAGTCCTATGCAGAGCAGTCCTGGAGTGTGGAAGCAACTTACAGATAAAATTTCTGGGAACCCACAGAGAATAAGTACCAAAAGAAAAAAGAGAGTTCATTGTGATTTTCAAAAAGTAAAAAGGAGTAGATTTGAGAAATTAGAAACTGTTGTTGAGTGTCAGCAAAATTATAGAGCAGATTTTTCATACATATGGCTTGTGAAGATTTAAAAAGCAATAAGGGGGCTTCCCTGGTGGCGCAGTGGTTGAGAGTCTGCCTGCCGATGCAGGGGACACGGGTTCGTGCCCCGGTCCGGGAAGATCCCACATGCCGCGGAGCAGCTAGGCCCGTGAGCCATGGCCGCTGAGCCTGCGCGTCCGGAGCCTGTGCTCCGCAACGGGAGAGGCCACAACAGTGAGAGGCCCGCGTACCGCAAAAAAAAAAAAAAAGGCAATAAGAAAAAAATGCCATTAATTTATTAGAATAAACCATGTTAAATACCCTGGTTTCTTTTTTGATATGATTAGCAACATTGTTACGTCAAATGCTAATGCACATGGTGTAGACATAGTATAACTTAGTTTCACATAAGATATCGAAATGTGAACTAGTTAAAATAAAAATTAAAAGGATTTGTAACTAATTGAGTAATAACAAAAGCAGTCAATGGCTTGGAAATATTCTTGAGGGAGATTCTAATGGAGAGCCACAGGGTTCTGTTTTTTTCTCTGTCTTCAAGAAGGATGACAGAATCAAGAGAAAAGACCATCTCAAACACTGAGCTGAAAACAAAATCAAATTAACAACAGTTGTTAAATTTTGCTTTTAGGCTTAAATATGCAAACAACAGTATGGAAGAAGCAGCGTATGATGGGGGATACTTGGCTTGATAGCAGTTTGTCTAATAAGATTTTAGAGTTGAGGTGGCAGTGGGGGACCAGGAAGAGGATGGAATTATTTAGCCAAGCTTAATATGAAATAATCACGTGATGGGGCTGCTTAAAATTTTTAATCTAATCTTATACTTAGCCATGATAGCTATTTTCAAATATTTGAAAAACTGTCTTATAAAAAAGGGAATCCAGGAAGGAAGGTTTTGTTCACCCATGGAATGGGCTCCTTCATTAGGTTTCATTAGTGGTACCGTTTAAACCAAGGTTGCATGACTCAATACTATAAAAGGGATTGAAGTATTAATGAAAACTTGAATTAGATGGACATCTTGCGTCTCTTTCCGACTGTAAAACCTGAGTCCATTATTTCTCCTTTAATAGAAATTTTCTATCACTGGACACTTCACAAATTACAATAGGAAGGTGTGGTAGGGTTAAGAGGAATGAGCACCAAACCAGCTTCCTTCCTTCCTTTCCTTTCCTTTGCCTTTTCCTCTTTTTTTTTTTTTTTCCCTAAAGTACCCAATACACTGAGAATGGGCTCTCAGTGAATGTTGAATGAATGTACTTAATTGTCACTTGGGTTCATGTTCTAGCTCTCTAGCTAACCAGCAGTGTGAATTTAAGCAATTTAACCTTTACATCTGTTGACTAATCTGTAAAATAAAAGTAGATGACTTTATGAGTCTCTTCTATTTCTAATATTCTATTTGACAGATTTGTTTGTTCTTTTTACTTGAAGAAGTTCTGAGCTTTGGGAGTTTCAACTGGTAAAGAAAATTACTAGTAGTAATTTTGAAAGTCAGTGGTGATATTTTGGAAGTTTTTTGTTTGTTTGTTGTAGTTTTTGTAGCTTTGAGGATGGTCTTTTATAACTTAATTGTTTTTCTGTTGGGCCCTAGTCTTTAAACTTTGAAGAAAAGGCAGAAATGACTCTGAAAGAAACTTTCTGGAACAAAATAGAATATTTTCTAGAATTGAATGTTTAGATTTTAAAATGGTATGTGATGATAAAAAAATTAGCCATTTTGGGGTTTAGGGCTAACCAAAGTCTATAATTGTTATGAAAATAAAATCCCCAAATTTACATTATTTTTTAAAATTATAGAGATTATTGGTTTGTGTTAGAAGTATTGGGAAATAAAATGGCATGTTTCTCCTTACTTTTTATATTCTTTCCTGTTAATATTTATTAGAAGCTTTTATGGTTGATATTAAAGTAATTCTAATGTATTATTACTTTCCCAGGTTATAGAATTAAAATAAATTTAATGATAGCTAATAATAAAATCCCATTTTTATTGTATTTTACAGTTTATAGTTCTTGCAGGCATATCATTTGAGCTATACAAGTATTAGTAAAGAAACTAGTGAAGGATTTGTACTCCCTTTTTTATAGGTGAGAAAACAAGCCTTGAAAGGTTAAATGGCCTTAGGTCACATAGCTGGTCAGTGAGGACCTGGAATTAGAATTTAGATCTGACTACTAGTCAGTACACTTTTCTTCTGTATCGCATTGCCTCTATCTAGCACCTGTGTATTACTAGTTGATGAAATTAGTGCATTAAATTGTTTCTTGATACTTCACAGCTGGCAGACACACCAAAATCTGAAAGATATGAGCATGTTCTGGAGGCATTAAATGATTACAAGACCATGTAAGTTGATTTATTTTATGTATCCCTATGAGGGAGATACTTAGCAAGTATAAGGAATAATGGCATTAAGAATTGTGGGATTGATTATAGAGTTAGTACATACCATTTTAAACCTTTTAATGTCCTCTTCTCTTTCAGTCAGAGTAAAGCAGTGATTCTCAAAGGCTGGAGAAGGGAAGATCAGTCCTCTGGGAATGGTGGATGGGAGGCATTATCAGTGTCTCAGGGGAATTTGGTCAGTTCAGTTGAAAAAGCATACTCAATAATGACTTGTTTTTATAATTTAATCTACCGAAAGTAAAATAAAATCTTGTTAGCTGGTAGGAATATGCAAAAAATAGGGGGATATAGTATAGAGAATGTGGGTTTTAAAATGATTGAGGTCTTCTGTGTTTTTAAGTTTAGTTATTGCCATCATTTAGAGGATAGTAGTATTAGTTTTTGATAATTAGTAGTATTTTGATAAATAGTATTAGTTTTTGATCTAAGTTTTTGATAATTAAGTTACATTGTCTGATACATTCTTGTATAGATCTTTCCCTTCTTTTTTTTTTTAAACCAGCATATCTATGTCTCTTAAAAATATTTTCAAAATGCAATAGAAATAATTTGTTAAATGTATATGCTGGTTCCAACCAACTATTGAATTATAACATTTTTGTTTGTAGCAAGTTGCTTTTTTTGAACTTAGCAACATCTCCTCATTAAAAAATGTTACAATTACAAGTGGCTAGATCTTTAGGCCAGCTCAAAAAGCCACGAGCAGTTACAGTGCCATAAAAATACTTTATGGAACAATGAATTCTGTAATCCAACTTAATGTGCTTGAAATACATTTGTTCCTGTTATGGTAGAAATGGGAGCTCCCCTTTCTCAAACCTATATAAAAGTGGAAGAACAATGTAAGCACTTGGTAGTGGTTTTTATGGCCAGGCATGCTCTAGTAGAGTTAAGAGGCTGTTTTAGAATAAGGACCCTAAGGACTTTGGGAAAGGATTAAGGAGCATATTTTTCAGAAACTCAGGCCCACACTGAAATGTCACTTCTCTGCTCCAGGTTATTTCCAATTCCAGATCTGACATACTAGACACTCCTTTTATTTTCTGGGCCTCTAGGATTGGTCTCCTATTTTCTTTTCCAATGCTTTCACCGATTACTTTCTGGCCAGGGTTTCTCTCCTCACAGATCCACTTTGAAATAGAATTATTCTTTTCTTAAACCTTGTTTGAGATGTTTTTGACAAATGACACTAAAAATAAGGAAAAACATATTGGAACTAAAAAGACACCACTCTCTATTCTTCATTCTAACTTTAAAAAGTTAGATGCCACATTTTAAAAAGAAAAGACATGTGTTCTTCTCCCTTCTGATACTATTCCTCTCTCCCTACTCCCCCATCATATCCTACTATGGACTGGCTCTGGGGCAGATAAGAATCTAAGAAAGCAAGGGGCAAAAAGTCAGTTTTTCTAGTATTGGGTGGACTTTCATGTGTAAAGGCTTTATATCTTAAAGTTATAACTTAGGGTCTGCCATGTATATGTGTTCAGTTTTTAAATTTTTAGTTAATTTTTTTTAAAAATTTAGGTTTATGTCTGGGAAAGAAATAAAGAAGAAGAAGCATTTGTTTGGGTTGCGAATTCGTGTTCCTCCTGTGCCACCAAATGTGGCTTTCAAAGCAGAGAAAGAACCTGAAGGAACTTCCCATGAATTTAAAATTAAAGGCAGAAAGGCATCCAAACCTATATCTGATTCAAGGTAAAAGTTGATCTGTGGCTTAGTTTTTCTCATTAGCTTATTTGTAACTAAAAGTGTGTGTTATTTAGTCTCATTAGTATATTTGAAAGTACAAGTGGCAGTGACCCTGATTTGTTTTCCTGTTTATAATTTCTTGCTTGGACAAGGTACAAAGAGTTAATGCTAGATGTTTATTTATTTACGTTTAGTTCTAAGGCTTTCCATGAATAGGCCCTATTGATTTTGTTAGCGAACAGCTTAAGTACTGGCCTGTTCATTTGTTTGTTCATTTCTCATTCGTTTGTTCATTCATTCCATTTATCAGGCACTTTACTAAGTGCTGGAGATATAATAACAAATGAGACTTTCTTTCTGCCCTGATGGGGTTTACATTATAGTGGGGAAGGAAGGTGATAAACAAGTAAAATAATTACAGATCATGCTAATACCATTTAGGAAATAGCAAACAGATTCAGACTGTACTGGGATGGATAGAGATGTAGGGGGCTACTTTAAGAAGGAGGCTTAAGGGAGGCCTATTTAAGATAGTATTTAAGAATGAGAGTGACCTAACAATGTGAAGAACAAAGGGAAGAATATTTCAGGTAGCAAAAGTAAGTGTGAAGCTGTGAGGCATGTTCTAGGAACTCACAGAAGGCTACTGAGGTGTGAATGAGGGCTAGAGAATAGCATCAGGTGCTAGAAACGTTGGGTAGGCCTTGGTCATATAGAGTTTTGTAGGTCTCATAAGGAGTTGGGGTTGTTTTCTGAGAATAATGGGAAGCTATTTAAAGATGTATGCAGATTGAATTATCCTTTAAAAATACTTCTTTGGGTGCTGTTTGGAAAACAGATATCAGTAGAGGTAAGAATAGAAACAAGAAAAAATTGACTCGTTCACTTTTCTAGGTGAGAGATAAATAATGGTTGCTTATGTAGGTGTAGGTAGTAGCAGTCAAACAGAAAATAGATTCAAGATCTCCACTGGAGGCAGAATTTGCTGGCTTTGCTAATGAATTAAATTTCTGAAAGGAAGGGAGAAATGAAGTTACACAATGCCCAGATATCTGGCTTGAGCAACTAGTGGATGGTGGTAACTTATCAAGATCTGGAAGAACAGATTTTGGCAAGGTGAATAAAACATTCATCTGTTTCATACTCATTGAGTTTGAGATTCTTATGAGGAATATCTAAGTGGTGATGATGTTAGATATAGGCAGTTGGGTATGTAAATCAGGAGCTCAGGAGAGGTCAGGACACATGATAATAAATTTTGAAGCTGATTTATAAAGCCATGAGAATGGATGAAATTACCTAGAGAGAGAGGGGAAGAGAAGAGAATGTGACCCAGAATAATGTCCTGATATCATTTAGAGTTTTGGAAGAAGTGAAATAAATGAAGGAGACTAACGGAAAACAATCAGTGAAATAGGAGGAAACCAGGAAAGTTTGATGTCATGAAAACCAAGTGAAGGAGAGTATTTCAAGAAAGATATGGGTGTATTAAACAGTACTGAATGTTGTTGTGGAGAGGCAGGTTAAGATGAGAGAAGAATGTTCATTGGATTAGATAACATTCTGTTATTAGGGACCTTGACAAAAACAATTCTGCTTGAGTGGTAAAAGTAGAAGTCAGATGGGAGTGGGTCAGTGTGATCGAATCCAGCACTGCCCAATTTACGTGTCAAAACTGGGCTTTTTCTACAATAAGGGACATGGGCGGATTCAAAATGATGATGATGATGATAATAAAGGAAAAGGGGGAAAAAGGAAAGAATCTTTAAAAATTCTGAAAGAGAAGGAAGAAAGTGGAAAAGGGTATGTATCATCAGCTTTCAGAAGTAGTTTTACTCTACTGTAAAGGGAATGGAAGCTGAAT
This sequence comes from Mesoplodon densirostris, assembly GCF_025265405.1. Classification (NCBI taxonomy): domain Eukaryota; kingdom Metazoa; phylum Chordata; class Mammalia; order Artiodactyla; family Ziphiidae; genus Mesoplodon; species Mesoplodon densirostris. Next base: position 84,118,944 of record NC_082662.1, read on the forward strand.
CAATGATTTCTTTTTAATAGATAGAAGATAATTGTAACTTGTTTTTGTGTGTCAGTGGAGAAGAGAGTGGTATAGGAGAGGGGGAGGAAACTAAAGATATTGTAAAGTCTTAGAGAAGCCAAAAGGGACAGGATTTAGAGCCTAAATATGGGCATAGCCTTTGATAGGAGGACTTACACCCTTCTGTTGAAATGGGGTGAAAAAGGAAAAGGTGGGTACAAATGCTGGTTCTGTTTTAGATTTAGCATTTGGAAGATGACTAAAGTTATTGCTTGGTAACTTCTGTTTTCTCAATGAAATGATGAGGGAAAGATAGCTGAGAGGGAAATTTAAGGAGCAAATACAAGGTATGAGATAATCATCTTGGAGAATAAGAAAATGTAATTACAGAGGGTTGATAGTACTTTATATCCATTTGAGTTGGTAATAAAGTAGATACTACTTTAAGGGTTTGTTTTTTCTGAAAGAAAGAATACTTACTCCTATCACTTTCAAATTTTATCATTAATCTTTTGCTAACAGTTGCTTATACTATGAATTAGAAAAAGATTTCCACAATCTTTCTCATTCCTATCGTGATTTTGATAGGACACTTTCTTTGTCTGTGGTAGCTATAAGGTTTTCGTTTGATGCCACCAGGTAATGGTTCAACTTTCTCTAAAGGTATTCTCAGTTTCTTCTGGGACCTATGTATGAATTGGACTAAAGTGTATTTTCTTTAGTCCAGGGGTCCTTTATAAATGTTAATGTGGATCATTTTTCCAAAAAACAAAAACAAAAAAATATATACCCCATCCATCTTATCCTTGAAACTTTTGATTATAGTTCTAGTTATGCTTCTCTACGTTCTCCTTCCTTGTATTTCCACCTTTATTTTCCTCAGCCTTAGTTTGGTGTGTGGAGGGATAGTCTTTCTTAGTTTTCTCCAGTCACCTCTTTCTAGCCTATTATATAATATTGTTCCTTTACCTTGTTTTTAAATTGAATGTTCCTGGATAATGTTCTTATAGCACTTAAACCATTTTATTCTGCTTGTATACACGTTTGTCACCTTCAAACTATATTGTGAACCCCTTAGCACAGGGAATGTCTTTGTATTCCTATTGTTAGTATCCCCTTTATATGGAGATGTTTGTTGAATAAATGAAATGGATGTTCTGTGTATTGATATTTGCCATTCTTCCCTTCTATTAATTAGAGATGTTCTTGACCTATTGCTTTTTTCCCCTTCCTATTGCTTGATATTTGCCTTTGTATCTCAAAAATGGTTTTCTTGATCTTTCTAATTTTGTTCTTGAATGACTCCCCTGCCCAGTATGAAGGATTCCTTCTTCCTTTACATTCACCCACCCCGGGCTTCATTCTCTTTCTGATTAGCATCATTTAGGAACCCACAGGATGTCCCTGTTTATACCTGCTGTATTTTAACATAGATACTTCCTGGCTCCATGAGGTTAACTACTAAATTCGTAATCACTTTTAGTATAGTAAATTCTTGAAACATCCCCCAGGTACCTACATAGTAACAACCTAAATGAAATAATTGAACTTTAAGGAGTTTTTGAATCTTCCATCTAACATAGTAGTATTTTTTTGTTTCGTTTTATGTTTTTTTAAAAAAATTTTAGGTGGTATGTATTTTTCAGAATCATATTAGAGAACTTTTTTCTTAAACCTTTTGTATGTAAATATCTCTTAAGAAATATTTAAATTAGAATGTATTATCTATGAACTTGACTAAACTTGTAGATTTAACTTTGTTGTTTTTATATTACCATTAATGTAAAAATATAAGTATAATCTAATTATTACATAAGTAGAGCTATGATAGTGTATATTGTCCATTGTCTTTTTGTTTTCTTTGTGCAGAGGTTAAATACATAAATGGTTTAATGTTTCAGGGAAGTAAGCAATGGCATAGAAAAAAAAGGAAAGAAAAAGTCTGTAGGTCGTCCACCTGGCCCATATACAAGAAAAATGATTCAGAAGACTGCTGAGACACCTTTGGTAAGAGGATATATTGGCATATGTTCTCAGAGAGGAAGTCTGCTTGAAATTACTTAGAAACTAATATCTTTACTTTAGAAACCATGCTTTGAGTGTGTGTTTTTATTTTCCAGGATAAGGAATCAATTACAGAGAATCCTACTTTGGATTTACCTTGTTCTATAGGGTAAATAGAAAGTTATTTTCTCCTACCTTAGGAATTTTCTTTTGGGGGGAAATTAGTATTTCTACTGTTATGTAATATAGTCGTTATACCATTTAAATTCTTTTGTCTCAGGAGAACTGAGGGAACTGCACATTCATCCAATACCTCAGATGTGGATTTCACGGGTGCTTCCAGTGCAAAAGAAACTACCTCGTCTAGTATTTCCAGGCATTATGGGTAGATATTTTATGTTCTTATTCTTGACTAATTTTCCTCTAAACTTTTTCTTTGTAAAGTGGTGATTAAATAAATTTTTAGCAATTGAAAGTGATACAAGTTTGTCTTTCAGCTTTTGAGACGCAATCTATATGTTGATTCCTTAGGTTGTTAATATTCATCTGAATATTTTTGCTTTTCAGAGCACAGACATTAAAATTTTCACATTTGTCAGGAATTTTGCTATGTACACAGAGAAGAGGTATCCTGGTGTTTATAGGTGTGCTGTTTTCTGTGAGACCTTTTTATGCTTCTAATATACAAGTGTGGATATTTTTTTTAATAAGTTGGAATCAGGAACACAGATCCTTTTATTAATAAAACAATTTTAAACTCAGGATTTTTATCAATAGTAGACTTCCCCTCTAATATTTTATTTAACCTAACTCTTCAGAAGGGCAACTTTTTCCTGAAGTTTGATGTATCAGGTAAGAAAAGTTTAGTTTACTTGGGGCCAGAGCTGTGAGCTTCTAGGTTTTATACTTCCTCTTGTTTAATTTTTGTTCACAATTCAAAAACTGCTCTTGTAAATCATATAAAATTCTAAGTATTTAAAGGCTTAAAATGTAATTCATTTTTAAATGAATTGTGAATAATAATAATGTGAGCTTTTTTTTTTTTTGCCTCTTGCCAAGCATTGTGTTAAGCTTACGTATGCCTTGTTTTTTTTTGTACATCATCTTATTTAATTCTTAAAACAATCTTTTGAGTTGTTCCCATTTTGTAGATAAGACAACTGAGACTTAGAAGTTTTTTGTAACAAGCCCAAGATGGCATGTTTATTAGCAAGTATACAGAGCTGGGATTTTAACTTTGGCAGTATGATTATAAAATCTTTGAATTTAGCTGTTGTGCTATATTTTGACTTTGTTTTATAAAATCATTATATTTCTGAACTCAAAGATTGTCTAGTTCAGCCCCTTCACTTAATCTCTTCCCTTAAGAGAGCACAGAGGACAAGAGATTTAAATTTGGCCGATATCATATTGAGCTAGACCAAAGGTACCCTGACATCTAGTTTAGGCTATTTCTTACTTAACAGTAGGCCTAGAATTAGTAACGAAGAGAATCTTTATACTAGTTCTGCCATCTGTTTAAGCACATGGAAAGGTGTCTTGTATGTAGTAGGTGCTTATTAAATGTTTCTTGCATTGAATGAATGAATGAATGAACTGTCTTCTTTTTAATGATAAAAACGTTGACAAGACCTGACTTACAGATCCTCTTGGTAAGAATTTGCCTCGTTGGCCTCATAAATCAAAAATTTCCTCTGATTCTTTTAAGCTTAATAGTACATAGTTAAGGAAGAAAAGCTCTTCAAAGGTCAGCCTCAAGAAGGTGATTGAATTTAATGAAGGCGAGTGATAATCCATTTTATATAGCATTTGTTGTTTTGATTTGGCTGATTTTTATGTCAGCAAGGGTAGACAATTGTGGCCTTTTTTGTTCTATAGATTATCTGACTCCAGAAAAAGAACTCGTACAGGAAGATCTTGGCCTGCTGCAATACCACATTTACGGAGGAGAAGGGGTCGTCTTCCAAGAAGAGCACTCCAGACTCAGAACTCAGAAATTGTAAAGGATGATGAAGGCAAAGAAGATTACCAATTTGATGAACTCAACACAGAGATTTTGAATAACTTAGCAGATCAGGAGTTACAACTAAATCATCTAAAAAACTCCATTACCAGTTATTTTGGTGCTGCAGGTAGAATAGCATGTGGTGAAAAATACCGAGTATTGGCTCGTCGGGTGACGCTTGATGGAAAGGTGCAGTATCTTGTGGAATGGGAAGGAGCAACTGCATCCTGACTGTAGGACTGAACATTATGTTCACTGCACTCTCATTTTCTGTAGGTACAGTTCAAAGCCCTAAAGGAGTCTGGCTTTTACTATCTTTCTTAAAAAAAAAAAAAAAAAAAAAAAAAGGTTAAAAAAAAATCACATAAGGAGATAATACTAGCCTTAACATGTACTTGTCAATGTTATGGATATTGTCATAAAAAGATATCTTTTAAAAATCAGAACAGAGACTTAATTTTTTAAATCTTAAGATTTGTAGAATGTTTCTAGGATAGGATATTAAAAATGATTCAAACCGATGCATGGTGTTAGATAATTTTTCTAATTATTCCATTGAGTCAGTTTTTGTGGTTAGTGGTTATCAGAGCAAACTTATCATGTAGATAGATAGCACAAGTATTTGGAGAAACATTGTCTGTTTTGTTACCAAAATGTTGGAAAAAATTTATTTCAATACCTTTTAGAATTCATAAAGTGCAGTGTATATAATGCCTACTAAAAGACTGTAAAATATTGAAATTTTCTTTCAAAGTGTAAAAAATATATTGAGCCTGTAAATTGCTCTGTGACTAGACTTCATTGTCGTCTTAATATATTCTTTGCATGTGCATATATATACACACGTGTGTATATATATGTGTGTGATTGATTATGTGACCTATGCAATACAAATTATGGGAATGGGCAGCTTTGGAGTATATATCCCATAATTCTTTTTTCAGGAATAGTTGCAGTATTTACACAGCAGCATTTCTTCTCAGGCTTTTATTGGGTGCTGTTGCTTGCTATGTATGAAGAGAAATGTGTCAGACAAGTTTAGTGTGTTCTGAAGAAGGGTGTGAACAACAGTGTTCATGGGCTTTTTCGAATGCTTTTCACTTTCAGTCCTTGTAACTCAGCTGTTCAGTACCTAAAACAAATTCAAATAGTATGAATATTATCTCCTACTAGAAGTAACGTTTTCAAGTTTTCATGGCACATTATGATTGTAAATGTCTCTCAGTTTTAACAGTAAGTCTATAGGAGTCCCGTGAAGATTCCTGAAATGTCTGTAGTAACTGTTAGTCATGTTGAATAAGTGTAGTATGAACAAAGTATTTTATTGCACAGGGTTAACAAACAGTATGTTGCCTGCAGAGGCAACTGCTGTTTTATTACAACATTACCTCTTGTTTTTATACAGCGTACCAAGATTTAAATTGATAACTTTATTTTACATGTGTTAAAAAAAAAAAAAAGAAAAACAGTTTCTTTTAGCACCAGTGTTAGAGCTGTCTTCTGTTTCTTTTTGTTTTGTTTGTTTGTTTTCTTTTTTAGCCAAAGAGTAAACAGAAGAATATTCTTATTTTGGTGGCTATTCATTTTACTCTTAAAAGTGATTGGTGGATTTTAGCCTAAAAATTGGAGAATTTGCCACCGAAATGAAAAATATGTAAAGTGTAGTGATTACAGAGCGGTTAAAAATGTGGGTTAGTGCTTATTTATTCCATTGATTGATTATTTGACTGTTTATAAGAAAGTTGCTTTATTTCTTTAAACATCTTCAAAAGATGACCTTTTCTTGTCACATTATAGCCAAAAGAAGCAGAGAACTTCGTAGTCCTGCATTTGGTTCCTGGTTGGCCAGGTATAAATGAGCTTTACAAAAGTGCAAATTAAGAACTGTCACTTCTGTTTACCTCCACCAAAACTTGATTTTCCCCTAGCTATTAATTTAAAGTTGCCTTTCCTGCAGCTGCAATATTTTGAATAACACACAGAGTTTGTGTTGATTTTGAATGTTTGTTTATATCTAGGGGTAATGGAAAATGTAAATCCCGTGTAACCTTATTCACTCCACGTGTATCATATTATTTCATTTTTCCCAAAGTCCTTTAATTCTAACTGAACACCAGCAGTATTTTTAGTAATTCTTTCTTTAGCATACTTGGAAGATGATTTATTAAGCTGAACTGTCTTTAGACGTAATTATTGTGAATGTCTGTTTTATTTTATCATGGTGGTTCACATGGCTCTGATGTTCAGTTTGTATTTTTGGAATTGCTTTACTTAGATTAAAACAGACCAACATTAAATGTGTGTATTTTTAAAAGAGCTAATGAGTTTTGCTTCTGTATTTGCCTGAAAATACACACTGGTGCAGTAGATGACGGCTTTTATTTAGCCAGGGAGACAAGGAGTTCTAGTTCCATTGTAAATATGTTCACTTGAATTAATCTTTATAAAACTTCGCTTTCATTTTCCTCTTGTCCCCCAAATAAATATTAATAATTATTGAATGTTCACCTTAAATGATCCTGTAAAGAAGTAAACTATGTTTAGCAGCTTGTACACTTTATACTTGAAAGACAATATATCTTCCTGTATCTACCCTGTCCCCAAACTTCAAAAAAATTCAGACTTTTCAACTTTGATTTCTTTTCTTCTTACGTATATACAAGGTGTCAGGGTTCATGTAAAAGGATTTCCTGTTTTTTTCTTTTATCCCTGAAAAGCTTTGCCCCAGGCTACAGAAAGAAAAGATGTAGAAATAATATACCTTATTCATTTTAATTCCATTTTTATTCAAAACAAATATATATATATATTTTTTAATTTTTTTTTTTTTTTGCGGTACGTGGGCCTCTCACCGTTGTGGCCTCTCCCGTTGCGGAGCACAGGCTCCGGACGCGCAGGCCCAGCGGCCATGGCTCACGGGCCCAGCCGCTCCGCGGCATATGGGATCCTTCCAGACCGGGGCACGAACCCGCATCCCCTGCATCGGCAGGCGGACTCCCAACCACTGCGCCACCAGGGAGGCCCAAAACAAATATATTTTATAAATACACTGATAGTCATGGATGAATATGGATTCTTAGGCCTTTAGGTGATCAAACTAGATCAGGATATGAGCTATCAGAGTTATTCTATAGATTCTATATATAGTTATTCTATAGATTCTAACGTGGGAGTGATGAAGACATCTTGCTGGTTATATTTTGTTTCTAAATGTTTAACAGAAGTGAATGTTCACTGATATGTGAGTTGAGGATATTTTTCCATGTTTTATTTTGCAAGGTATGTTTGGTTTCTATTGTGTATGTGTTAAGATTTCTATTAGTGTTGGTGTAGAACTAATTCTATGTTTTGGGCTACTTGACTGAGTTTTTATTAGGTACTATTAAGTTTTGGTTGGAACCTGATCTGACTTGTATAGTTATAGCAGACTTTTATAATCTGGTTCTAGAGTTGTTTGAATGATGAGAATGTAATGGCAAAGGAAGATGTCTGTGCAACGTTGGGAAATAGTAAAAATGCTTTTTTTGCATGGGGAAGTTTTCCTTTTTAATTATATTTGAGTACCTCTATGAATATACTCCCAAAAGTCTCCTTCAGTTTCTTTTGTGGCAGTTGATCAGTCATGTTCTTTCCTCAGGGAAATAAAAACTTGACAGTTAAATGTGAAGTGAGAACTTTATCATGGGATTCTTTTATAATTAGTAGCAGTTAAACTAGATATCTGTCTGATATAAATTTGGAGGTGGGAGTTTGCTGTGAAAGCAAACTGGCTCACTAAATAACAAGTAGATGGGAGCAAGTAACTTTTAAGTCGTAATATCAAAATATCTTGGAGCAATAACTAGATAAAAATATTATGCTCTCTTTATATTTAAAATTAGAATAAGGCTACAAATTAACCAGCTCAATTTTTTTCTCCCCTCGCCTCACTTCTACCCAACAAAATCCCTCTTTGCTTTTTTTATTTGGTCTCGCATGTGGGATCTTAGTTCCCCAATTGGGAGTGGAGGTGGAGTACTAACCAGTGGACCACCAGGGAAGTTCCCTTTTTGCTCTTAGCCCTTGCATTTTCTCTTTGTTGGAGATGATGCATAGATGCTTAGTAATAACTCCTCACTTTTGCAGTATCTTCAAGGAATGTGATTTCTTGTTCAGGAAAGTTTTCCACTGGATTTAAGCAAGCAAACAAATGAATAAAACCTTCATAGATGACAAAATGTACTTACTGCATAAAGTAAAACTATATCCTGTTTAAAATCGTAAGTTTAATTTCTGTTCCTTGTATTTACCAAAAGGTTTTGATCCTTTTTCTTCCCCCTACCCTATAACATGCTTTCCCAGTGAGGGGAATATGGGCACAAATTGGTTTATGGCATGGGGAGGGGGGGCCAAAAAAGTCTGAGATAATGGTCTGTGGCCCTCCAGAGCTCACTCAACTCTACCTGACAAAAACCTTATTCCTTAGTACTGAGTTACTTTCGTTGAGTTTTCTTGAATATCACAAGAGCAGCACTGACATTGAGTTAATGGAACATACACAAAATAATTTTAAGATCAGTGCTGTGAAACCATGGCAAATGTATAGCTATGTTCTGGAGGACTTTGATTGTTCAGTCTTGAACTCACATTGTGAGAGGTGGGTCTGCACATGTGTATTGGCTTCTACTAACTCCTTTGTGATGTCATTTATGTTTGATCCTAAGTGCTTTTGTGTGTGACCTGAGCTTGGAGAATTAAATAAAGCTAGTTTATATTTTGTTATTTAGTTTTCAAGGTTATTTAACCCATCACTAACTGTGTTAGGTACTGAAAAGAAAAAAACTGTTGACAATATCTGAATGAATATCTAGGAGCTAGTTAAAAGTAATTTTTTTCTATTAAGCAGAGGTTCAAAGTTAGCTCACCAAAAACAATTGTTTTAAGAAATTAAGTTTTTCAAATGTTTTACTTTTGTTGGAGAAATACCACTTTTGAATTTTTAAATATTTACATTGCTGTTGTTATGTGTTTATAAAAATTGCACATGTAATTTTAGAATCAATTTATATAAGTAAATAAATTACATTGAAAGTTACTCAAAATGAAGTTATAATAGCAGCATCCAGTATTAATAATATTGTACATACTTAGTGAAGGATTAGAATTTCCTATACAGAATTAGTGGAATGTAAGGAAATTTTTCCTGTACAGAATTTGAGACAAAAACAAGATTTTGTGAGAATTTGGGTCCCCTTTGAAAATACGTAAAACTTGCTTAGATACCCCTGAAGTTAAACTCCTTGAGGAGACATGGAAGTTTAAGGAAATGAAGCTTTTTGGAGAGACTTTTGGGAGGGAAAGCCTATTGGTTCATTTAAGATGGAGGCACAGTTTTGGTTCCTGTTACCCCTATATTGCCAAATCTCTTCTAGAACCCAAGAGCATATCTGTAACAGTTCCATTGCTTTTTTTTCCCCCTTTGGTGTTACAGTTTTGCATAACCATACATCTTAGACTTTCTGTGCTTTTCTTACCTCTGGATATACATTTTCCAATGAAGAATTATGCCATTAGAAACCCATTCTTTTTTTTTTTTTAACATCTTTATTGGAGTGTAATTGCTTTACAATGGTGTGTTAGTTTGTGTTTTATAACAGAGTGAATCGGCTGTATGTATACATATATCCCCATATCTTCTCCTTCTTGCATCTCCCTTCCACCCTCCCTATCGCACCCTTCTAGGTGGACACAAAGCAGCGAGCTGATCTCCCTGTGCTGTGCAGCTGCTTCGCACTAGCTATCTGTTTTACATTTGGTAGTGTATATATGTCCATCCTCTCACTTCGTCCCAGCTTCTCCTTCCCCCTCCCCGTGTCAAGTCCATTCTCTACATCTGCGTCTTTATTCATGTCCTGCCCCTAGGTTCTTCAGAACCTTTTTTTTTTTTTTTAGATTCCATATACATATGTTAGCATACAGTATTTGTTTTTCTGTCTCTGACTGACTTCACTCTGTGTGACAGTCTCTAAGTCCATCCACCTCACTACAAATAACTCAGTTTCATTTCTTTTTATGGCTGATTAATATTCCATTGTATATATGTGCCACATCTTCTTTATCCATTCGTCTGTTGATGGACACTTAGGTTGCTTCCATGTCCTGGCTGTTGTAAATAGAGCTGCAATGAACATTGTGGTACATGACTCTTTTTGAATTATGGTTTTCTCAGGGTATATGCCCAGTAGTGGGATTGCTGGGCATATGGTGGTTCTATTTTTAGTTAGAAACCCATTCTTGATACCTCTTTATAAACCACAGTTTGCTCTTTAAGCAACTTTTAAACCATTAAAGACCAGAAACATTTAAAATGCAACTTTATTGAAGATTTTTCGAGTTATGAAGTACTTCACGTTTTTAAAAACACTATTCTTAGCATGCTAACCTTTTCCTAATTACTGAGAGATTGTGAACGTTCATTTATTGTATGTTGCTGTAATATGGTGCTACTCTCAGGGATCCAGATGTGGGTAAGGAAATCTAGTCCGTACTTTTTTTTGGGGGGGGGAGGATTGATTGATTGATTGATTGATTGATTTATGTGGGTAAGGGAATCTAGTCCTTACTTTTTTGAACTTTATTTATTTATTTATTTATTTATTTATTTATTTATTTATTTATGTGGGTAAGGGAATCTAGTCCTTACTTTTTTGAACTTTATTTAATTATTTATTTATTTATTTATTTATGGCTGTGTTTGGGTCTTTGTTGCTGCACGTGGGCTTTCTCTAGTTGAGGCGAGCAGGGGCTACTCTTCGTTACAGTGCGCGGGCTTCTCATTGCAGTAGCTTCTCTTGTTGCGGAACATGGGCTCTAGGTGCGCAGGCTTCAGTAGTTGTAGCAAATGGGCACAGTAGTTGTGGCTTGTGGGCTCTAGAGCTCAGGCTCAGTAGTTGTGGTGCACGGGCTTACTTGCTCTGCAGCATGTGGGATCTTCCCGGACCAGGGCTCAAACCCATGTCCCCTACATTGGCAGGCGGATTCCTTACCACTGTGCCACCAGGGAAGCCCTAGCCCTTACTCTTAATGATGTAGCCTAGGTGGTGCTTTTATATTTGGCTACTTTTCATATATCTTTTGTGTCAGTCCCCATGTTAATAATCCATATGTACTCACAGTGTGTTGAGCAGCTTTCTCCCTTTCCGTTCTCTCCTATGTAGCTTCTAAACGTTTTTAATTTACAGTAGTCTGGGAAGCATATAAGCAAAGTTTTCTGGAACAAATAGATAACCACTTAAGTAAAAATTTAAACCTTTTCTTACCCACAGTTCTCATCTTTAGATTCTTGAGTAATGGCTCGAGTGATTTTCTTTCTTTTTTTTTTTTTCCGGTACGCGGGCCTCTCACTGTTGTGGCCTCTCCCGTGGCGGAGCACAGGCTCCGGATGCGCAGGCTCAGCGGCCATGGCTCACGGGCCTAGCCGCTCCGCAGCATGTGGGATCTTCCCGGACCGGGGCACGAATCCACGTCTCCTGCATCGGCAGGGAGACTCTCAACCACTGTGCCACCAGGGAAGCCCTCAAGAGTGATTTTCTAATGAGAACCTGCTGTATAGCACAGGGAGCTCTATTTCACTTCACTGTACAGTAGAAACTAACACAACATTGTAACACAACTATACCCCAATAAAAATAATTAATTAATTAAAAGTGATTCCTTTGAGAAAAAGTAAATGGCTTTTTTAATATTCATGACTCAAAACGAGGGTTTTTTTGTTTGTTTTTTTACTATTTAACATTTTATTGATTGAAACATTTATGATCATAAGTTGCATCAGGTTTTCTATTATCAAACACAATTAAGATAGTTTTTCAACTGTCATTGAATAATTGAACATAGAAAATAAAAATCTTTCATTTGCAGGTACTTAGAGTTGGAAAAATTCTTCATCATTCTGTATTCCAGCTTGTGTGACATACAAGGCTTTGTTCATCTAGGAACTTAAAGCCCTGATTGAGAAGTCTCTAATTGGTTGTAGAATCCATGGCAAAATAAGGTTGCAATAAAAGCCATATATTCCTATGTAGCTGAGGCAGAGCCAGCAACTACCATAATGAGGAAATTTCAAATTTTCCACTATTTTCTAGCTTTTTATTGCGGAAAGTGCATTTATTGGAGTAAGTTTGGCCATTGGTTGTAAGATTGGATCCATTTCTCTGGTGCAAAAATGTAATTGATCTGTGTATACATTACAGTATGGCATTTTGCACGTGTCTCCTGAAGATGCAAAAGCAGTTTCAGAATAAAGAGGAAATGCCAAGGCAATGATGAAAATAACTTTGATCTATGATGAGAAGAGAGACATTTTATCAAGTCTTTTTAAGACTAAGGCAGTGTCATTGTTCTTGAGATGAAGTCTTCACCTGGCACCTTAGTCCTATTCCATATCCTTGTTTTGGTCATCTGACTCTTCACAGTAGTTCCTTGGAGATAGCTGAGAGGCTGTATCCTGGACTTCAGTCCTCAGTAGGTCCACCGAATAAAACGTAATTCTCAACTTTTAGATTGTGCACTTTTTTTTCAATCAGCATCCTTGTTTTGAGTAATGAACAAGTTTTTGTTTTTCATGCTTCCTATTTTAGGAGATTTTTTGAAATCTTGACTCCTGGATAAGTGAGGTAAGACTGTAATATAGGCTAGAGTAGGTTGATTATTTTGTGGCTCTTTGTCTTAAGATAGTAAAAACTGCATACCCCCCCAAAAAAATCAATGGACTTGTTATTGATATGCTCTTGGGTTCTGGAGGAGATTCGGTGATAAAGGGCTGCAGGAATCAAAACTGTTCCTCCATAACATTAGATGAGCCAATAGGCTTTTCATTTCCGACAAGGTGTTAAGAGTTGGCTCATGCCATCTGTGCATTATGGTAAAGAGAAAATAACGTTTTTTATCTAGTGTGGACTTGTCATATAAGAACAGTATTATTTTAGAGAATAGCAAATTGATATGGTGTTATTACATACACATATTTAATAGTCACAAAAGTAGTCTAAAGGAATAGAGAGGAGATAGTATTTCAGTCAGAGCAATAATTCCATACTTATTCTCATGACTTTATAGGTTAAATGAACACAAGAATTGAATAGTAGTAATTTAACATTTTACTACTTTAAATGCTGAAATTGTGTGATCGCAATTAAACTTTAAAATGTCAAGCTTCAGAGGATCGTAATTTCTAAGAAAATAGTTGTTTTACTAAATTTATGTAATTGTATGTCAGCTAAATTTGGTTTGTTTTATTTTCTTGGCTAAATAAGTCAGGAAAATGTGTAAAATTAAGTTACCTATGCTGTTTATTGCCTTTATGTGGAAGGTATAATTTAAAATGTCTCAGTAGGGTCAAACTCTTGATTTTTTTTTGAAATAATTTTTTTAAATTTGAAAATATTTAAAAAATAAGTTTGTACTTAAAAAGTAGTACTTAATGTAAGACTCAGTGTTTTAAAATATAATTTACATTTACTTGGGGGCCCTTTCTAGAGAAACTATGTGTGTTGTTAGCCTTGTTATAATAAAATTTTATCTGCTAATTGAAAATGCCAGTCATAGATAAGCAGATTAACAAAGTATGCAATTATATATATATATATATATATATATATATATATATATTTTTTTTTTTTTTTTTTTTTTTTTTTTTGCGGTACGCGGGCCTCTCACTGTTGTGGCCTCTCCCGTTGCGGAGCACAGGCTCTGGACGCGCAGGCTCAGCGGCCATGGCTCACGGGCCCAGCGGCTCCGCGGCATGTGGCATCTTCACAGACCGGGGCACGAACCCGTGTCCCCTGCATCGGCAGGCGGACTCTCAACCACTGCGCCACCAGGGAAGCCCCTGCAATTATATTTTGAATTTGATGGCTGTGTTATTGTTTTAGGATTATTGAAATCAGTTTTGTGTTACTTAAGCACACTCTGACTTAGAAAAGCAAAAGTTAGATAACTTAGAAACATGATATAAGGGTTAAAGGGTAGTGTTGGCTTAAATTTTTTTGTTAGAGAATAAACAAAATATTGACCCATACCTAATATTGTTACACTGAAATTTTGAACCTTCACCATTAAGAACATTAAGATTTATATTGTAATGAAAATAACCTCATAAAACAAAACTTCATCTATTCATCATGATTATTATATTGAGAATTGGCATGAATTTTTAAAATTATAGTATATGTAGGTATAACTTTGGTTTTACATCTTTTAAAATTGTATACTTTTAGCATAAGACATTTCATATTGAGAGGTTGCTGTAAACTCAGTTTAAGGTAAGCCACTGCTTATCTACCATATCATAAGTTTAGGTAAAATACGGTTTTAGTTAAATAAAATTCAAAACCTGTTTATTTCTTAAGAACTTCATTATTGCGCTTATGTTTGAAGATAAAAAATTTATTTTTCTGGACGTTTAAAAAACTATATATATTGGTTTCCTAGAGCTGCCATAAAAAATTACCACAATCTTGGGCTTCCCTGGTGGCGCAGTGGTTGGGAGTCCGCCTGCCGGTGCAGGGGACGCGGGTTCGTGCCCCGGTCCGGGAAGATCCCACATGCCTTGGAGCTGCTGGGTCCATGAGCCATGGCCGCTGAGCCTTCGCGTCCGGAGCCTGTGCTCCACAATGGGAGAGGCCGCAACGGTGAGAGGCCCGTGTACCGCAAAAAAAAAAAAAATTACCACAAACTTGGCATAAAACAAAAGCAATTTATCTCTCATGGTTCTAGAGGTTAGAAGTCTGAACTCAAGGTGGTGACAAGGTTGGTTCTTTCTGGAACCTCTGATGGAGAATCTATTCTATGCCTCTCTCTTAGCTTCTGGTAGGCAGCAGTCCTTGACATTCCTTGGCTGTACACATATCATTCCAATTAATGCCTTCAATTTATACAACCTTAGTCTGTATCAAATCTCCCTCTCCTTTCTTTTATAAAGACACCAATAATTGGATTAAGGCCCTACACCAAATCCAAGATGCTCTTATCTCAAGATCCTTAACTTATATACATCTACAAAGCCCTGTTTCCAAATAAGTTCACATTCACAAGTACTTGAAGTTCAGACTTCTGTCTAATGGGGGACTCGATTCAACCTACTTCAGTATTATTGCAGGATTTTTTTTATATGCCTCAGTTCCTGAAAATGATTTTTCAAACCATTTTGTATTACTGTTTATTTAAATGCAGCAATTATATTTTGAATACCTGTGAGTTGCTTGTAAGAGAAAAATGAAATATTAGGAGTCCTGCTCTGAATTCTTAAATTATGGAGGATGCAAACATAAAATAGAACTAAATTTGAGTTGAAATATATTAGGTAGTATGGAATATTGGTACAGAGTTCCATAGGAAGAGTAAATCTAAGAGAGGCATTAGGGAAGGACTTACCGAAGGGAATCTCATTTGAATTTGGCTCTGAAGGATGATAGGATTTTTTAAAAATGTATTTTGTTCAAGTATAGTTGGTTTACAATGTTGTGTTAATTTCTGCTGTAAAGTGATTCAGTTATACATATATATTCTTTTTCATTAGGGTTTATTACAGGATACTGAATATAGTTCCCTGTGCTGTGCAGTTGGACCTTGTTGTTTATCCATTCTATCTATATATAGTAACTTGCATCTGCTAATCCCAGACTCCCAATCCATCCCTCCTCCAAGGATGATAGGATTTTGATGGGCAAAATAGGGTAGGATAAGAAACAGCATAAATAAATTCAAGGAGATGGAATTTTGGTGGTGGTGGGGTGGGAGTTCAATGAGCATGCTTCAGAGAATGGTACAGTCTTGGGGAGTTTAGGATATAAACATGAGAATTCAGCAGCGTTTGGAAACAGCATATGACTACAGGTATCCAAATATGTGCTATATTGCTGGAGAAATGAGATTAATTTGGTGTAATATTTCTTAGGTTGTACCTTGAAAGATGGGTTAAATAGAGGCTAAGGGAAAGAAAAGCTAAGTTCAAAATGAGGGAACAGGGTAAGAATAGGCCTGGAGTTGAGAATGAACATCTCACTCAATATTTGAGGGCCTACTGTTTTCTAAGACACTACCAGGAGGAAAATGTGAAGTAGATACAATTATCTCTTCCTCTTTGCTGGGAAGCTTAGAATGTATATGTTTACCTATTTAAAGTGTCAAGAGTGGCAAGAGCATTTAAGGGAAGGGAGAGAGTACTTTTGCCTGGGGCCTGGCTGTGGAGGACGTTTGGGAAAAGGAATTATTAGGGAAGACTTCATAAAGGAATTTAAAATGGACCATGAATGATCAGGATTTGTAGAGAAGGGAACACACTAGGGCATTCCACAGTACAGGAATGGTAAGCAAAGGCATTAAGCCCCCACACAGAAAAGGATAGTAGAATTTGGGTAGTGTGTGACATAGTTGAGGCTGGAAATGATCTGGATTCTGATGGGACTGCTATGCTAAGGTGTGTTTTACAGTTAATTTGGCACTGGGATGTAGGATGAATTAGAGGGAAATGTGAGGTACAAAGCCAGCTAGGGCTAATCTAAATATAGGTAAATCTTTCTGTTGTTGTTGTTTTTTTAACTGTGTCTTTAAAAAAAACAACACTATTTATTTGGTTATGCCGGGTCTTAGTTGCGACAGGCGGGCTCCTTAGTTTTGGCTCGCGGGTTCCTTAGTTGGGGCAGGCTGACTTCTTAGTTGGGGCATGCAGACTCTTAGCTGCAGCATGCATTGTGGGGTCTAGTTCCCTGATCAGGGGTCAACCCAGGCCCCCTACATTGGGAGTGCAGAGTCTTAACCACAGTGCCACCAAGGAAGTCCCTAAATCTACGTAAATCTGAGGTAGTAGAAGCAGTGGGGATGTTGGGAATACTTATGAGAGAGGTTAGAGAGATTAGTTGACAGTACTTGACTGAGCAGGTCATGGGTCTTTACGTTTTGAGGACCTGGGAGGCTAGTTACGTCATTAAATAGAGCAGCCCTGTTCAGAGAGCAGTAAGGAAGATAGGCTTGATTGGAAGAAAAGATTGATGCTTGGAAGTAGTGGAATAAGTAAAGAAGTGGAGTAGGATGGGATTATGGAACAAGACTATTTTTTAACAGTTGTTGCTTCTGCCAGGCATTTCCCAGAAGCTTCTGCTCTTTATTATTAAACATTTGCTCATCACCATTCTTCAAGCAAAGACCTAGAACATTCAAATTTCTTCATTATGGTACTGTGGCAGGTATGCTGAACATTTTCAATAAAAATGTATCTTACCTGCTATCATAGAATAAAAATAATAATTAGAGCAGATTTAAGGTGTTAGTTGAACAAAGGAAGTATTTGGTATTTTGAAACAATACCTACATAATGGGAAACCATTGTGTTGTTTTATTTAAAAGCTTATTCTGAAGCAAAAGCACTTGGAAATGTTTTCAAGAGAATACTTTCTGGGGCTTTCCAGATGGATACTCTATACTGGGGATTCAAAAGTCCATGCTTCTGAATGGTGTTGCACAAAAAACAGGTTGTAATAAAAATCAAAGAAATACTGAAAAAAAAAACTAATGTTAATGTAGTTTGAGTTTTAAAAAGAATGAGGTAAAGTCTCTGTTCTGGGAAGGAAACAGTCAGTAATATTGATACTTACAATATTTATAAGGTATTCAGAGTAGTGAGTAAAAATGTCAGATGGTTTTCTTGGCTAACTCTGCAAAGCAGCCTTAAAATATTTGAGGTAGTTACAGAAAGTGACCTCTTTAAGAAATAATATTTGTGTTTTGGTATTGAGAAATATAAATTTAGGTGTAGAAAATGACAAGCATTTGCTATAGTCTAGTAGTAGTAATAATTGAAAACTAGTTAAATATAACAATCAACAGGCAGTTCATTCCCTTCATAAGGAAGCTGCAGTATTCTCCAATTATGGATTTTCTTGTAATAGAAATTACATCTGGGGTTTAAAGTACTCCTTTTCTTCATCTAAATCTGACTTGGAGGAAATAATGCTAATTTGTTTATCATGTATTGCTTTTCTGCTTACTTTCACGTTGTGTATTAGCTGGCAACAAAAAGAATTAGTGAAGTGGTTCTAAGAAAATGAAGATGTGGTTTAGAAGAAAGGGGCAATGACTGGGAGGCAAGGAGGTAGTAGATGAGAAAAACAGAGGAGGAAATCTTTATCAACTCTCCTATTTTTTTCCCCAAGTGAAAAAGGTTTACTGTTTTCAACTATGTTACAAAAATATTTCAGTGAAAATTCAGATAACACAAAACTTACAGTTCTGAAACTCCTCGAAGTTCTACAATCCACAGATAATGGTATATAAGCCTTAGCCTTCAAGACTTTTTATCTGTTTCTGTTTTTACTTAAAGAGGATTGTTCATGTTGTTTTGAAACTTCACTTTTTACTTAATAAAGAGTGTGCCTCATCTTTGCATCAGCAAATGCTGTGTTCTAGGCATTGTGCTGGGTGCAGTGGATAGAATAGACATGTTCTCTGCCTTTAGACATTAGAGTCTTGTATAGGTTTTGTTTTTTTTTTTTTTTTTGCTTTACGCGGGCCCCTCACTGTTGTGGCCTCTCCCGTTGCGGAGCACAGGCTCTGGACGCACAGGCTCAGCGGCCATGGCTCACGGGCCCAGACGCTCCGCGGCATGTGGGATCTTCCCGGATCGGGGCACGAACCCGTGTCCCCTGCATCGGCAGGCGGACTCTCAACCACTGCGCCACCAGGGAAGCCCTTGTATAGGGTTTTTATACGTTAATTCTGATACGGTGTGAAGAGTGATTTGAAAGGGAAGTGTAGAGGGTGCATATAAGAGGGATGCAACATAAATTTGAGGAATCTGGCAAAACTTGAAGCAATGAATGACAGCTGACTTGGAAAAATGAGTAGCTGATAATTCCTGAATACTAACTAGTCTTCCTCCCAAGGTAAACCATCAACTCTTTAAAGGCATATTCTTTGCTTTTCTATTCTCCAAAATACTGGATATAGTAATGCTCAAATTTTTCATATTCTAAAGTATTAAACCTTGCCTTAGGTCTATTGTGATGAATGTAACTTGTCTTAGAGGCTATGGAGATATAAAAGTATTGCATCCTGATCTTCCCTTGGGTGCCAGAAAGTAAATATATTATCAAAGGAGAGTATGAGCCAAATGCATAATGTTTTCTAGCGTTTTCCCTGTTCCTCATTCTAAACAAAATGACCTTCTTCATTCTTTATTCCTTTGCTATTTGTCCAAGGGATAGTGAAGTAGTAACTGCCAGCACATTTGTTTTTAAATTTATGTCCCTTTGGCATTTAAGAGTTTACAGTGGTTTATATTATACTTAATAAGTTGCTTCTCAGCTGCATGTCCTGTATATGCCTCAATTCTAAGATCTTTTACAGCAAAAAGATGTTACCTTTATAGGTGAAGGAATCAATCATCCACTGTTTAAGATTTTCCTTATACCTACATGTCATGATTGTCCAGTGAAAAGTTATCATTTGAAAAAGTCAAGGATAGCATCTCTGTTGAGATTCACATGATGATTTTGCAATATTTGAGAAGTAGGTGTAGGCTTCACATGGCAGTATTCTAATAACCACTTCATTGTAGTATAACCTCTGGATGATATTTTGGAAAATGGAATTGCTCTAAAAAGGAAAAAGGTTGACTTTTGACTCCTCTTTCGTATTTCATGTCAAAACGATCAGGCTCAATTCCTTAAGAGCCTTGAAGAATACAGTGTTTCACATTTCTACTGATAACTAAATTCTTAAGAATTGAACCAATACCTAAAATGACAATTCTTTTTTTCAATGAGAATATTTTGTTTTTATTTAACATGAAGTTAAATTATTTTACTTATTCCTGGGCTCATTTAGAAATATGTATTTTACAACACAGTAATGTCTGTTCCAGGTATAAAATTCACCTGCCCCGTTTTTGTTTTAGCTTTTTATTTTGAAATAATTATGGATTCACAAGAAATTGCAAAAGAAAAAAATGTTTAGGAAGTTCCTGTGTACTCTTCAGTTTCCCCCAATGGCGACATCTTGCATATAGTACAATATTAAATCCAGAAAATTGATGTCAGCACAAACCACAGAGTTTATTCAGATTTCACCAATTTTACAAGCACTCATTTGTATGTGTATATAGTTCTGTGAATCTTGTAACACATAGATTTGTGTAACCATCATGAGAGTGAATTGTTCCATCCCGAGGCTGCCTTTTTTAGCCACATTCCCTTTCTTTCCTCCATTCCTAACACCTGGCAACCACTAATCCGTTTTCCATCTCTATAATTTTGTTATTTCAAGAATGTTACATAAAAGAAATGGTATAGTGTGTGACCTTTTACGATTTTTTTCCCCCCACTAACCATAATTCCTTTGAGGTCTATCCAAACGGTTGCATGTATCAATTGTTTATTATTTTTATTGCTGCTCAGTATTCCATAGTATGGATGTACCATGTTTAACCATTCACTCTTTAAAGCACATTTGGGTTATTTCCAGGTTTGGGCTATTGTAAATGAAGCTGCTTTGTATAATAATGTGTACAGGTTTTTATTTGAGCATGTTTTTATTTCTCAGGGATGTGTCCAAGAGTATAAATGCTGGGTTGCATGGTAAGTGTATGTGTAGTTTTATAAGAAACTGCCAAAATATTTTCCAGAGTGACTCTACCATTTTATATCCCACTAGCAATGTAAAAGTGTGATCCAAGTTCTCTTGCATCCTTGCCAGCATTAGGTGTTGTAACTACTTTTTTTTATTTTAGCCTTTCTGGTAGGTGTGTACTGATATCTTACGGTTTTAACTTGAATTATCCTAATGGCTAATGATGTTAAACTTATTTTCATGTGCTTATTTGCCGTCCACAAATTTTCTTCAGTGAAATGTCTGTTCATGTCATTTGCTCATTTTCTAATTGAATTTTTTTAACTGTTGGGCTTTGAGAATTCTTTATATATTCTAGTCCTTTTTTGGATATGTGATTTGCATGTTTTCTCCCCATCAGTAGTTTAATTTTTCATCCCTTAATAGGGTTTTTCATGGAGCAAAAGTTTTACTTTTGAGGAGGTCCAATTTATCAGTTTTTCCTTTTATGGGTCCTGTATTTGGTGTCAAGTGTGGAACTTCTTTGTCTAGCCCTAAGCGCTGAAGATTTTCTCATATTTTTTTCAAAAAGCTTTATCATTTTAACATTTAAGTTCATGTTTTTAACCTGTGTTTGTCTCAGTTGCTCCAGCACCATTTGTTTAAAAGGCTGTCTTTTCCCTATTGAATTGCTTTTGCACCATCGTGAAAAATCAGTTGGACTTGTTTTGGTGTATTCTAGAATGTCCTGTTGATCTATGTGTCTGTCCCTCCACCAGTACCACACCATGTTGATTACTATAGCTATAAGGTAAGCCTTAATATAGGTAGACTTTATTCTTTTTCAAAATTGCCTTATTCTTTTGCTTTTCCATTCCATATAAATTTTAGAATAAGCTTGTCCTTGTCTACAAAATACCTTGCTGGATTTTGATAAGAATTAATGTTAAATTTATAGAACAATTTAGGGAAGAATTCATCTTTTTACTATGTTGAGCCTTCCAACCTTTGAACATGGTATGTTTCTCCATTTATTTAGGTCTTTCTTCTACCAGCCATTTGATAATTTTTATCATACTGATGCTGTACATGTTCTGTTAGATTTATACCTAAGTATGTCATTTTCTTTGGAGTAAACGGTATTGTGTTTTAAATTTTGTTTGCAATTTGTTTTTTAACACCAAGCAAGAATCCAACAAAATAGAACTCTACAATGTGTCTTTTGAAACCCTGGCCTTTTCTTTCAGCTTTCTCCTAATCCTTTAAGGATTAGACAGTATTACTTAGTGCTTTTAAAATTGAAATAGGAGTATAAAGTTTAGTTTTGTTAGTCTATCCTTCCATTTTACACCAGATATAGAAGTAATCCCTTTTATGTCTGATCATTATTGCCACTTGAAAACTTCCAAGACTGGGGAGTAGTTGCTTTCTTTATATATAAGGGAGTTCATTTCACTGTTGGATAACTGATTCTCAATGTTCATTTTACTGTTGACTCATGGTCATTGAAGACCTCTAATTTTTTTTCCCTGCCCTGCATTTCCTCACCT
Source organism: Mesoplodon densirostris (assembly GCF_025265405.1). Lineage (NCBI taxonomy): Eukaryota > Metazoa > Chordata > Mammalia > Artiodactyla > Ziphiidae > Mesoplodon > Mesoplodon densirostris. Next base: position 84,141,084 of record NC_082662.1, read on the forward strand.
TTTCTTCTAGATGCAGGGATCTGGCATCCATGATATGCTCGTTCTCAGATGGTATCATCTTAGGTGTGGATTCTTTATTGTGTCATTCTCCTAGATACACATTAACTGTATATCCATTGTCTAATGACACAAGCCTTCCAGAAGCCCAGACACCTGAAAGTGATGGGCGTGCAGAACCAGAAAGGTGCCTAAGGAATTCTACCAGCTTTGGGGGGAAGAGTGGCTTGTCTAAATGGTATGAAGGAAATCACCAATAATATACCAACCTTCACCAAGCACTAGACTCTCTTAATGCTCTTTTAACTGAGTTTTAAGATGTTACTTAAAATACCTATACAAATGAAGAAATAGGTTCAAAGGAGTTTTGATTTCCCAAGTTCACCCAGTTAGCAAATGGTCCAAGAATAATGTGGACACCAGAATCCCAAATTGCCTGGGTGAAAAATTAAGATTCTGGAGCCAAATTCCAGTCCTAAACAATCAATTTCTTCAGTGGGGTAGAAGACTGGAACAAGCTTATTTAGCTTATTTAGCATCCCAGACTTTCAGAACTGATGATCTTTGCCCCTGTATTTTGAGCACCTTTTAGTTACAATGCATTTTTGGGCAACAGAAGAATAAGTACATATATAAACAGAAGTCTAATGCAGGGTAGAATGATATACAATAAAAAGTGCAGAGACGTATGGGTTTCAAATGGAAGGGAGAGCACACTTGGTTAAGATGAAATCAATGAAGGCTTTAAGGATTAGACAGCATTTACAATGACTGGTAGATAAATAAGACATTCTTTGATTGTAATTTTTATTATATATACTCAGCACAGTATTCAATGCTTATTTAATATGGCTGTGTCTGTTCATAATTATAAAGCAATTTGAGCAACACTAATTGTGCATTATTACACTTCAACTGAAAAACCACTACAAGCTGAATAAATATCTTTGAAAATTTCAGATAAAGAATTTTCTTCGGGGAGGCACAGAATTATACGTACTCAATTTTTGTCAATTTTAGGACATAATAATGCTTAAGAAGGATAAACATACATAGCATAAAATTACATTTCAGTTTATCATTTATTTCAGTGCTATTTCAACCACTTATCCTCTATGTCTTGACATTCACATGAAAGAATAGCAATCAATGATCCAAATGCAAATCATAGTGAAGCTCTAGGCCTTAGTTAAATATTGTAGTATTTTAAAAGTTTATATGATTAAAAACTGAAGACAAAATAAGTTGTTAAGTGATAGCTTACTCAGTTTTAGCATAATTTTAATGTCAAAACAATACTGACATTAAAAAAAACATATGAGGCAGATAAACAATATGCCTTTAGAAATATTAAAGAATTTACTACAAATGTGCTTACAGATTTTACTTTTTGGTTAATACAGGTAACATGCTTCTTAAATAATCTCTTCACTTTATCTATAAAAATAAAATTGTCCTCAATATTCTTAAATTCTTTGTTTTCCAAATAAGGCCATTATTATATAGTAAGTTACTGAATCAATGGTTTAAAATCAGTGATACAAATCATATGTAGAAGGTGATGTAACAAATTTATTGTTAGGTAAAGAATCAGTACAGTACAGTAACCAGCTATACATAAGAGGTAGAATTCTTAATCACAGTTTAATAGAAAAGATGCAGTAGTTTATATCTGTACTGTTTTATTAGCTATAGTACTAAGTTTGCTTCTTATTATGAGTGTATCAGAAGGGGAAAAGGGAGGGCTCTTCATAGGCAAAAATCTTATTGGCCCTTGTTTTGCATGTGTTATAGGGGCTACTCCTGGACACTTAGGAGCATTTTCTTGACCAATTAAGGTAATCATACCTTATCTCATTTTTAAAAAGCTTCAGAGTTGGGAAATCTAAACTTCTTTTCTGAAGAACAGAGGGAAATATATAAGAAGGAGGGAAATATCTCTCTTTTTGTACCACTCTTGAGTGTAAATTATAGATGAAAGCATTCTCTCTGGATATCATTGCTTATTAAGAATTCCAGCAGTATTAACCCACAGAGGTTGTTCTATACTCAAGTTTATAAGTTGATTGTTTCTAACTTGTGTATGTCATAAACAATATTACAAATGGGTATAACCTAAAAATTCTATTTATTTCATTAAATTATTAGTACTTGAGTAAGACAGGATGGCAGAGACTATAGGGTTATTCACATATTGAGTGTTTAAACTTCTGTGGGTTTCCAATCCTTAATTGAATGTCAAATAAAGTGATCAGAAAGGTCACTTTATGAAAGTTGTAATAAAAACTGTAATATTTATACCCACTAGGGCTTATGTTTTGTAAAATGTACCTGAATACTTATAAATGATTATTCAAAACAGAATAAAACAATTGTAAAAAAATAAAACCCAGTTTCTTCCAGTTAACTGGAAATTAATCTCATAATTTATATTAGGATTGAGTCACTATGAGCCAATCAGATTGTAAATACTTTATAGTTTAAGTGAACTTTATTTTGATAGGATATTCTCTAAATTCTTTTATATTGAGTTTATTCTTTTCTTACTGATTTTGAGAACACAAAAGTGATGTTTACTTACATTAGGTCCAGATCCTTTTAGCAATATTTCCTTCACAACTGCTGGTATTGATGTATTATCCAAGTCAGTAAACATGTTAAAACTAACATAACACTGTTGATAATATAAAAATAAAATGATTTTCCCTCACATTTAATTTTAAAATCTATATTTTGGTTAAGGATTAGACAGAATGTATTCTTATAGAGACTGGGAGCAATCTTTATTCTTCAAAGAGAAAATCCTAATTTTAATAAGTATGACTTAGCATTTTTAAGAATTATTCAAAATGTCAGCTTTTGGGAATGTGAGCTAGGTATATAAAACTATTTGCTATTAAAATGAAATATATTTGGTTATAAAAATCCCACATATCTGTTTTTCACAGCTATGTTTCTATTTACATTTAGGAGATACATATGTAAAAAGAGAAAAGTTGAGTCTTTGTCTTCTAAAGATATCCATGATTAGGTAATTCTCAGATGATTTATAACTTAATATATTGAAAAACTTCTACAGTTAATTTGTAATTGCCACATTTACAAAGAAACTTCTGGGTAACAATCTTTTAAAAACATAGTTCAGTGTTACATTTAGGCCCAAAGTTCATTTATTTAAATCACCTATGACATTTGCAAAATTTTTTCAAACGTAGGAAACTGCCGTTATTAATATGGCTTCATTCATTTATACCTGCAAAATACTTGTTATACACGTAAGTACAACTGGAACAATAAGATTACTTGCACAGATGAAAGTGAAGACTTTCCTTTCATGTTAAAATTAATATTTATTTCACACTTATGGTAATGCCTGAAAACGTTTTGCAAACAACTATTAATGGTCTTGACTGTAACAGTTTATTGCATTTTTCTGTCCCTTTTTTTTTGAATGTTAAGTACTCTACTTTGGAGTTTTAAGTTCTACTTTTCCTCTTATCTTCAAATAGACTCTTCAGCATATATACTTGAATGGCTGACACTACCACCATTACCACTAAATTAACCATAGACCAGAAATTTACTCTATCAAAGTTGCTTTCTTGTATGTTTCGATCACGAGCTTCAAATGCTCTAAGCAGAGTTTGGATATGACCACTTTTGCTTAGTCTGGACTTGATACTGTTGATGGACTCCTGGAGATAAAAAAAATAATTTTATTGTAAAAATGCTCAGTAATTTTAAGTTAATTTAAAAATGTGTTTCACAGTACTCTTACTAGTTTAATATCCAAACACAATTTTAATTAAGGGGTGGGTACCACTTAGATTACCTAAAGATCTTTATTATATAAAGTTTATGTAATAGTTCTCATGATGTTTTTAAATTATTGTTTATAATTATTTTAAAAATGAACAAAGCTACTGTGAATTGAAAATAAATAATGTGAAAATACATTTGTGCCAGTAATTTTATATACATTATCTTCTTAGCCCTAACAACCATAAAAATATAATCTTTTTAATACAAAAATGTTCCAAGATCACATTCATAAAACAAGCTTATCAAGATGCATTCTAAGTTGCACATCTTCTGAAAAAACTATTTTTATAGTAGGGTCCTGGTGAGAAGTGATTTAAAAACTATAAAAGGTTTACAGGAATATAAAGTAAAGTTGAGATTCGAGATTCAAAAAGCACTGATGGCAAAAATAAGAAAATACTAGAAACAGATTTTCCTGGATAGTCACCTTGCTTAAAATCCTCATTTAAATGCAAAAAAACATACTCAAAATTGAAGACTCCTCTGCTAAAGCTATAAAACTACAAAATACTTATCATATGGGCACATTTGTAAAGCAATGGTATATTTTCCAGAAAAATATGGAATTCAGATCCCCAGATAAAAAGACCATCCATAGTTCTTTTCAATATCATGACGATGATAGTCAAGTATAAAGTTATTTATTCAAGTTTGCTGTTGTGATAAAAATTTTGGGGGGGAGTAAATGAAAAATCTCCTGAAAGACATTTTATTATTTTTCAAAAAAGACCAAGTATTTTAAGTCATATTTAAATCTGAACTTTCTGGTCATTTTGTTTAATTGTGAATGAAGTCAATCTCTTGAGAATGCAGTGAAGTACTAACAAAATTTACAACTACTTCTGTTTTGCTCTTGTTGGCAATATAAATTTAAAATGGGAGAATATATTAATATGATTGAGATTTAAAAAATGAGTGGGAAGAAGACTGGACTAGTCGTGAAACTATGGATACATCATTTCCATTTTAAGCCAGTTCCTTATATATAAAATGGAATGAAAGGGGAAAGGGAGTTTAGAGCTGGACTAATGATAACTAAGTCTTCTTCTAGTTCTAAAATTCAACTAAGTTTAGTATACATATGAAATGATGAGATCAAAATTTTTCATGGTAAAAATTCATGCCAATTAAGCTTAATTCTTTGTTTGTATTCACAGTGACACCAATAGAGAAGGTAAGAAAACTAACATTTATTGTGTGTGCTTTAAAGCATTTATATACATGCCATATCACATTTCACCCTCACAACAACTCGAGGTATTATCCCCGAGGATAATAGGAAACCAAGGCTCAGAGAGCTCAGTCACTAAGGAATTACACATATGATATGATCATTTAATTTTCTGACTTCTTAAGCTAACTGATCTACAGTATGTCTCTTATAATTTGATAGTTGCTTTCCTAAGAAACCTCAAAGTGATCAAAATATCATATTATAAAAAAAAAGTTCAGGTTCTAAGAGTTTTAGAGGTTATATAGTTTCAAACATGGAATAATCACATTATTTCTCCTGTAGAAAGTTCTATAACACAGGTATATACGCTATTTATAAATATCACTGAGAATTCTATCATTTTATTACATCTAGCTGTGGCCGAAGGGTAATGATCTTTCTCCCCATCACTGGCAGTACTATTATTAGCAAGTAGGTTCTTATACATGCACATTTCATTATGCATGTTTATGATAAATAGCGCATAAAGCAATTCAAGCCAAGAAGCCATAATCTGAAAGCTTTTACTCCTAAGTGTGGTGCTAGTTTCTGATAACTGCCAGGTTTGGCTAAGTAATGTTAACAGTGTTCCCAAAATTAAATAATATCAAATTTCGTGTTATAAAAACTATGGTGTAGGGAAAAATGCCTGTACATCTTAAATGTTTACAAGTTACTCAGTTTTATTATATGTGCAGATCATTATATGTGCAGATCATTATTACAGTCTTCTTTTTGTGAACATTCTAAGGGAGTTCTGCAGTTAAGAGTCTGTGTCCAAATTCTCGTTCTCTCTCTCTGGTTCCGTGACAGAGACAGTACAGAATATCCCTAATCCATAATTTTCCTCATTGGAAAGATGGAGATAATAATCCTCATAGAATTCAGTAAGGATTAGGTGAGATAATGCAGATAAAATGCCTAGCTCAGTGCTTATCACATACTAAGGTCTCTAGGTGTTAGTAATTTTTATTATTAAACCATACTGACCAGAATGTCTTCCAGTTTCATATCCAACATATCTGTGCCAGTAATATATTTCTTCCAGTCCTCTTGTTCTTGCTCCTGTTCTCCCATATTATCCAGGATTAATTCAAAGAAAATCACCTTCTCAGAAATGGTGCTGAATGTATTATCAAAGCAGAACATGTAGTCACCGCCTTCAGTCTCTATCCTGTATGAAAAAGAGGACATGTCTTCAGTTATCTGTACTTCCATCTGGGATCAAAGGAAAAACTGTAAAAGAGAAGGAATAACATGTTTTATAATAATTGGACAGGTTACTGATGGAAAGACTTCCTTAGCATTGAAAGACAATTTAAAATTTATTGGGAAACCAGCAATCTGGAAATACATATTCAAGTACTTGCAACTTAGATGTGCTTGGCATTTACTCAGTAAATTGGGCAAATGAGCTTGACCTAACTTTTGGAAGAAAACAGGATTAAAAACCTAGATACATGATACCTCACAATGAACCTTAATATTTATACATTATTAATCTATAATGAGTTCAATTCATATGGAAATATCACTACAAACCTCCCCTTTGAGATTAACCTGTAAAGTGAGTTTTTCTTTGTTTTCAAAAGCAGTGATGGACTGTCCTAAATGCTTTCTTCTAGGCCCCTTTGGATTAAGTAAATCTTTGTAATAGTTTACAAAAAATAGGAATGAGTTCAGTGTCCAAGAACCAGAGCTTTACTCGCAGTGGCATTACCTTTACTGAATAAATGCCACTCATAACAACTTATGATCTTGTCTTCACATTCAAGATAATTGACCTGGGCCGAGTTAATTTAGCAAAATAGCTTTCTAATAATATTTTTGTGGAGAGAAACTTTAACAAACAAAATATTGCACAGGCTGATGAAATTTACTACTGCTGGCCACAAAAAACAAAGTTCAACCTGTGTTTTAGTTTTTGTTTTAACTATTCACGAAGGTTGGTCTAAATGACTTTGAACTTTCCTTATCTCCAATATGCTAGATCACTTAAATTTTGGGGCAGCTTATATTATTTCCTACAACCTTCTGAACAACATGTGAGTCTCATCTTTTAAGCCAATCTCCATCCTTTTTTCCCCCTTATTTCTGACTTAACTGTTTTGTTTAAGCATAAGAGATAACTACTCAGCAATGTGATTTGATTTTAGCATATATACGATAAATAAAAATAGCCAATACTTGTATACCTCTTCATAATTTACATACTGCTTTGACACATTTTATCTCTTTTAATCCTTATCATCATATTTGATAGTAGGCATAATCGACCTTTTCAAGGCGAGTAAAAGGTTCACATAGATTAAGATCCTTCCCATGATCACATAGCCTGTTATAGGCATACATGAAGCTTGGATATCTGACTCTCAAGTTAATTGATCTTTCTACAGTACTGCTTAGAGCCTATCTGTATTCTTTGCAGTCTCCTCAACCATGACAAACGTTGTCTTTTGAGGATTCATTTAACTTTTGAAAGGAGCCTGAAGCAAACACTGGTATGGATACAGGGGGAACAATATTAAAAGCAACAAAACAAAATAAAATGTTGTGACCATTATGTAATATGACCTAGATGTGGGGCATTTCCTGAGGAAAAATTTCCAGTGTATTCTGATGAATGGCATCACTGATACAGTAAGCGTATAACCACCAAATATGACTATTCACTTAGACTATGCATTCTCGATGAGGGGATACTGCCCCCTATGGGTGAAAACTGGTTCAAGATGGGCAAAAAAAAAAAAGCTATAATAGTATCGTAGCCCTCCAAAGCTCAATCCTATGACAAAATCTTATTCCTTAGTATTTAATTTTCTCTCATGGGGTTGTCTTGGGCATATCACAAGCAGCATGAGCTCATGGAAGACACACACAATGTGTCCAGGAACACTGCTACAAAATGCTAGCAAATAGCTGTGATTGGAGGACGTTTGGTTGATTGCTTGATCTAGAAGTCATAGGGCAAGTGGTGGCCTACACATGCCTAATGATGCCACTGGCTCCCTTGTGGATGTGTATGTTTGATCATCAATTTTTGAGGTGCCTTGCATTATTTTCTATAGCCTTGTGTGATCTTCATCTTCAAAGCCAATCATGTTTTTCTTCCCCCTATTTGTGACTGACTGTTTTTGTTTAAGCATAAGAGATAACTACTCAGCGATGTGATTGGATTTTAGCATATATACTATAAATAAAAATAGTCAACATTTGTATATTCCTTCATAATTTACGCACTGCTTTCATACATTTTATCTCTTTTAATCTTTGCATTTTGGGGGAAGATTTGAATAAAACTAGTTTATATTTTAATATTTAATTTTACAAAGGTTATTCAACCCATCATCAATTATGCCAAACACTGGGGAAAAAAATCAATATCTGAATGACTATTGAGTAGCTAAAGTTATTTTCCCACATCAAGCAAAAGTTATGGTCACTAAAAGTACTTTTTAAGTTAATGTAATTTTTTTAATCATTCTACTTTTCTTGAAAAATATTTGGAATGATTTTTAAAATTTTAATTACATTGCTATTATGTATATAAATTGCTAATTTGCATGTGTAATGGATACAATAGATGATAAATTATTAAAAGTTACTCAGAAAATATAAAGTTAAATTTAATGTTAATAACTTTTTAATCTAACCTTTAATTTTGTTTAGTCTTAATTTTATTTAACCCAACTTTATTTAGTCATTCTTAACCCTGAATTGGATAAAAAGGGTAAGCTTTGTACCTATTCTTTTTGTATATAAAGCACAGATATACATAGAGTTAAAAAAAAAGGGGGCATGTAGTATATCTTCAGTATTAAAATTTCATGGGGGATGATGAGGAAAAAAATGCCTAAAAAGGTTGTATGGGGACAGGGGTAAAAATGAAAAAAATTTGAGAAGCACTGACTCAGATGTATGAGCTTCAACATGTGTATACAAAAAAAAGATGTTTATTACTTTATAGTCATTCCTATATTAATTTCTTTCTAAATTTGTGTTGACTACCTTTAGTAAAAAGGAATATTATTACTACAAATGATATAAAATATTATCTAAATAAAAGCATATAGAGTAAATTTTCCTTTCAAGTAGAAAAAGAATTAGCATAAGTTGTCTAAAATTTGTAAGTTATGGTGTGAGTTAAGGTAATATTAATTCAGTGGTCTAGAAAAATGCTTTTATACATGACAGTACTGGACAAATAGGTATTAAGCAGTTTAAGGCTCTGGAGACATTTTTACTAACCTTGACTTCTGGAAGGATAGCATTTGTTTTAAAGATTTAATTTAAGAAAAAAACTGTTTCAGTGGTATAACTGAGATTTTAGTTGCCTTTAAAAAGTTAATATAGCTAAAGATAAATTTTTGTTTAAATCTAATTTTTAGAAAGTAGATTTGTAAATCTGGTGTAGTGATTAAGAGTGAATTGGACTGACTGATCTTAAATCCTGGCTTTGCTGTTCATTAGCTGTGTAACCTTCAGCAACTTACTTAACTGCTCTATGCCTCAATTTTCTCATTGGTAAGATGATAATAATATCATGTACCTCATAGGACTGTGGGGAAGGAAGAATAAAAAAATATTAATACATGTAAAGTGCGTATTTGAACCGTGACCTGGCACATCAAAAGAACTCGATAAATGTCAACTCTTATAAACTCTTTCTTTTCTCCCAATGGTTTAATGAGAGGTAATTCTATGCAAGAAAGCAATAAGATACCTTTTTCCCCTAACAGTTAATTTTAATTTATCTCTAAATGAAAGCAGAAAATTGGAGAGAAATTAAAATTGACAGAAATTCTATACATTTCCTATATTCTGAAATTTAAAGGTGAACTACATTTTTAGTTCTTGTTCATACACCTATCAAAGAGAAAGCATAGTTAATTCTGGTATATCAATCTTAACTGACTTTTTAAATTACCACTTCTGATTTTATTTATCAATAGCTTATGCAAATTTTTTTAGAGCTCTGTATAGGTAAAACACCATTTTCAAAAGCACTTAAAAAATTATGGTTGAGGGGCTTCCCTGATGGCGCAGTGGTTGGGAGTCCGCCTGCCGATGCAAGGGACACGGGTTCGTGCCCCGGTCCGGGAAGATCCCACATGCCACGGAGTGGCTGGGCCCATGAGCCATGGCCGCTGAGCCTGCGCGTCCGGAGCCTGTGCTCCGCAACGGGAGAGGCCACAACAGTGAGAGGCCCGCGTACCGCAAAAAAAAAAAAAAAAAAAAAAAAAATTGTGGTTGAAACATTTTCCCCACCTTGTTCACTCATACATGTATTCAGTATTTACTGAGTATCAATTACATGGCAGGTACTTTGGTTAACAAAGGCCAATGATTATAAATAGCTAGTACTTACATAGTGCTATGTGCCAGAGATGCTCTAAGCATTGTATGGTAGAAAGCAAGAATTTGGGTTCATCCTGCCTCCTCTTCTTAATAAATGTGTATCCCTGCAGACTTACTTAATTTCCCTGAGCCTCCTTGTCTGTAAAATGGGAACTGGGGAATCAAAGAATCTATCTCTCACAGTGGGTTGGAATGATTAATTTAGAAGCATATAAAATGCAAAGTCTAGTTTATGGCAAATATTAGACACTCTATATTTGATCTTATTCCTATATACTCACAGTTTAAACATGATAACAATACTGAGTAAACAAAGTGCTGCAGTAAAATAATAGAATGAAATAAGGAAACACCAGTGAGATATGAAAAAAGAAATGAGATATAAGAGATAAAATATATGGGCTTTTATCAAACTCTAAACTCAGAGTTATAAAAAGTATTTTATTTCTATATGGTTTCTTAGTCATTCTTAATTTCTATATGGTTTCCTATGGTCAGATCTTTTACTTTCAGATCTTCTAATTATCTAAAAAGAATGAGGTTCGAGTAAAATAAAAATTTACACAAACACAAAGATGTATTACTGTACTGTTGTTTTAAGAAAACAATGGGTAAAAATGATATAGCCAGTAGTTCAAGAAACTTTAAGATATATACCTGGAACAGTAACTTATAGTTAAAATAGAAAAAGCCTGTGCTAGCCAGAAAGGCAGGTTTAAAATGCCACAACAGATTGAATGCAGTACCTATGGTATACTCATCTCATTAAGCAAAGCAAAAAAAAAAAAAAAAAAAACCAAAAACTTAGTCAAGATCAAAAGAAAATGCCTAAACAAAAAGATAAGATTAATGGATGACATTTTAGTTTAAGATAGATCACTAACAAGGACTGTTTAAAATGTTCACATGGGGGCTTCTTCCCTGGTGGTGCAGTGGTTGAGAGTCCGCCTGCCGATGCAGGGGACGCGGGTTCGTGCCCCGGTCCGGGAAGATCCCACATGCCGCAGAGCGGCTGGGCCCGTGAGCCGTGGCCACTGGGCCTGCGTGTCCGGAGCCTGTGCTCCACAACGGGAGAGGCCACAGCAGTGAGAGGCCCGCGTACCGCAAAAAAAAAAAAAAAAGATCAAAAGAAAATGCCTAAACAAAAAGATAAGATTAATGGATGACATTTTAGTTTAAGATAGATCACTAACAAGGACTGTTTAAAATGTTCATATGGGGGCTTCCCTGGTGGCGCAGTAGTTGAGAGTCCGCCTGCCGATGCAGGGGACACGGGTTCGTGCCCCGGTCTGGGAGGATCCCACATGCCGCGGAGCGGCTGGGCCCGTGAGCCATGGCCGCTGGGCCTGCGCGTCTGGAGCCTGTGCTCCACAAAGGGAGAGGCCACAACAGTGAGAGGCCCGTGTACCACATTAAAACAAAAAAGTTCATATGGAATCATTTAATGCTAACATTTAGTATCAAATGTGCTAATTTTCCTGTGCCCACTGGTTTTCAGATCATGGAACCCAACTAAGAGATTACTTACGTGTGAACTCCATCTGATTTTCTTTGTTCAAAAACTAAGGTTCTTCCTTTTGGAGAGGCAAGATGGAAATCAATATCTAATCCTGCTCCATCTAAAACCTGCAGGAAGGCAGAGAAGAGAAGAGCACATTTTATAAATTCTAAAAATAAAAAGCTATATTAAGTAGATCATATGATGAAAAGATTTCATTTCTAAACCTAGAGGGGTAAGAAAGTCAACAGACTCATGTTAGGGCTAAAAAGGAGCAAGAAAGACCATTTGGTTCAATTCCATTCATTTTTGGAACTTGTCCCTTTCTTGCCAATTCCTGTTGCCATCACTTAAATTTAGGTCTTATGGGTATTACTGAAATAATCTTAAAACAGATGACCTATAGAGTATAAACACAGAAGGTAGTTCAATTGGTAGACCCTTTTCCTTGGGCAATTTAGGGCTTGCTATGTAACTCTTCTGAGTTTGTTTCCTCCTCAATAAAATAATAACTAGCTACTTCTTAGCCTGGAACTCAAAGCCTCTATGATCTGATTCCAACTGACTTTTTCAAGCAATACCTATTATTTCCCAACATGAACTATATATTCCAAGCAGGCCATTTACTTATTGGCCAAAGAATAAGTACAGGAAACAGGAAGGTACCTGTTCCTTTACAATCTCAAAATGTCCCGATGATGATGATGATGATGATAACAATGACGGCAGCTAACAATTACAGTTTATGCCACACATTGTTTTAAGTGCTTTATGTGGATTTATTCCTCACAACAACTCTAAAAGGAAGGTTCTATTATTTTCATTTTAGCCTAAAAAAACAAAACAACCCCCCCCAAAAAAAAATCCCACAAAAAACTGAGGCACAGAGAAGGTTGCCTAAGGTGATATGGTAAATAAGTGGCATGGTCAAAATTTGAACTCAGCAATCTGCCTTCAAAGGCTACTCTTTTTCTTATATAACTCTGTTTTATTTTTCTTGGTGGCTTTAATGGAATGATAGATTACCTATTCTTGTGCTGTACTTACTGATCAACAGAACTGGTTTCAAATGGCTAGCTAAATATACATAATTCTTTTTTTTTTTTTTTTTTTTGCGGTACACGGGCCTCTCACTGTTGTGGCCTCTCCTGTTGCGGAGCAACAGGATCCGGACGTGCAGGCTCAGCGGCCATGGCTCACAGGCCCAGCCGCTCTGTGGCATGTGGGCTCTTCCTGGACCGGGGCACGAACCCGTGTCCCCTGCATTGGCAGGCGGACTATCAACCACTGTGCCACCAGGGGAGCCCCATAGTTCTTTTTCTTCTTTAAATCCCAATGAAATGAAGAAAACATAACGATATAAATAATCTATAACAACACTGGAAGTCTAGGAAAGCTGTTAACAGATTTGAAGAGTAAGGAATTTCTGGAAGATATTCCACTGAGCAAAGAATACATCTAGCTACCAATATCTATCAATCTCAAAATTCTCAGAACAGACTAGAGAGACACCAAATATTTGTTGAAACTGATGCCCTCTTTTTCATGTTATTGGTTTTTCTCAGAGGATCAAATTCTGAAAAAATAATTTAAACAGACTTAAATATATGTTTTCTCAGATAAATGTAATATACATCCTCAGAGAAATTCAAGAATGTAAAAATCTACAGAAAATGAAGATGCTGATATGAAAAAATTCTTAGAAAAACCAAAAATGTGATTGCCCAAATAAAGCCTTAGCGAATGTAATGACAGCAGAATGGGCATGGATGGAGACTAAAAATCAGAGAACTAAAAGGAGCCAAGGAATTCTCACAACAAGGTAAAAAAGTATAGATGAAAAGTATGAGGGAAATGGTAAGAACTTTATGAAGGACAGAGCTAAAGGTTTCAAATACCCACCTAATAAAGCATTTCAAAAAGAACCAAGAGAAATGGAGAGGAAGTTATCAAATAAGAGAATAAAAAGTTCTGCTCCAAAAGATAAAAATCTTTAGACTGCAAGAGTCTAATAGATGTGAAGCAGGATAAATGAAAAAAGATCCAAAAATCCTAATGACTTTTCCAAAGGATTTAAAAAGAACAACCTAGAAACTTCCAAAGAGTAGTAGTAGAGAACTACAAAATAACAAGGACTGGGATGGCATCAGCATTCTTGCATATAGACTAGATGTAAAAAAACACAAGGTAGCCATGTCTTCAATTTTTCCAAGTAAAAAAATTATATTTACTGAAGAGAAAGCAAAAGGTAAAGCCATTTTCAGATATCCAAGGACTCAAAGCGTTCTGAAAGAATTACTCAAGGTTCTCCTCTAAAAACCAAAAACCATATCATTAAATCAAAAAAATCTCTGGCATTCCTATACACTAATGATGAAAAATCTGAAAGTGAAATCAAGGAAACACTCCCATTTACCACTGCAACAAAAAGAATAAAATATCTAGGAATAAACCTACCTAAGGAGACAAAAGACCTGTATGCAGAAAATTATAAGACACTGATGAAAGAAATTAAAGATGATACAAATAGATGGAGAGATGTACCATGTTCTTGGATTGCAAGAATCAACATTGTGAAAATGACTCTACTACCCAAAGCAATCTACAGATTCAATGCAATCCCTATCAAACTACCACTGGCATTTTTCACAGAACTAGAACAAAACATTTCACAATTTGTATGGAAACACAAAAGACCCCGAATAGCCAAAGCAATCTTGAGAACGAAAAATGGAGCTGGAGGAATCAGGCTCCCTGACTTCAGACTATACTACAAAGCTACAGTAATCAAGACAGTATGGTACTGGCACAAAAACAGAAAGATAGATCAATGGAACAGGATAGAAAGCCCAGAGTTAAACCCACGGACATATGGTCACCTTATCTTTGATAAAGGAGACAGGAATGTACAGTGGAGAAAGGACAGTCTCTTCAATAAGTGGTGCTGGGAAAACTGGATAGGGACATGTAAAAGTATGAGATTAGATCACTCCCTAACAGCATACACAAAAATAAGCTCAAAATGGATTAAAGACCTAAATGTAAGGCCAGACACTATCAAACTCTTAGAGGAAAACATAGGCAGAACACTCCATGACATAAATCACAGCAAGATCCTTTTTGACCCACCTCCTAGAGAAATGGAAAGAAAAACAAAAATAAACAAATGGGACCTAATGAAACTTCAAAGCTTTTGCACAGCAAAGGAAACCATAAACAAGACCAAAAGACAACCCTCAGAATGGGAGAAAATATTTGCAAATGAAGCAACTGACAAAGGATTAATCTCCAAAATTTATAAGCAGCTCATGCAGCTCAATAACAAAAAAACAAACAACCCAATCCAAAAATGGGCAGAAGACCTAAATAGACATTTCTCCACAGAAGATATACAGACTGCCAACAAACACATGAAAGGATGCTCAACATCTTTACTCATTAGAGAAATGCAAATCAAAACTACAATGAGATATCATCTCACACCAGTCAGAATGGCCATCATCAAGAAATCTAGAAACAATAAATGCTGGAGAGGGTGCGGAAAAAAGGGAACACTCTTGCACTGCTGGTGGGAATGTGAATTGGTACAGCCCCTATGGAGAACGGTATGGAGGTTCCTTAAAAAACTAAAAATAGAACTACCATATGACCCAGCAATCCCACTACTGGGCATATACCCTGAGAAAACCATAATTCAAAAAGAGACATGTACCAAAATGTTCATAGCAGCCCTATTTACAATAGCCCGGAGATGGAAACAACCTAAGTGTCCATCATCGGATGAATGGATAAAGAAGATGTGGCACATATATACAGTGGAGTATTACTCAGCCATAAAAAGAAATGAAATTGAGCTATTTGTAATGAGGTGGATAGACCTAGAGTCTGTCATACAGAGTGAAGTAAGTCAGAAAGAGAAAGACAAATACTGTATGCTAACACATATATATGGAATTTAAGAAAAAAAATGTCATGAAGAACATAGGGGTAAGACAGGAATAAAGACACAGACCTACTAGAGAATGGACTTGAGGATATGGGGAGGGGGAAGGGTAAGC
The DNA here is from genome assembly GCF_025265405.1 of Mesoplodon densirostris. Taxonomy (NCBI): domain Eukaryota; kingdom Metazoa; phylum Chordata; class Mammalia; order Artiodactyla; family Ziphiidae; genus Mesoplodon; species Mesoplodon densirostris. The sequence continues at coordinate 84,157,030 of NC_082662.1, forward strand.
TGTGACAAAGTGAAAGAGCGGCATGGACATATATACACTACCAAACGTAAGGTAGATAGCTAGTGGGAAGCAGCCGCGTAGCACGGGGAGATCAGCTCGGTGCTTTGTGACCGCCTGGAGGGGTGGGATAGGGAGGGTGGGAGGGAGACGCAAAAGGGAGGGGATATGGGAACATATGTATATGTATAACTGATTAAATTTGTTATAAAGCAAAAAAAATATAAAAAAAAAGATTAAAAATAAAAGTAAGTAATATGACAATACTAAGCAAAAACTTGAGTAAAAAGATATTATTGGTAGTGACTGTCAGGCTTAATGAAATCATTAAAAATGGTAGTTAAAAATACAGAAGCTAATTTTAAAATATACCAAATATCTATCTAAAATATAAAATAAAACAATACCATAAATCTAAAACTAAACTTCCCAGTGACTTCAATGGATCATGATGGACGAGTCCCACTTTCACCTTTCTGTCATAGTCTTCCAGTCTCTCAAAGGTGTTCTTCAGTCTTCTTCCTCAAAGCCTTGGATTGCCACATGCTGTTTTTTTTATCCATCACCTTGCTCCACCCCCTTATCCCTAGTAAGCCTGATTCTTCTACAGATCTGAACTCCACCTCTTCTGGGATGTCTTCTCTCAATTCCCACTGTGAAATCAAGTCCTTCTGTTAAACACTCTCATAGCTTATGCACTTAGCTTCACTTCATAGCACTTATTAGAGTTCTAATATCACACTTATTTGTGTAATAATTTGATTAATGTCTATCCCCTTAACTAGACTGCATGAGTGCACGGACTATATTTTTACTTACCATTGTATCTGTAGTATCTAGCATAAAGCTTACACAAAGTAAGCACTCAATAATGATTTAAAAATTTAAATGAATGATCTATTCATAAGATATATATTAACACTTCAAAATTTCAATAACTTAATATATTGTGGGGCTGGTCAATTATCCTAAAAGTGTCCTCTTAAACCCGAAAAGTGTGAAACGGTTAAAATTTTTTGATATGTCACAGTAAGCCAAGGGCAATGTCTAGAAAGTCTGTTCCCTGACATTTTAAAAACTAAGACAAAACCCAGTAGCTTGTAGTTATTGGAAAATTAATTGCAGAGTTGGAAAATGCAGACAAAGGGTTGAAGATGATTTCTACCCTTTAAACCCTTCTAACATTGTCTAGGACTACAGACATTTAATGATTTTCAATCAAAACAAATTGTTTAGACAGAATGCTTTAGGGGAATAGTCCCTTTGAGTGATTAAAGATGCAAAGTATAAAGCTAAGCCATACCACCTGTATAACTCTAGAAGTGTGAATGTAAAAAAACTAACATATATTGAACATTTACTATGTGTCAGGGATGGTACATGAACACTTATTAACTAATTGTTTCAAATCAACTCTTACTATTATTATCTCTATTTTAAAAGTATGGGGTTAAGTAACTTGTTCAAGATCACACAGGTAGTAAGTGCCAGAGTCAGGATTTCAGCCCAGGCATTTTTTTCCTACAGTTGGAGCTCTCAATCATAAGAGGTCAGTAGTTTAAAATAGATTTCTTCCCTAATACCTCAGTAAATACTGATGAATTTTGAATAATAAAAATTGTTTTCTTATCTAGACTATTTCTCTAACCCCATTTGGTTTCCTTACCTCTAATTTTGCCCTCTTTAAATCCATCTTGCACACTGTAAAACATTTTTCACGGTTACCACACTGCTTAATCTTCAATGGCCCTTATACAAAGGTCAAAGCTACTCAGCATGGCACACAAGCTAAGATTCATGATCCACGATCCAGCCACCTGACCTCTCCAACCTCTTTTTCTTCTACTCCCACCCTGGACTTTATAGTCTTAAAGGTCCACCGAAAACTCAGCACTTCTAGCATCCACTACATATTGCCCACTGCTAGAACAGTAACACTATGCATTTTCAGAACTGTCTATTCATTCTGATCCTTTTCCTGAAATGCCCCTTCTTCCTGGTATTCCTGTTTCACCTAAGCATCTTTCTAGATTCCAATTTATTTTCTCCAGGAATTCTTTTCTGATACCCCGGAGAAGAAGCCCTCCTCCAACAGCATCTAACCATACTTTATTGAAATTAGTTGTTTATGAGCCAGTAACCTTTAAATATTAAGATCCTTGAAAAGGGTTCTTTCTGTTGTTTGTCCCTTCCCCCGTGTCCTCGTCTCCACTTCTCCATTACTGGCACATGGTAACTTCAGTAAATGAACTTTTGAACTGGATTGGAAATCAAGAAATGCTGAGCTCCTGCCTCAGTGTTGCTCATTAACTGTGTGACTTTAGATACTTTACTCTCCATGCTTACCTTATGCATCTATAAATAATCTAATTCTAAAGTTCCTTCAGAGGAAAATTCTAAATAACTTTATTTTGCTCTATATGTGACAGTACCTGTTATTGAAAAAGATTCTCTAAATCAACTATAAAAAATTAACATCTGATTAAAAATTAGATAACTTGTAAAAAAATTGAGAGATGAACCACACTAAGGCATCTTTTTTTTTTTTTTTTTTCAGTGCTACTTAGAAACATTAAAATTTGCTGTATTGGAGCTTACAAAACTTCTTCTAAGAAATTACCCTCTACCAGAATGACCGCATAAATTAAGGCAATTCCCTATAATATTACGCAGGTACTAAAAAGAAAACAATGATATGGGAGAAATGCTTAGAACGCTGAACGAAAGATTACAAAGTTTTAATATACAGTTAGATCTTACTTGGTTTTTAAATAACGGGTATATAACTGAGAAGGAAATGTACCATTAAACACATCAATAGCCCCTTTCAAAATATTCCGAAATAGGATTTAGTGATAATCACATGGTCACAGTTCAAAAATCCTTAACTGAAGCAATGACAGTATAGATTTACAATACCGGAATTGAGTGAGGGTGGTGGGGCTGATTAACGCCAAGTGTCATCATCTCGTCCAGTGATTAAGGAGAACGTGTATTAGGCCTGTATTGTGAAATTCCCAGTATTGAAGCGTGTACTGGCTAGAAAAGACACAGGTGAATTATGAAACAAAGAGAAAAACCACCGACATCACCAGAGCTGGCCTCTTTCCGACCGGAGGAAAGGGGAGGGGTGGGGGTAGTCAATTCCAGGTCCCGCCTAACTTCTCGGTCCCCAACGCCGGGGAGAGCCTCGCCTCGCGTGCCGGCGCGGAGCTGGCCGCTTTCGGGCAGCCCTCGCCTCTTCAGCGCCCCGGTCGTCCACAAGAAGTTTCTAAGCCGGTGAGAGGCGACGACGTGCAGCTAGGCTAAAGGAAGGAGGCTGGCTCAACCTCTGCACTTACTTGGTACTCGATCTCCAGCGAGGCCTTCAGGGGCATGGGCTGGTAGAAACACTCCTTCTGGCCGGCCGGAAGAGTGAACGTGAAGTCGCTGTCTAAGGAGGGCGTGAAGCCGGCCGCCCCAGGCAGCAGCAGAGAGGCCAAGAAGACCAACAGGAAGGGCAGCCAGATCTTGTCGCCCATCCCTGCCTGGGCGATCTCGGACTGGAAAAGGCGTGGGAAGCGTGGGTTATAGGCGCCTATGCTCCACTTTTCCTCCCTGGACTCCTCGTGGTTGGCAGGGAAACCTGGAGCCTGAAGAAACTCCAGGTGAAGGCCGGGGCGGAGGGGCGTTTCTCAGAGGGGAAAACGCCGGCCTACAAACGGTAGGGACTGAGGGCGGAGCCAGCAGTCCTTTTCCACACCCTCCCGGGTCTTGGCTCCCTCAGGCCCCGCGTGAGCGCGCCCAGACGGCCGCAGCTTCCCATGGCATCCCTCACACCAATGGGCGTCTTGGCGGTAATTGTGGGAAATGTAGTTCAGGGTGGGCAGGCTCGGGCGCGCTCGCAGACCACAATTCCCAACAGGCCCCGCGCATCCGGCGTCGCTTCACGTAGAGTCTTCGCGGGGGGGCGGGGCGTCCTCAACGGCTCCCGCGGCGGTTCGAACTCGGAGCAGGTGGGGTTCGCTAGTTTCCCGCGTGGTGTGTCTGGGTTTCCACGCTTGAGGTCCGGGAGAGGGTCCGAAGTTTCCGAACGCAGCGGAGAGCGCGGCGTGCGCCGTCGTCGGTGGGTCTCTCTCACAACTATGACTTGGGTGGTGAGCGACTGCCCCTGGAGGGTGGAAACCCGCCTACCTGAAGGAGTTTTTTTCCTTTCCCTGTCGGTACGCTCGGATGCGTTTCGTCTGGTCCTCGCACTCGCTGCGCACGCTGCTCTGCAGGGTTGTATTTTAGTTGACGAAAAATCGGAAAGGAAGCTGTCATGTTTTCCTCCACTTCTTCCAGATGAACGAAGGGCCAATTCTGTCAAATTGAGCGTTCTTGGTACAAGACAATACTATGTAAAGCCATGACCTCCTTCCAAAATGAGGAATACTTTTCGACTACAGCCCATCTTTTTACATACAGGGAGTATAATGAACACTTGTTTTTCGGTGTGATGGGTGTGCGTGTGTATACCTACAAAAGCATTGTTACTAGGGCCAAAAGAAGGCAGGGCCTGTCGGTAGCATGATGTGCTTTTCCACGTATGTACAGTCAATGAAACTAGACTTCATAACTACTGTCAGTTGAAGGGAGGAGGAATCTTTATTTAATTTATTTATTTTTAAAAAAATGGCCGCACCGCATGGCAGGCGGGTATCGCTGACAGGTATCCATCCTGCGCCCTCTGCAGTGGAAGCGCAGAGTCTTAATCGCTGGACTGCCGGGGAAGTCCCAGGAATCTTTTTTAAAGATAATAAATGGCCTACTAGGAAAATGAAAATATGTTTGCATAGCAAACGTTTTCATTGATACTTCAGAAGGGTTAGAGAATTCTTACATGAAAATATACAGAAGATGTTGGACATAAACCTGATTTAGTCGAAACAATGTCGAATGGCATTTTAGAATTTGCCTAAATTTTCCTAACCCTTTTTTCTTTCACCATCCTGTAGGGAACTAGAGATGTTGAAAAGAAAGCAGAATGGAGACCTGAACCATTGACTTGTGTTTGGGAGAGTCTTCTCATTTAAGCAGAAGCAAATTTGTGGAAACAAAAGAGGAAAGAGGATAGAAACATTTTCTCTACTAAGATTCCATAGCATCTCATTTAATTTCCTGCCAGTTTCTTCCAATAAGGTGAGAGTTTTCTTTTTAATTTTCCTCCCTACATCCGAGAAATTTTGAGTGTGGAATGAATTTGTCATATTATTTTAGCTAGATGAGGGGAAGGAAGGGCAGTTTAGTAATCATCACTTATTCACTGAAAATATTGAGTTTCACTAAGTGCTTTATAGTCCTGAATATAATACACAGAACTCCTAACCTTTTGGAGCTTGAGATGTGGTCAGAATTCTAGAAGGGTGATGAAAGAGATGCTACAATGACAAAGGTAAATAGGATCTGAAAGAGGAATGTAATTTTAAGATTATGCAAGAAGATGTATAGGAGTAGTAGAGATTATAAAGCCTTCATCTTAATTGTATTATTATATTAATTCATGATAATTATGTATATTAATTAACAGTAAAATGCGGTACTTTATCATGATTTTTTATGTGCAAAGCTACTTAGTAGAGAATTTCACAACCCTTGAGATACCCATCAGTTGAAGAAACAAAAGCTTTTCTTCATATATTTCTGTGAGTTAACCTGCTAAATGTCATTTTGATCTCTGTGGTTGTGATGTGAATGTGAGTGTGTGGTTTCAAATTTTATAACCATGGCGAATGGGAGAAGGGGATAAGCTTTCTGTGGTAATAAATTACCTTTAAGAAAATATGAGGCCTTCCCTGGTGGTGCAGTGGTTAAGAATCCACCTGCCAATGCAGGGGACACGGGTTCGAGCCCTGGTCCGGGAAGATCCCACATGCCACGGAGCAGCTAAGCCCGTGTGCCACAGCTACTGAGCCTGTGCTCCACAACTACTGAGCCCGTGAGCCACAACTACTGAGCCCATGTGCCACAACTACTAAAGCCCGCACGCCTAGAGCCCATGCTCTGCAACAAGAGAAGCCACTGCAATGAGAAGCCCGTGCACCACAATGAAGAGTAGCCCCCACTTGCCGCAACTAGAGAAAGCCCATGCAGCAAGAAAGACCCAACGCAGGCAAAAAAAAAAAAAAAAGAAAAAAAAGAAAATATGCATGACTGTAATGATACCAGTTTTGTCAGATGTTCACAGCTGTAACATGATTATGTAAGTTTGAACACTTCATATTGAAAATCTGTAATAAATAAGAAAACTACAGTGTGACATAATTAAAAGATCTTTGGATCCTGATGACCTAGGTTCAAATATTGGTTCCACCATTTACAGTTTGTGTGACCTTGAGCAAGTTATTTGTCTCATTCTTAGTTTCTTCATCTTTAACATGGAATAAAAACACTTAGTTTACACAATTGTTAGAAGATTAAAGATGCTTAGAAAAGGGGAACTTTAATAACTAGTCCCTGGCTATAATGAAAAATTGATTCACTGAAATTCTGTTGAACTTTCCATTATAGCTTAACATGCTGAGAAATTCATTGTTGCTAGGTGTTTTGTTTCATTTTGCTTTGTTTTAAATTAACCATGAAAGATTTTACAACATCTGAAATAGAAAAATAATGAGTTAAATTTTATTAGTGTGAGAGTAGTTTGACTGACACCACAGATTCTTTCAGGCAAGGTATAAGAAATTCATTTCTTTTTTTAGGAAATGGAGTCTCGTTCCTCAGACTACTATAATAAAGACAATGAAGAAGAAAGTTTGCTGGCAAATGTTGCTTCCTTAAGACATGAACTGAAGATAACAGAATGGAGTTTGCATAGTTTAGGGGAAGAGTTATCTAGGTGAGTGAGTAAAATTACGTGTACAATTCTGAGTAGGACTTTAACTTATGTTAAATGTAAAGTGTGTGAATATCATTATTATATGATGTGTTTCTGATGTGTCCAGAGTAGAGAATAATGTTCTATAATTAAAAAAAAATAATTTGAGTATAACTTTCAGTTTAGGAAAAAGAACTATTAGAGAAGCATTTACGTATTAAGACCTTTAATATATTAGGACTCAGTCCCTGGTGGCACAGTGGTTAAGACTTCGCCTGCCAATGCAGGAGACACGGGTTCAGGCCCTGGTCTGGGAAGATCCCACATGCCGTGGAGTAACTAAGCCCATGTGCCACAAATGTTGAGCCTGCGCTCTAGAGCCAACGAGCCACAACTACTGAGCCTGCGTGCCACAACTACTGAAGCCCGCCCGCCTAGAGCCTGTGCTCCGCAACAAGAGAAGCCACCGCAATGAGAAGCCCGCGCACTGCAACGAAGAGTAGCCCCCGCTCACCACAACTAGAGAAAGCCCGTGCGCAGCAACGAAGACCCAACACAGCCAAAAATATAAATAAATAAATAAATAAATAAATAAAATTTAAATAATATATTAGGACTCAGAGTATAAAATATATGTGTATGGGCTTCCCTGGTGGCGCAGTGGTTGAGAGTCCGCCTGCCGATGCAGGGGATGCGGGTTCGTGCCCCGATCCGGGAAGATCCCACATGCTGCGGAGCGGCTAGGCCCGTGAGCCATGGCCGCTGAGCCTGCGCATCCGGAACCTGTGCTCCACCACGGGAGAGGCCACAACAGTGAGAGGCCCGCGTACTGCAAAAAAATAAAAATAAAAATAAAATAAATGTGTAGGCTTAATTAATCTTTTATTATTATGACTGTTTTTTGAATCTTAAGTAATCCTAGCATAGAGGCTCCAGGAACATAGATTACTAGTTTAAAACTAATTATGGTTTATTTAAAAATTTAGTTGAAATGCCTTAAGTTCATTTCTGGAATCTGATTTTCAGCAACATTTCAGGTGCTTTTCTTTCTGTTTTCTTATTTAATGTATAGAAATTTAGAGTGAATACTTAAAGTACCTAAGAACTAAAATATATTTTTTCTTTTTTTTCTAGTGTTAGTCCACGTGAAAATTCTGATTTTGCCTCTAATCTCTCAAGGTCTGAAAGGCTCGTTCTGGAAGATCTTTCTCAGCCTAGCCAGCTTGGACTTTTGAATTACTCACCTTATAAAAAAGTTTGTAAAATGCCCAATAGTGGTACTGATTTTCAAAAAAAGCCAAGAGATAAGGTTATTATTTTTAGACCTGCCTACTTAAAAGTAGTTTTAGTTTTAGAATTGTCTACTTAAAATACTTTTTCTTTGAGTTTTTTCTTCAAATACCTTATTCATGTTTTCCATAGTTTTTAGTACTCCAGACTCTTTAAATTTAAAATGGTTCTTGTTCTGTCCTAACCAGAGAGCAGTTATTTTGGTGTATTACTCTATTTTAAAACTTCTATATTTATTACCTTTTTGCAATTAAATATCTTGTTTTCTCAAGTAAATTGTAACCCCCTTGATTTTAGTACTGTACCATGTATGTAATAGATAATCATGGCTTATTAAGTGGTTAAAGTGTACTTACTGTTTAGCCTGGATCAGGTGCTCCATTCATTATCTCTAAATTTTGTGGATGATTTTAGACATCTTTCCTGGTCTTGAACTCACTCTCTCTTCCTCTTTTTTATTTGGCCGTATTATCTATCTCCCTATGTATACTCCTCTTCCTTCCCTTTTATCTCTTTTTCCACCCTCTTCCTCCTATTTTTTATTACCCCATTGGCAGCATGCATATATACATATGGTTGCATATGTACATCATACTCTTTCTTGATAAAAATTTCCTCTTCCCACTTCAGAAAGCCAGCAGTTGAGAGATTTTCTTTTTGTAAGAAAGCTGCTTGATGAAGCTATCTGAGCCTACATTTTAGAAAAGGAATTCAAATTCCATGTCTACAAAGATTATGTAATTTTGGGAAATTTGATCTCTACCCTAATTCAAATTGCTGATTGTTTTTATTATATATATGCCATCATTGAAATCATTGTGTTTTACCCTAAGCAGAATCACAAGTTACATGACAAATCAGAGGGGGAAAAATATTGGTAATGCCTATTAAAGATAAAGGACTAATCTCTTTGATATGTAAAAAGCTCCTAGAAATAAGGAAAAATTATCAACCCAATGGAAATATGGGCAAAAGACATGAATGGAAAAGGAAATTAAAACAAATAAAAAGATGTTCAATCTCAGTCATAATAAGAGAAATTCACTACCAGATTATTAAACATCCAGATATTTGACACTATTTTGTTGGTGATATTAGGGGAAAATAGGCATTCTCATACATTGCTGGTAGAAATGCAAAGCGATACAACCTCAGTGGAGAGGCATTTGGTAATATTTACCAAAACCACAAATGCGTTTACACTTAACTTGGAAATCCCATTTCTGGAAAAGTACCTGCATAAGTACAAAACAATTGTTTGTCATAACAGAAGACTAGAAGTATCTCATTTGTTTAGTTGGTTGAATAAGCATGCAATAGAAACTGCAGCTAAGGGGGTTAAAAAAAAAAAAGAATAGGAGTTTCTCACTGAATTGATTGTGGAGAGATTGCCAGGATATGTTGTTCAAGTGAAAAATGCAAGGTGCAGAAGAACATACATACTCCTCTGGTTTTGTATTAGGAGCTATTGGGGGCGGGGTGGGTAATTTGTACTGCTTGTATATGCGTATGGAAACACTAGAAGACTAGGTTTAAGATCCTAACTTAATTAATGACTCTCCTATATAAGGAGTTTCCTATTTTTTGCTGATTGATGTTATACAAAAATTTATAAACAAGAAACTTGTAAAAATGGTTACCTATCTACTAAAGATGGGAATGATACTTCTGTATGTACTTTTTAAAAATATATAATGGGCTTCCCTGGTGGCGCAGTGGTTGAGAGTCCGCCTGCCGATGCAGGGGACGCGGGTTTTTGCCCCGGTCCGGGAGGATCCCACGTGCCGCGAAGCGGCTGGGCCCGTGAGCCATGGCCGCTGAGCCTGCGCGTCCGGAGCCTGTGTGTGCTCCGCAACGGGAGAGGCCACAACAGTGAGAGGCCCGCGTACGGAAAAAAATAAAAATAAAAAAATAAATAAATAAATAAAAATATATAATTCTGACTCTGAATTGCATAGATATATTATTCAAAAAAATAAAATTAAATCATGTGAAAACCTCAACTCCCATGAAAATTAAAATAATTTATTGTAAAATATATATTCAAAAGAGTATAATAGAAATATACAAATGGTTAAATAATAATTTATCCATTTTGTTGTTTGTGGGCATTTCATTTCTTATCATTTTTATGTCTTTAATCTTCAGGTGCAAAAGTGTAAAAGTTTCTATCAGATTTATACCCAGGAGTAATATTGTTGAGTCTCAGCATGTTCAGCTTTACTGGATAATACCAAGAACTTTTCCAAAGTGTACCACTGTTTTCCAGGCTGAACTTATTTATGTACATGTTTACCAGCAGTGGAGGAGAGAGTGCTGATTGTCTCATATCCTCACCAACACTGACTGAGTATCTTTACCCATTTTTCTGAGCTACTTAGTCATTTTATTGATAATTGTTCATTTCCATTAATTACATGTAATGCTTAATGAAATAATTCAAAATAAATTGTTCTTTTTCATTTTTCAGATGTCTTTTTCATCTTCTACCCCTGTGGATCAGGAAATCAAAAGTCTTCAAGAGAAACTTAATAAACTTACACAACAGAATGCTTGTTTGGTCTCACAGAATCATTCTTTAATGACTAAAATAGACTCTGTCCACTTTGAATTGACACAGTCAAGAGCAAAAGTATGTTTCTTGAAGTGGTGACTATGTCAACAGAAAATAATTGTAATCATCTTAAGATTAATAATTGGAAAAATATTCCTTGTATTGCCTTAATGTGTTATGTATAATAATTTTTATTATGATATAGTATCAACATGTTATAGGATCAAATTTATGTGAATTTAATATCTGAAAATTATTTAGGGGGACTTGTATAGCCTATGCATTTAGATAATTCAGAACTTCTTAAAATCTTAAGATTATCAATTCGTGTGGTTTTACTTCATGTACAAAGGAAATATATAGCTTATCTTCCTTTTTAAAATAATACATTCTCATTGCTGAAAACTTCAAAAATAGAAAAAAGAAAAGGGAGAAAGATAACCCAGTTTCCACCATCTAGAAACTGCTTTTATTGGTTTATTACATAGTTAAATATTACATGTTTGCATAGTTTTTTTTTCCTGGAATTGTTTTATACTTCTTACATAGTTGAAGCAGTTTTGGATGCATTTACGTAGCTTTACCAACAATCATTTTTAATATGACTTCTTTTTAAAAATATTTTATTTATTTATTTATTTATTTTCCATATTTTTTTTGGCTGCATCAGGTCTTAGTTGTGGCACACGGGACCTTTGTTGAGGCATGCAGGATCTTTTTGTTACGGTACACAGTCTGCTTGGGTTTCTGTTTAGTTGTGGCGCTCGGGCTTCTCTCTGGTTATGGCACGCAGGGCTCCAGGGTGCGTGGGCTCTGTAGTTTGTGGTACGTGGGCTTTCTTGTTGAGGCGCACGAGCTCAATAGTTGTGGTGCACGGGCTTAGTTGCCCTGCGGCATGTGGGATCTTAGTTCCCCAACCAGGGATCGAACCCGTGTCCCCTGCATTGGAAGGCGAATTCTTTACCACTGGACCACCAGGGAAGTCCCCAACAATCATTTTTTATGGTAGTATTATGTTTCCTTATGTGAGTATACCATAATTTAATTAATAACTCCCCTGTTTAAGTGGTTTCCTATATTTTTCTGTATGATTGGTATACAAAAAATTAGAAGAAGCCAAAATGTCCAATAACAGAGACATGGTAAAGTAAATTATGATATATCCATATAATGGATTGCTACCAAGCTTTTTTTTTTTTAAGGAAAATGCAAAGTTGTTTGACTTTTATAGAACTTTGTAAGGTTTAAATGATATATGTAGAGGCACTTAGAATGGTATCTGCACAGTTAACTCTCAAAAACTTACCTAAAATATTTAGTGGTAGAAAAACATTACAGAGCAAAACACATACACATACATGCACACACAATAATCTGTTTTGTTTTTTATAAAACGAGCACGTGTCTATGTGTGTGTATGTATATAGATATACATATGACATATATCAATATAAGGACAGTAGGACTGCTCCACAATATTGTTGATAACTTTGGAAACGATTGGAGGGTCATAGTGAAACTTTCACTATTTACTTTTTAGATGTATTGTTTTAAGTAGTATGAGTTATGGGAGGTCTTTATTTTGTACTTTTTGAACAAAACAAAGTACTGTTGAGCCTAAGGAGAAAAAATGCTGCAGTGAACATAAAACTTTTTTGGTGTTTGGGATTATTTCTAGGTTAGATTTCCAGAATGGTCAAATCACAGGGAAGTAATTTTTTCAGGCATTTATTGCACTCTGTCTACATTCAGTATTATTTTTTTAAACATATCTATATTAAATATCTTTGAGGGAAAATTATTTTGTTTTTCTTGATTTCTTATGAAGTTTACCTTTTCAGTGTGTTATTTAGATTTCTTTTGATGTGTCTGTTTACCTTTTCTGTTTATTAATTGTATTTTAATTTTTTAATCAACTATAGGTTCTTTTTAAAGTCATAGAGGCTTAATTATTTAAAGTCTAAGAGATATTAAAAGAGTTTTGCTAATAATTACTGAACTATTAGCATTTTGTTCCTTTCTTTGAGCATGTAAATACACCAGTGTTTATTCTAGGCAGTAAGACAGATATTTGTGTTTTACTTCCCATCTCAGCATTTTCTAAATTGCCTGATAAAATATTTTTTAGGGAGGCTGCCTTTTCCAGGGCAGGTCTCAGCTTTGATTTTGCATATGTGCCACTGTTGGAAACCTTTTGTTGAAATTCCCCATTGTACCGATCAACATATTCATAATTTACCTTTTAGCAGTGTCTGTACAGTAGTTACACTTCTGGAGACTGGCATCTTGTTCTCTCTGAGCTTATTGCCCTTCAGACCTGCTGCCCAGCTACTCTCCTGGGACTTCTCTTTGATGTTCTTCTAGGTTGGGTCTATTGTTTCCTTGATCCCATGTCATTTTTCTTGGTTTACTCTTTCTTTAGTTGGAGCATGTTTCTAGTACCTTCCTTGTCTGTCTGAAATGTCTTAAGTTCTCCCCCACACTTGATTGAATTCTAGGTTGAAAATTATTTTACCTCAGAATGTTTAGGACATTGCTTTCTTGTCTTCTATCCTCCAGTTTGTCTCTGAAGCGTCTGATGCCATTGTGGATTACTTTTCCTAGTGGATAATATATTTTTTCATTTGTTTTTCCACTTATGTTTTTAGGAATAGACGTCTGTTATTTATTGTGCTGGGTACATGAAGACCCTTTTAGGCTGAAATCTTGTGTCCTTTGGTCCCTGAATTTTTTCTTATGTAATCTTTGATAATTTTCTTCATTCTGTTTTCTTTCTTCTATCTTTCCTAACCTGGATTGGTACTCTAAATCTTTCAAGTTTTTTCCTGGTATTTTCCATCTCTTTGTCTTCCTGTGATACTTTTTCTGTGATTTCCTCAACATTGTCATCCTATTGAATCTTTTATTTTTAGCTTTCATAACTTTTCATTTTCTGGAGCTTTTTCATGTTCTCTGATTGTTTTGTATTTAATAACATCCTGATGCAGTATCTTCTCATAGCTCTCTGAAGATTTAATGATTCTGTGTGTTTGTGTGTGTGTGTATGGTTGCCTGGCTACTGCCAGTTGCTTTTTTCTTTTGTTTTGACCTCTGACTTTTGTGATAGAAGCTTTCAGATATTGGTGTTTTGGCTATTTGTATTTAAGAGAAAGCACTTAAATGCTCTTTGGAAGCTCTCTGTGCAAAGGTGAAGTTTGTTGTCCATTGGGCTTCATTTGTTGGTGATGGTTGAGAAGATGGCTCTTTTGTAGGGAGATATCTCCCTTCCCCCATCCAACATCCATATGTGAGGTCTTTTTCTTTGGAGCTCTTGAGTTTCTCCAGCAAAGAATCCTTTGATTTCTTACCTGTGAGGTGGCCCCAAATGAGGTGGGGTAGGAAGCTAGAAGCTGACTGTTCCTTATTAATCTCTGTTTTTAACTCTTCCTCATCCCTGCTCATCATTCCATGTAATGTCTCAAGAGTCTCAAACCTTTCCTGTTCAATTCTCCAGATAATGATAATAACTTTCTATCTCTTCTTGGTAGGCCATCATGTGACTCTTGGTGTTCTGAGAGTAGGAAAAGGAGGGACTTAGCAACAGAGTTAGAACTATATCCCAAGTTAATCTATCTTCGACCTCATCCCTGCCCTGTACTATTATCTCATGCTTCCTTTTTTGGGGGGGATAATTAGTTCTCTTACTGGTATTCTTTTCCAGACACCATTTAGGTTGTGGATTTCTACAGTCCTACACTCTTCTTATTCCAAGTTGTAGGATTACTACGCTTTTCTGTATTTTCTAGGTTTTCTCTAGTAAGTATGTATTCTAAAATTAGCTTTTAAATAATAACAAGGTTCAGTAAGTATTTTTATGTGATTTAAAATGATTTGGTCTTTGAAATTTCATTTTCTAATGTATGTGAAATTTATCTTTTTAGATAAATTTATCTTTAAATTAGTCTGTAGAGGTTCTCTTTTTTTCCCCCAAATAACTAACCAGTTATCTTGGGATGTTAAGTTGAGGGTAATGGCAGGAGCTTACATGCTGAGACTGGCTTGTGATGATGACATGCCCATATAAATTGATAGATAAGATGAGCTTCATAAACAATGAACAGTGACTGGGGAGTTCTACTGAACCTCTGTCAGATGGTAAAAGAAACTAAGGACAAAGTCGATTAATTTATTTTGTGAAGAAAGTACTCTAAAGGTTTTTTGTTTTAGGTTTCTATGCTTGAATCTGCTCAACAACAGGCAGCCATTGTACCAATCTTAGAAGAACAGATTATAAATTTGGAAGCAGAAGTTTCAGCCCAAGATAAAGTTTTGAGGTAAAACTTACAGCTTTAAAATATTTATTTTCTACTTTTACTTTTTGACGTATCTTGTTAAAATTTGTCTCCCACCCCAATAAATCCATATTGGTGTATAGACTGTCTTAGTTAGAACTTGTTGATTCTGTTTTCAGTCCATCATAACTCCTCTTGGCTGCAGGATACCTGCAGTATATAGGGGCTAAAAAAGACTAAATCTAAGCTGAGATGTTTATTTATGTGTTTTCATTAATATGAACTTGTTCGCTTGTTGCCCTACATAGTAATATGTACTCAGTACTTGTACTTTGATGGGAGTTCAAGAAATAGAATACAAGGAATCAGGCACTTTATAATTTATCTTCCTCTTCTGCTATGAGTAAAATGAGAAATATATGCATACTAAATAGCATATTGCTCCATTTTAGTGATTCTCAAAAGAGTAGTTCTGGGACCAGCAGTATGAGCATCATCTGGGAACTTGTAAGAAATGCAGATCTCAGTTCCTGTCTCAGACTTATGGAGTCACAAACTCTGGGAGGTGGGACCCAGCAATCTGTGTTTTAACAAGTCCTGCAGATGATTCTGATGCACACTAAAGTCATCTCTCATGACCATCAGAATTTCATAATTTTCTTTGTAATACATATGTTAGGTATTTTATATTTTTGGTTGTTGTGAATTTGTTCTTGTTCTGTTCATTGATAGTATATAGGAAGGCTACTGCTTTTTGTATAATACTATAATTATTTTGTAATTGGACTATTTGTCATACCTTTAATTAATTCTAATTTTTATTTTGATTCTCCTGGGATTTTCCAGGTAGCTAATGATATTATCAGCAAAAAAAAGAATTTTGTCTTTCTTTTCCAAAATTTATACTTACTACTTTTTCATTTTTAGCTTTTTGCAACTGTCAGAAAAATCACTGGATATAGTGGTGATAACAGTCATACTTATCTAGTCTCTGAAATATATCTAATACTTCTAGTATCTAATCATTAAATAGGATACAGTCTTTTATTTCAGATATATTTATCATCTGATAGAAGTATCCTTTTATTCCTTATGAAAACTAATAGTTCACAAGTGATGAATATGCCTTTTCTCTTTCTCTTGTTAAATATTTGTTTCTCTTAACTCAGTGATTTAAACTAATAGAATTCCTGATGTTGAACTATTTCTTGCTTACCTGAAATAATCTCTTAAACAGCCTTTAAAAGTATCTTTATTTTATAGAGAGGCAGAAGATAAATTAGAGCAGAGTCAGAAAATGGTGACTGAAAAGGAACAGAGTTTGCAGAAGTCCCAAGAGGAATGTATAAAGCTGAAGGTAGACTTACTTGAACAAAGTAAACAAGGAAAAAGGTATGTGTTTTTAAAGCAAATAATTGTTTTTGTAGGGGAGAAACAAAGAATATAGTACCTGTTTAAAATTCTACTTAGTGTGTGAAGTGAAAAAGTTCAGAAATTTGGCAGTAGAAAATTTAATATTCTTTTATGTCCGTTAACTTTTTAAAATTTTTGATTAAAAATTTCACGTGTGGGGCTTCCCTCGTGGCGCAGTGGTTGAGAGTCCGCCTGCCGATGCAGGGGACACGGGTTCGTGCCCCGGTCCGGGAAGATCCCACATGACGCGGAGCGGCTGGGCCCATGAGCCATGGCCGCTGAGCCTGCGGGTCCGGAGCCTGTGCTCCGCAACTGGAGAGGCCACAACAGTGAGAGGCCTGCGTACCGCAAAAAAAAAAAAAAAAAAAAAATTTCACGTGTGGACTTTATGGTATTGGCATTTTGAATTGGGATTAATTCCTTAAAGCCCGATGATGATTATCAATGAAATGATACTTATTTATGAAATTAAATAAAATTCATGAGAAAGTGTGGTTGGGTCTCCCTTTAGGAATACATAAGTAATGCAAAAATATCTATTTTGTATAAACCATGTCTTAAGATAAAGTTTTCTAGTTAGCTTTGACCATATAACCATTAACTTTGAATGTTAACTTTTAAACTAATAAAGATGAAAAATTTTTTAGTTTAATGAGATTTTACAATATAATAATGTAATTATAGCAGCTTTTACACAGCGTAAAATCATAATTTGCATTTTTATCTTCTCTGGCAACAAAAATACGTTTTAAAAATTTATTCTGGGCCTCCCTGGTGGCGCAGTGGTTGAGAATCCGCCTGCCGATGCAGGGGATACGGGTTCGTGCCCCGGTCTGGGAGGATCCCATATGCCGCGGAGCGGCTGGGCCCGTGAGCCATGGCCGCTGAGCCTGCGCGTCCGGAGCCTGCGCGTCCGGAGCCTGTGCTCCGCAACGGGAGAGGCCACAACAGTGAGAGGCCCGCATACCGAAAAAAAAAAAAAAATTTATTCTATGATATAAATAATGTTATGAAGAAAGTGTGTTTTGAAAAGTTGTCATACATAGATAAATATTTGTTTGTGTGTGCATTTAAACTTCTAAAAACTGCTCAAAACCCATCTATGTCATTTTTTCATTAAAATGAGTTTGGAAGAACATTTTCTCAGCAGTATTTGGTTAGTATAGTTTAGGTTACAGTATATATTTGGTAGGCAATATTACTTAGTTGAAATGTTTAGGTTTTGGAGTCAAACAGCCAGTTTTTACCTCTAAGTGACTTCGTTACCTTGGGGAAACTATTTAACCTTTTTGAACCTCAGTTTGTTCATCTATTAAGTCAAGATGATATTGTCTTGATGTGAGGAATAAATGAAAAAAGAAATGCAAGGTGCTTTGTAAATAATCAACACTAACAAATGTAGCTATTGTAAAGGTAAACTGTGTGATTAAATATTCTGAAATTCAGACTTTACTTACTCAGATGAGCTTTTTATACATGCTAATTTAAAATAACAAGATAATAATACATGAAGACAAGCCTTACAATGTAGTTAAAAAAAAGTACAGAGAAAGAGTGACTAGTTCTCTCTGTAGAACTTATACAAGAGATGATTTTTAGGGTAGGGTATTGACTACGCTGTCATAAGGTGAATAAGTAGGGATGGACACGTTCTGGACAGCGTGTGCAAAGTCATAGAAGTATAAAAGAACATCATTTCCGGGCTTCCCTGGTGGCGCAGTGGTTGAGAGTCCGCCTGCCGATGCGGGGGACGCGGGTTCGTGCCCCGATCCCGGAGGATCCCACGTGCCGCGGAGCAGCTGGGCCCGCGAGCCATGGCCGCCGAGCCTGTGCATCCAGAGCCTGTGCTCTGCAACGGGAGAGGCCACAACAGTGAGAGGCCCGCGTACCGCAAAAAAAAAAAAAAAAAAGAAAAAGAAAAAAAGAAAAATAGAATTAATTAAATAATAAAGATAAGGGTAAAATAGAAGACAAAGAAACAATAGAGAATCCCCAAAACCTAAATCTGGTTCTTTTCACAGTGACCAAGGTAATGGGCATCAGACAAGATTAATCTAAGAGAAAAGGCATAAAAACCAATATTGGAATTGAAAAGGAACTCCTAAGTTACAGATTTAGCTATGATTTAAGAAATAAGACCAAGTACTATGAACCATTTTAGGATAATACATTTGAAAACTTAGACTAAATAAATGATTTCCCAACAAAGTTAAGTTTAACAAAACTAACTTAAGCATAAATTGAAAACCTTGGGGATTTCCCTGGTGGTCCAGTGGCTAAGACTCTGTGCTCCCTGGTAGTCCAGTGGCTAAGACTCTGCACTCCCAATGCAGGGGTCCCGGGTTTGATCCCTGGTCAGGGAACTAGATACCACATGCCGCAACTAAGAGTTCGCATGCCCCAACTAAAGATCCCACATGCCACAACTAAAGACCCCCGCATGCTGCAACTAAAGATTCCACATGTGGCAATAAAGATCCCACGTGCCACAACTAAGACCCGGTGCCGCCAAATAAATAGTTAAATAAATGAATGTTTTAAATAAATAAATTGAAAACCTTAATAGTTGTTTAGCCATTAAAGGTATTGAATCAATCATTAGAAATTTCCCCACAAAAAAATAAAATAATCATGGGCCTCCCTGGTGGCGCAAGTGGTTAAGAGTCCGCCTGCCGATGCAGGGGATACGGGTTCGTGCCCCGGTCTGGGAGGATCCCATATGCCGCGGAGCGGCTGGGCCCGTGAGCCATGGCCGCTGGGCCTGCGCATCCGGAGCCTGTGCTCCGCAACGGGAGAGGCCACAACAGTGAGAGGCCCACATACAGCAAAAATAAATAAATAAATAAATAAAATAAAATAAAATAATCAAAATGATGATGACGAAAGGAACAGTTCCATTATGGCACATGGTGGCTAAAATGAAAAAGACTCACAGTATCAAGTTTTGAATTTGTAGAGCAACTGGAATTCAAATATATTTATAGTAGGAGTATAAATTGGTAGAACCACTTTGGAAAACTATTTGTCAGTATCTACTAAATCTAAACATTAAGTCACCCTATGATCCAGCATCCACTCCAACAGAAATGAAGACCTGTATCTATCAAAAGACATGTGCAAGGATGCTCAAAGTAGCTTTATTAATAATTGCTAAGTGTTCATCAACGACAGAATTAATAAATATATTCATTCATATTCTGAAATATATGCCTCAGTGAAAAAGAGCAACTATAGTTCTTTAACAACAGGGACAGATACTACAGATGTTAAGCAAAGGAAGCCAGATGCAAAAGAATACTGTGTATTTCCTTAAGAAATCAAGAATAAGCAAAATTAATATATGGTGTTAAAAGTCCAAATAGTGTTTACCTTTTTAGGTGAAGAGTATTGACTGGGAGGGTGCACAAGGGAGCCTTTTGGGTGCTGGAAATGTTCTATATTTGATCTGGATAGTAGTTATGTGGGTACATACATATGTACAAATTCATTCGCTTAAGATGTGAGCACTTCACTCAATAAAAAATCAAAATAACTATAAGTTAAATCTGAAAAAATCTACAGAAGATAGGTACAGTCTTAATGGAGGTTTAAAAATGTACTCAGGATTTGTTGTAATCAGGTATGGCAAGATAGACATGGAAGTGGCTGTCATAAATGAAGAAGTTTTTATACTCACAGATGACTAGAAATAGGAGACATGACATGTCATGTAGAGGGGAAGTATCAGCGTTGTTCAGAAGGCAGAGGGAGTTGGGAAGAAAATATGAACAAGAGGTTTTACTGTGGTTTCTGTAGGAAGAAACGGTTGAGGTAGGGTATTCAGCCTTCGGATTGGCTAGTATGAATGTTCTCAGTGGGCAGAAGTGTAAGACTGTCCTGAGTGGTCTAGTACCTGGTCCTGGGGTGATTAGGACAGGAGAATATTAGCCCGGTGTGTAAGAGCCAGATAGAGGAATGGGGAGTGGGCTCTGGATTGCTTAGTTTGTGTATGAAAGGTGCACTCCCATGTGCAAAGTTTATTAATCTCTGAGAATTGGCTAGCCCTGGGCAGGCCAGTCTTCCTAGGGTCAGTAATGCCCCAGATGTCAAAATATCAGACTAAAAAGACATACTTAATACAATGGAGAAAATAATAAAGCTTCTTTGAAAGCCTTAAGAGATGATGTAACTAATGAGGTGTATACCATTTTTCTGGAAGGGAACCTAACGTAAAGGTGTCAGTTTTTCCCAAAATAGTTTATACATTCAGTACAATTCCAATCAATATCCCAACAAAATTTTTGGTAGAACTTAATGAACTGACCCTAAAAATCATGTGGAAGAACCAATGTCCAAGAACAAACAAGGTACTTTTGAAGCTGTAGACCAAGGTAGAGAACATGTCTATAGATAACAAGACTTCTAAAGTTATACTAATTAAGTCAATGTGATATTGGTATAGGAATAAACAAAAAGATCAGTGGTACAGAACTGAGACTCTTTTTTTTTTTTTTTTTTTTTTTTGTGGTATGCGGGCCTCTCACTGTTGTGGCCTCCCCCGTTGCGGAGCACAGGCTCCGGATGCGCAGGCCCAGCGGCCATGGCTCACGGGCCCAGCCGCTCCGCGGCATATGGGATCCTCCCAGACCGGGGCACGAACCCGTATCCCCTGCATCGGCAGGCGGACTCTCAACCACTGCGCCACCAGGGAGGCCCCAGAACTGAGACTCTTAAGCAAACATGCATACAGTGGAATCTTCATAATGTAACAGGTGGCATTACAGATCAGGGCAAAGGATGGAAGAATCAATAATTAAGGTGCTGGACAAACTGACATCATGTGTTTCATATGTGATATAGTGAGAAGGGTACAACACCATTTATGTGGTATGCCTCTTGAGAATGAATAGCCTGAAACTAATCATGAGGAAACATCAGACAAGCTCAGGTTAGTCTTCTGTAAAACAACTGTTTATTCTTCAAAAATGTCACTGTCATGAAAGACTGAGAAAAGCTGAGAAGATGTTCCAGATTAAGGAAACTAAAGAGACATGATAACTAAAAGCAGTAAGTGACCCTGGATCAGAAGAAGGAAAATTCCATAAAGAAATTATTGGAATAATTAATAAAATTTATATGTGAATTGTATATTAGACAGTAATATTGTATCAATTTTAGATTTCTTAAATTTGATAGTTACTTGTGGTTATATTACTAACTTGTGGTTATATTACTAGTTACTCTAGGATATGTAGTTCAGTGCAAAAAAATCTCTCAAGTGAGAGACATAAAGCAATGGTGGCAAAATATCAAAAAGTGGTGAATCCACATTAAGGGTATACTGACTTAATTTTAAAAACAAAAACTTCAGGAGGACTTCCCTGGGGGTCCAGTGGGTAAGACTCTGCTCTCCCAGTGCAGGGGGCCCAGGTTCGATCCCTGGTCGGGGAACTAGATCCTGCATGCATGCTGCAACTAAGGAGTTGCCATGCCACAACTAAGAGTGCATGCTGCAACTAAGAAGTCTGCATGCCGCAACTGAAAGATCCCACATGCAGCAACGAAGATCCCACGTGCTGCAACTAAGACCCGGTGCAGCCTAAATAAATAAATAAATATTAAAAAAAAAAACTTCAAAAAGTGATTCTGGGAGAATTGATTATTGATTAAAAAATTAAATTAGATTCCTGCCTCATACTATACCTGCATTAAAAGAAAATTCCAGATGGATTAAAGACCCAATTGTGAAAAGTAAAACTTTTAGAGAAAATATATGAGAATAGTTTCTGTGTTGTCTCATGGTAGGGAAGAATGTTTTAAAATGAGAGCAAAAAAGCATGAATATTACAGGAAAAGATTGCTAAATTTTAAGTCCATTAAAATAAAAACCTTCTGTTTATAAAACTCATCAATTAAGAAGTGAAAAAGACAAGACTAATGGTTGGGGAAATATTTGCAAGTAATATAATTCACAAAGATTAATATCCAGAATTTGTAAAGAACTCTCACAAATCAATAAGAAAAGGCAGGGTTGGGGGGAGATATCCAGTAATAAAAGACAAAGAATCTGTAGAGGTAAAGGACAGGAAACTCAAATATCCAATGAGACATGAAAGTTGCTTAACCTCACTGTCATCAAAAATGTAAATTAAAACTACAGTAAGGTTGTAAATCTACAAACATGTCACACTGTTAGATTGGCAAAAGTTTTAAATTTGATGATATTGTAGTAACTCACTGAGCATTTATTATGTGTAAACACTTTTCTAAGTGCTTTAGGTATATAACTTATTTATTCCTCACACAATCATAAGAGTTTGATAATATCCTCATTTTATAGATGAAGAAACTGAATTAGAGAGAAGTTAAGGTCACCCATTTAGAAAGTGGTAGAGGTAGAATTTGAACCCAAACACTGTGGCTCTAGGGCCCAATGAATTGTATACCGTGACAGAAGTAGTAGTGCAAAGTGGTTAGTTAGAAAGATTATGGAAACAGGTTGCATTCCCAGTAACCCATGAGATCTTGGGCAAGTTACTTAACCTCTCAGTTCCTTGTTTGTGGCACTTACTTTATCATGGGTCATTGGGAGGCTTAGATAGGTTACTATTTTATTATTATTCTATACTACTTCTCTAAGTGTGGGTGAAGGTGTGGTATAATAAACTCATACACATTTCTGGTTGGGAGAGTAAATTGGTGCAGCTGCTGTACTACTTTTTTTTTTTAAGGATTTAATAAATTGAAGGTGTACCATAGTACCTTCAACTTTGAAATACCTTTTGGAAAATATCTAGCAATTCAGTTCCTAATTATTTATCTTAAAGAAACTCTCACACATATTGCCAAGGAACTATGCACCAAGGTGTTCATTGCAACATTGTGTTAGCTGGAAGCAACTTCAATGTCTATCAACTAAAAAAATGGATGAATAAAGTATACTATTTTTATACAGTAGAACAGTATATATTAGATTTTAAAAAGTGAACTATAGTCACATGGGTGAACATAGATATGTCTTGAATGATAATGAACAAAAGTAGTCTGTAGAAGGATGTATACATTGTGGTGCCCTTCATATAAAGTATATAGAAAAAGATTACGATATTTCATTGAATGTAAGATTCCACAGATTTTAAGGTGTACCGTTATTTTAGTAATCACTAAGAAAAAATATCATGAAACTATGGTATACCATCAATCGTAAAATACATAATAATTTTAGAGATGTTAAAAATGTGAAAAACAGTGTGCCTCTTACAATAGATGAACTATGATGTATTGTTTGTGGATTTTTTGGTCAACATGTGAATGTACAAAATGTATGATGATAATAAAACAAAGTCACACTAGGGTTACCTCTGTGGAAGAAGTCAGGGGAATGGGATTTGGAGGTGAACAGGGACCTCAACTCTGTAATGTCTATAATGTTTTGTTTGCTTAAAATAAAAAGGCTACACGAAACAAAAATAGCAAAGAGTTAAGATTCACAAAAGTTGGGTTGGGAGTACATGTATATATTTATCGGTTCTTTTCTGTGTGGCTGAAAATATTATGACCTTTTTATAAATATTGGTGGTGGGACTTCCCTGGTGGCGCAGTGGTTAAGAATCCGCCTGCCAATGCAGGGGACACGGGTTTGAGCCCTGGTCTGGGAAGATCCCACATGCTGTGGAGCAACTAAGCCCATGAGCCACAACTACTGAGCCTGCACTCTAGAGCCTGTAAGCCACAACTACTGAGCCCACGTGCCACAACTACTGTGCGCCTAGAGCCCGTGCTCTACAACAAGACAAGCCACTGCAATGAGAAGCCCATGCACTGCAACGAGGAGTAGCCCCCGCTCGCTGCATCTAGAGAAAGCCTGTGCACAGCAACAAAGACCCAACGCAGCCAAAAAATATAAATAAATAAATAAATAAAGCTATTAAATCTGGTCAAAAGTATGGACCATTTAAGTGAAAAATACAGGTATCCTTTGCTCTCTGAATTCTAGCTATGCCAACTAAGGAATGGAGTATATTCTCGTAGATTTTCAAATAAATCCCTTATTGTTTAAACTCTTTTTTATTTGAAACTTGGAACCAGACAGACATCTCTGATATCCACAGTTGCTGTCCAAATTTAAGAACCCCATATATTCAGGAAGTAAGAGATACTTTCACTTGAATTTGTAAGCCAATAGAGAAGAGACTGAAAATACAGAAGAGTCCTGAAAGGGAAGAACTAAGATCCAGAGTATAGATAAAGGAATTTACCTTGGATAAGAGAAGTGTCACTAACTTCAAAATAATGTGATGAAAATAAGTTTAAATATACAAAAAATTTTAGATGTGGATTTGAAATTGACCAAGTTCCAGCCTAGTAGTCTCAATTCACTGTGAGAGGTATGAAGAAAGGTCAGGATGAACCAAGAGGTGAGACAGAATGGTTGGGCTTAGACAGTGCTTGGTAGTGGTTGGATTTTTTTGTTCAGATTTTATATCTTTTTTGAAAATTTACTTGGCCTTTTCAAGGATCACAGGATTTACTGAGTTCTTTTTTTTTTTTTTTTTTTTTTTTTTTTGCGGTACGCGGGCCTCTCACTGTTGTGGCCCCTCCCGTTGTGGAGCACAGGCTCCGGATGCGCAGGCTCAGTGGCCATGGCTCACGGGCCTAACCGCTCCACGGCATGTGGGATCTTCCCGGACCGGGGCACGAACCCGTGTCCCCTGCATCGGCAGGTGGACTCTCAACCACTGCGCCACCAGGGAAGCCCTACTGAGTATTTTTAATATATTAGACAGTAGATTGATTCTGTAATACCTGATCTTTGAAAATTTATCATATAGCCTCAGGCAACTTCCCTAATCTGTCTTTACCAGACAGAGAAAAAATTGCCAACACATAAGAATGTCTGTATGTTTCAAAGTTTATAAGTATTTCATGTTCTATTTTATTTTTCATATAGATATCATAGTGAGGAAATTATTGTAGTCTAGTCTTCATTTTTCATTTTGCCATTTTAAGCCTTATACTCTTTTTTAACACCAAAAAATCTGCTTCTCTCTAGTTATTCCTTATAATTAAATATAGGTTATTTTGGAACTTAAATACACAAGTACAGAGCATTCTTTACTTTTATTAATTATCTCGTTAAATTTTAGAGCTGAACGACAAAGGAATGAAGCACTATATCATGCTGAAGAGCTAAGTAAAGCTTTCCAACATTATAAAGAAAAGGTGGCTGAAAAACTGGAAAAGGTAAGAGGCAGTTGTGCAAACTCAGTGTTTTATATTACCCTCCACATTCTGAAAATATAGACATAAATAGAATATCTTTATTTATGGTTAAAGTGGGGAGTAATTTTATGATCTCATTCATAATAAAATCATTGAAATAAAGAATTTATCATTATTAGTTAAGTATAATATTTACCATCTTCTTATAATGAGCAGAAACTTTCTTATCTAGAGAAGGAAAAGAGTGGAGACAAGGAACAAAATGTAGAGAAAGATGGGGTGAGTGAGCAGTTTGGAGCTATAGAAGTAAAAGCAGGAAATTTGTTCCCATCACCTCAGTGAAAATGAAGGCAGAGTAGATTATGTAGCCTTTAATTGGTCTCCTTAGACATAACACCCTGAGAGAGGCTCACTTCTGCCTCTCAGAGGGAAGGTTCCTTGAATAGGTTCTACATAGTAATATAATGGCTTAATTACATTCATTGAATATCTTCAAGTAATACCACATGATAATAAACCTGTTTGGAGGGAGGCCACATGTTGGACATTAAGATAAATTCTTTATATCCTTAATTAATATAAATTCTTTATATCCTTAATTAATATTTACAAATTCTGTTTGAAGAAAGGTAGAAGGATAGAAGAAATATTAAAAATAAGAAAAATTTAAGATCCCATTAGATACTGACATCTTAAGTGTGAATTAATAAGATCACTGTTTTGAAAGCCTTGGAAAAGGTCCCTGTGGGAAAGAAATATTGTAGAAGGGATTTTTAATAAGGTAATCTGGAGTGGGAGGTAGAATACTTAGTAGGGGGAATATCCTCCTAGAGAGGGAGGACTTTATAGAGGAAAGAGAGGAATATGTAAGAGATGATTTTTTCATACTTCTTAGGATTATCAATTTCAAACTGCTCAGCAGAGCCCTATATTTAGATAGATATAACAAAGGAAGTGGGGCAGATCTGTCCAGTCCTCCATTCCCACCGCTCAGACCTGGATGCTTGACTTTTATCTGTTTTAAATTTGGGGCTGTGATTTCCTCGGGAGTATTCTGTGGCTAAAATTTCAAAAATTACTTCTCTGGAACATTTACACTAAAGTTAGTCTTTAGTAACTTGATGCAGCATCTCTACATGAGTTGCTTGCCTTGTCTACATAAGAGCAGAACAATTCTGCCTTCAGGTAATCATGCTGTTGTTCCTTTCTTGTAGGCTCTTAACCATTTCTGGACAGGTGGTAGCATTCCCCCCTCCCTGTTCTTTGTTGCTGGAAGTTCACTTTGCTCCTTTCACTACAAGGCTGGGGACTTAAACTTGTGGAGTACTTACTCCACTCTCCTGCTTATTTCCAAAATCACTACATTTTAATTTGAAATACCTAAAACTTATGACCACATTAGTGCATCCACTTAAAACAAATTATTGTTTTAGGTTCAAGCTGAAGAAGCAATATTAGAGAAAAATCTAATTAACTGTGAAAAAGAAAAAAAAAGGCTACAGGAAAAGTGTGGTCTATATAAAAGTGAACTTGAAATTCTGAAAGAGAAATTAAGGTACAGTATCCTATTGTAAAAAAAGGATTTTTGTGTAGAAATAGAGAAAAAACTGAAACATTTAAAAATAGAATATTTTGAATTCTGTAATTATGGCCTTAAGTAATGTAGAAAGATAGGCATCCATGACTGAAATTGTTTTCTACTTGTAAATTTAGGATTTTAAATGAATAAAACATGTGTTGATGTTAATATACTTGTAAATATAGAGTAATATGATCAGCATATTTGCTTTGAATATATTTAGAAAAATTAACACAGATGTAGTGTCCTTGTAGTGTGACCACATTAGCTAGTAAAATATGTATTCTTCAAATCATGAAGCATCACCTAGTCTAACCTCATTTCAGAGATGTTAAAAATGT
Organism: Mesoplodon densirostris; assembly: GCF_025265405.1. Taxonomy (NCBI): domain Eukaryota; kingdom Metazoa; phylum Chordata; class Mammalia; order Artiodactyla; family Ziphiidae; genus Mesoplodon; species Mesoplodon densirostris. Next base: position 84,184,511 of record NC_082662.1, read on the forward strand.
GAAAAAGGGAACTGATGAAATACAATAACAGTTCTAAACAGTAGATTGTTCTAATGTTTGACGTGTTTTTATAGGTATATACATATATATTTAAAAGCGCTGCATAGTAATCTGTTAATGGTTAATTAGATTTTATCTTTTAGAGTTGTGGCTAATAAATAGTTTGTGTTTTTTTCCTTATACTATCTAAAACTTTCTTGATGCTGCAAAATATTGTGTCAGGATTTTGGAGCTAACTCTCCTGTCATACACTTTTTAAAAGGGAGCAGAAATACCTCCAAGATAGTGAGATTATTCTGCTCAACTACTTACTGTGAGACACTGGGCAAGTTTCATAACCTTTCCTTGCCTTGTTTTCCTCCATCCGTAAGCAGGGAGTAACACTAGTGCTAGCCACATAAAGTTGTGAATGCCTAGCATGCAGAAGGTAGGCACTCAGTAAATGTGAGCAAGTATTATTATTTCAGAATTAAGCTTTAAAATATTTAAAAAGTGAGATTAACTAAATATGATTATTGAAAGTAAGTGTATGTTTTATTTTCATTTTTATGCTTTTTTCTTCATAGGCAGTTAAAAGAAGAAAAAAATAATGGAAAAGAAACATTAAGGATCATGGCAGTGAAAAATTCAGAAGTCATAGCACAACTAACTGAATCTAGACAAAGTATTCTTAAGCTAGAGAGTGAGTTAGAGGATAAAGACGAAATACTTAGAGAAAAATTTTCTCTGATGAATGAAAACCGAGAATTAAAAGTTCGTATTGCAGCACAGGATGAGAGACTGGATTTGTGTCAGCAAGAAATAGAAAGTTCAAGGGTGGAACTGAGAAGTTTGGAAAAAATTATGTCCCAGTTGCCAGTAAGTATGTGTGACAAGGAAAATTTTACCCAAGTGCTTTATAAGAGATCATAATTTTGTTGTTGCTTTATTACCTTCTATTTTATTCCTCACGTCTGCTTTCAGTCATCAGTTCTTTTCTATCTAATCCTTTTTTCTGAACTTACCTTTCTACTGTTCCATCCTTTCTCAGTCTCTCAGATGCCATGTATAAGAATGGCACAGTATTTTTTAAAACAGCAGTTTTAAAGGAACATTTATATACCACAGCGTTCACCCATTTTAAGTGTACTGTTCAATGATTTTTAGTAAATTTACAAGTTCTGGAACAATCACCACAATACAGTTTTCAAACACTTCTATCCCCCAAAGGTCCCTTGTGCCCATTTATAATCAGTCCCTGTACCCGTCCCCATTCCTAGGGAATCACTAATCTACTTTCTGCCTATGGAGATTTGTCTTTTCTGGACATTTCATATAAATGAATTGTACAATATGTGGTCTTACGTTTTCTTAATGTTTTTGAGGATCTTTCATTGTGATATATATCCGTATTTCATTTATTTCTATTGCTTAATATTATTCCTTTGTGTGGATATGCCACATTTTATTTATTCATTCACCAACAGATGGACATTTGGATTGTTTCCACTTTTTTTTTTTTTTTTTTTTGCCGTACGCGGGCCTCTCACTGTTGGGGCCTCTCACTGTTGTGGCCTCTCCCGTTGCGGAGCACAGGCTCCGGACGCACATGCTCAGCGACCATGGTGCAGGCTCAGCGGCCATGGCTCACGGGCCCAGCAGCTCCGCGTCATGTGGGATCTTCCCGGATCGGGGCACAAACCCATGTCCCCTGCATCCGCAGGCGGACTCTCAACCACTGCGCCACCAGAACGATTATAAATTATGCTGTTATGAACATTTGCTTACAAGTCTCTGTCCACACATTTCTCTTGAGTAGATACCTAGAAATAGAATTGCTGAGTCATGTGGTAAATTTATGCCAAACTTTGGCAAAGTGGCTGTACCATTTTACATTCTCACCAGCAAAATATGAGGATTTCTGTTTCTCTACATCTTAGCCAACAATTGTTATTGTCTGTCTTTTTGATTGTATCCATCTTAATGAGTATTAACTGGTATCACATTGTGGTTTTAATTTCCATTTCCCTGTTGACCGTGTTGAGCAACTTTTCATATACTATTAGAATGGTACAGAATATTAAATTGTTTTTATGGTAGCATCTGGCCACCTTTTCTCTATGAGTTATATATATGACCATATTTATAAGTGAGATTAGGAAGAAAGTAAGTATACTTGTGCCAGAAATTTGTTATTCATAGGTGCAAAGTAAAGGTGAAATCAGGAGAAAGGTATAAGATAAATGTGTCATGATTGGTTTCACATAGGGATGGATGGTAGACTTCTACCAATTTTAAACTGTCATGGAATTATGAAGCTGAAAGGGACCCTAGTAATCATCTAATTCAGTATTATCATTTTATTGAATTGGTGAAGAAGTGTACCCAAGGAAGTAAATAATTTGTCCAGCTAGCTAGTGGCACAGTTAAAACCATAACATACCATTCTTGGTTCCCATCCCCCTGCAATATCTACTTTCCTGGGATGCTGATTATTTGCTTAGATTGTTTTTTTTTTTTTTTTTTTTTTTGGCCACGTGGCATGTGGGATCTTTGTTCCCAGGCCAGGGATCAAACCCGTGCCCCCTGCAGTGGAAATGTGGAGTCTTAACCACTGGACCACCAGGGAAGTCCCTGTTTGCTTAGATTTTTAATGTACTGTTTGCTTTTGAAATTTGATAGTAATCAAATGCAGGTAGCATTCATTGAAAATTGATACTTCCTTTGACTCAGTATCAAGAATTACTTGATATGTGATTCTGAAAGTGGTGTGATAATATATGCTTGATCCCATATAACATGATTTGGAAATGTGAATTTGTCTATTTCTAAAAAGTGTGATTTTGTTATAGTTTGAAGGTAGTAGTCATTAAGTGCTTACCTTGCCCCTTTTCACAACTAATTTTTAAAATTATTATTCAGAACATACAGAATACATAAAGAGACCAATATAGCACATTTGCTAAATCTGGGAAACATATTGTGATATCTACTTCAGACGTTTTTAGAATAAAAATTTATAGGGAAATAAAGCCTCATTATGTACTTCATTAGATCCCCATTCTCTCCCTCTCTCCTCAGAGGTAGCCACGATTTTGAAATTCATATGTACCTTCTTGCCCATATTTTAAATATTGCCACATACAGATGTATCCGTAAAAATATATATATATAGTTCAGTGCATTTTTGAAAGTACGATATGTTCCTCTGTTGTTTTTCACTCAGTGTCATGTGATGTCTCCATAATCATTTATATAATGCAGATTTATTTTAACTATTGTAGTTTTCCCATTATGTTAATATTTCATAATGAATTCATGCATTCTGTTGATGGCTGTTAGATTGTTTCTATTAAATTCACACAATTTTTCAAACTTACATAAAAAATAATTGTATCGGACTTCCCTGGTGGCACAGTGGCTAAGAATCTGCCTGCCAGTGCAGGGGACACAGGTTTGATCCCTGGCCCGGGAAGATCCCACATGCCGTGGAGCAACTAAGCCTGTGCACCACAACTACTGAGCCTGGGCTCTAGAGCCTGCAAGCCACAACTGCTGAGCCCGCACACCACAACTACTGAAGCCCATGTGCCTAGAGCCCATGCTCCGCAACAAGAGAAGCCACCACAAATGAGGAGCCCGCTCACCTCAACAAAGAGTATCCCCTGCTCAATACAGCTAGAGAAAGCCCTTGCGCAGCAATGAAGACCCAGCGCAGCCATAAATGAATAAATAAATAAATAAATAAATTGTATCATAGATATTGTAAGTTTATATATGTTTGTTTTTAAACTTGCAGTTAAAAAGAGAAATGTTTGCTTTTAAATCATCTCTGTCTAAGCACCAGATGAGTATTTTGTCAAACAAGGAAGACAGTTACATTGGCTGCTGTGAGACAAATAAAATGGTGATTTCGGAATTGAGGTACGGTTTTCAGATGTTGAAGTTTTAGCACATATGATGTGTTTTAAAAATTGGTAATTAAGATCTTTAGTTGAGAAGTTGAGAAATATACAGAAAAGTCTAAAGAGTATTATAACAAATATCTGTATTTCCACAATTAAGAGCTGATTCTTCTTAACATTTTTTGATATTTTTTTCAAATCTGTTTCTTTAAATAAAAAATAAAACATTACAGGGTAGATAATGCCCTTTGATCCTTAACACTAGTCCCATTCTCCTCCTAAGTATCTACCATCATGAGATGGATATCTATCCTTCAATTCATTTGTGTTTGTTTATACTCACACATATAAATATACTGTTTTTATATGTTTTGTAATTTTGCTTTTTCACTCAGCATCATTTTTAAAACTCATCGTGTCAAGGTAGGTAGGTAGAATGGTTGATCAATGGATGGATTAGTGTGGTTAGTTTAGTTTTAATAGCTGTATAAGAGTCTCTCCTACAACTACATCACAATTTGTCTGTTCCTTTATCGATAGTTGCCTTATTTCTAGTTTTCCTCTATTACAAATAGTGCTGCAAAGTCCATACTTACACGTTTCCTGTACAATATGCGAGAATTTCTCTAGCAGATATTTCTAAAAGTAAAATTGCTGGGTCATAGGGTGTATACTATCAAGTTTCTAAAGTAGCTGAACCAGTTTACAATGTAATCAGTTGTATATAAGACTTTCTGTATCTTGGCCAATAGTTGACTAATATCAGAGTTTAAAACTTTTTTAATTAAAATTATTTTAATTTGAAAGGGGAAAATGGTTTGTGGTATTTTTATAGAATCTTCCTAATAATTTTTGGTTTATTTTCTTTTGTGCCAGGATTAAGCTTGCAATGAAAGAGGCAGAAATTCAAAAGCTTCAGGCAAACCTGACTGCTAATCAGTTATCTCACAATCTTATTGCTTCTAATGACAACCAAGAAAGTGGCAAATTAAATAGTTTAGAAACAGAACCTGTAAAACTAGGAGGTAATCAAGTAGGTAAGTATATCATATTCAATTCTTATTATAAATATAATCAGAGTTCTTTATGATAGTTTTTTAAAGAAACAGATTATCAACTGGTTACTATTATCAAACATACTTGATAATCTGTTATTACTACTTATGTGTTCATAAGACAGTAAAAATTATTTCAAAATTCTTGAACTTTGCATCATTCTTTAAAAATATATTTTTGAAGTAAAATTTACTTAAGATGCATCCATTTAAAATAAAAGCTCAATGCTTTTTGTCAGATTTTTTTTTTAATAAATTTATTTATTTATTTTTGGCTGCCTTGGGTCTTCGTTACTGCGCACAGGCTTTCTCTAGCTGCGGTGAGTGGGGACTACTCTTCGTTGTGGTGCATGGTCTTCTCATTGTGGTGGCTTATCTTGTTGCGGAGCATGGGCTCTAGGCTCACGGGCTTCAGTAGTTGTGGCATGCAGCTTCAGTAGTTTTGGCTCACGGGCTCTAGAGTGCAGGCTCAGTAGTTGTGGCACATGGGCTTAGTTGCTCCGCGGCATGTGGGATCTTCCCGGACCAGGGCTCGAACCCGTGTCCCCTGCATTGAAAGGCGGATTCTTAACCACTGCACCACCAGGGAAGTCCAGGTGTTTGGTTTTTTCATATGGTTATACCCTTGTTACCATCACCACAATCAAGATATACAGTAGTCCCTGCCTATCCTCCCAGGATACATTCCAAGACCCCTGGTGGATGCCTGAAGCTGTAGATAGTACGAAACCCTATGTACTACTATGTTTTTTCCTATACATACATGCCTGTGATGAAGTTTAATTTGTAACTTAGGCACAGTAAGAGATTAACAATAATAATAATAAAGTAGAACAATTATAACAGTATACTATAATAAAAGTTATGTGAGTGTGGCCTCTCTCTCCCTCAAAGTATCTTATTGTACAAATTTAATACCTTTTCCATCTTCACACATTGTGGCTATAACTTTTGCAGTTTGACGTGTCATAGCAAAACTAGCACAAATTTCTTTTTTCTTTACAATTTCATGGATTAAGGGTCTTACTGTAGATCTTAGCAACCTCAGCATACAACTTTTTTTCTTATTAAGTCTAGTACTTTCACCTTTTCACTTAAAGGGAGCATGTTACGGCTTCTTTTATATTTGAATTGCTAGCATCACTACTCTTGCACTTTGGGACCATTATTAAGTAAAATAAGGATTACTTGAACACATGCACTGCGATACTGCAACAGTTGATTTGATAACCTAGTTGGCCACTAAGTGACCAACGGGTGGGATACATGGACAAAGGGACTATTATTGACATCCTAGGCAGGACAGAGCTGGACGGCAAGGGAGAGTGTGAGACTTCATCACACTACTCAGAACGGCACACAGTTTATAACTTATGAATTGTTTATTTCTGGAATTTTCCATTTATTATTTTCGAGCCTCAGTTGACAGCAGGTAACTGAAACCATGCAATGCAAAAACTAGGATAAGGGAGGACTACTGTATAACATTTCCCTCAGGATCCATATACTCCTTCCCAGTTATTTTGGGTTTAATTTTCTCTTCTTTTTAAATTTTTCTTAAAGTGAAAGCTTAGATTATTGACTCTAAACCTTTCTTCTTTTCAAATATAAGTATTTAAAGGTATAAAATTCCCTTTAGGCAATGCTTTAGCTGCATCCCATTAATTTTAAATGTTATGCTTTCATTTTATTCAGTTCAAAATATAATATCTCTTGTGTGTGTTTATTTCCAAATATTTAGTCATTTTCCAGATATCTCTGTGTTATTAGTGGTGGACATTAGGTTGGTTTCATTAAACAAATGAATTCATGAATGTACCTGATTTCAATTTTTTAAATATTTTGAGACTCAGTTTATTGGCCAGCATATGGTCTATCTTGGTGAATATTCCAGATTCACTTGAAAAAATTCTGTATTCTGTAATTATTGGGTGAAAAAATTTTTTGCACTTCTTTTGAGATATAGTTGACATACAGCATTATGTAAGTTTGTGTATAGTGTAATGAGTTGACTTACATACGTTATGATTTCCACAGTAAATTTGGTTAACATTGTCATCTCATTTACATACCAAAAAAAAGGAAAAAAGTTTTAAAATCTACTCTCTTAAATTTCAAACATACTATACAACAGTGTAACTTATTATCATCATGTCGTACATTATAGATCCACTTTTACTTTTAATATACTTAGTTCTTAGCCAATAATTAACCTGAAGAAACCACCGTGTAGAAGAAAACTTGCAGTATTTGTAATAATAGCAAATCACTTGAATACCTTATATATGATTATCTAGGTTATTAGGTAGTCTTTTTAAGACTCTTTAGGTTTTGTTTATTTGTTTGTTTGTTGCTTTTAAAAATTTGAATATTGCCCTTTCTTTCTTCCTTTCTTTTTCTTTCTTTCTTTATCATTAAAGTATAATTGACCTACAACACTGTTAGTTCCAGGTGCACAACATAAAGATTCTACATTACAAAATCACCACAATAAGTCTAGTTACCATCTGTCACCATACAATGTTATTACAGTATTATTGACTGTATTCCCCATACTGTACCTTTCATCCCCATGACTCATTTATTTTGTAACTGAAAGTTTGTGCCTCTTTATCTCTCTCACCTATTTTATTTATCTCCTCCTCCTTCCCCTTCCCCAACTGCAACCACCAGTTTGTTCTCTGTATCTGTGAGTCTGTTTCTGTTTTGTTATGTTTCTTCATTTGTTTTGTTTTTTTAGATTCCATATATAAATGAAATCATACAGTATTTGTCTTTGTCTAGCTTATTTCACTTAGCATAGTACCATCTAGATCAATCAATGTTGTTGCAAATGGCAGGATTTTGTTCTGTTTCATGGCTGACTAATATTCTATTATATAAATACATTTTACATATTCATCTTCTTTATCCATTTATCAATTGATGGGCACTTTGGTTGCTACCATATTTTGACTATTGTAAATAATGCTGCAGTGAACATGGGAGTGCAGGTATCTTTTCTAATTAGTATTTTGTTTTCTTCAGAAAAATACCCAGAAGTGGATGCTGGGTCATATGGTACTTCTGTTTTTAATTTTTGAGAAACCCTCATACTGTTTTCCACAGTAGCTGTACCAGTTTACATTCCTGCTAGCAGGGCACCAGGGTTCCGTTTTCTCCACATTCTTGTCAACCCTTGTTATTTCTTGTCTTTTTGATAATAGCCTTTCTAACATCTATGAGGTGATATCTCATTGTGGTTTTGATTAGATTTCCATGATTAGTGTTGTTAAGCACCTTTTCATGTACCTTGTTGGCCATTGGTGTCTTGTCTGGCAACATGTCTATTCAGATCCTTTTCCCTTTTTTTTTTTTTTTTTTTTTTGCTGTTGAGTTATATGAATTTTAAAATATATTTTGATTATTAACCTCTTATCAGATACATGATTTAAAAATATTTTCTCCCATTCCATAGGTTGACTTTTCATTTTATTGGTGGTTTCTTTTGCTGTACAGGAGATTTTTAGTTTGATATAGTCCCACACATTTGGTTTTGCTTTTGGTATAAAATCCAAAAAAAAATCATTGCTGAGACTGATGTCTAATAGCTTACAGTCTGTTTTTGGTTTTTTTTCCCCCTAGGAGTTTTATGGCTTTAGGTGTTATGTTCATGTCTTTAATCCATTTTAAGTTAACTTTTGTGTATGGTGTAAGATAATGGTCCAGTTTCATTTTTTTGGTATATTGCTGTCCAGTTTTCCTGACACCATTTATTGATGGGACTATCCTTTCCCCATGGAATACTCTTCACTCCTTTGTTGTAAATTAATTGACCATATATACATATATTTATTTATAGTCTTTCTATTTTGTTCCATTGATCTATGTGTCTGTTTTTATGCCAGTACCATACTTTTTCTGATTACTATAACTTTGTAATATAGTTTGAAACCAGGAAGTGTAATGCCTCCAGTTTTGTTCTTCTTTCTCTTTTGTGGTTCCATATAAATATTTAGGATTGTTTGTTAATTTCTGTGAAAAACGCCATTGGAATTTTGATAGGGGTTGAATTGAATCAGTAGGTCACTTTGGGTAGGATGGACAGTTTTACAATGTTAATTCTTCTAATCCATGAGAATGAGATGTCTTTCCATTTATTTGTGTCTTCAGTTTCTTTCGTCAACGTCTTGTAGTTTTCAGTATACAGATCTTTTACCTACTTGGTTATATTTATTCCTAAGTATTTTATTCTTTTTGACTCAATTGTAAATGGGGTTGTTCTCTAAATTTCTGTTTTTTTTATTTGTTAATTATTTATCAAGAGAAACTATTCCTTAGCCCAGATATTCATAGTTCATAGCTTCATAGTTCAGGAACACAGGTAAGTGACAAACTTCCATGGAACTCAACCCAAAGAAATTCTTTATATCCCAAAATCACTTTGCACTCTGAAAGTTATCAACCTTCCTCATCTCTTCAAAATGTTTTATGGAATCATAATTTCTGTAGAAATCTGCATATGCCTTCTTTCTTGGTTCAGCTACAGCAAACTTACAGAAAGTTGCAACTCCTAGGGAGACAAATGAGAGCTCCAACAATATGAAAGCACAGGCGCTTGGCCAGAAGGCCACACATCTGAGGTTTTGTCAAAGAACTGGAAGGCAGGGTAGTTTTTCTTGATAGCTCAACAACGACGTCCTTCCAGACTGATAGAGTAAATTTCTTTCTGATAGTTTATAGTTTACTCAGAATTAAGATTTTTTCCACTTGAAGTGAAATGTAGAAACTTTACAAGATTATAGGTCTCTTTACCATCCATCTTTTATATTGTAATTGTCCAGTGTATTACACCAGCATACATTGAAAACCTCAGTAGACAATGCTATTTTTTTCTTTCAACTGTCATAACTGTCTGATAACTGTCTGATAGTTAATCACTGCAGCTTTTTGTTGATTAGTGTTTGCCTGGTAAAACTTTTTCCATCCTTTTAAACCTGTATCTTTATATATAGGTGAGTTTCTAATAGAAAGCATATAATTGATTCTTGCTTTAATAACCAGTGATTTTTACTCTTTTATTGGAATGTTTAGGTTACTTACATTTAATGTAACTATCGATCTTTTGGGGTTTAAATCTACCATCTTGGTATTTGTTTGCTTTCTATTCTATTGGCCTTTGTTCATCTTTCTTGCCTTCTTTTGAATGAATTATAGTATTCCATTTTTTTAATGTTCTCAATTGAATAATTAATTATACCTCTTTTTTTTTTTAGTGGTTGCCCTAGTGGTTAACATATGCATCTTTAACTTACCATGCTCTATCTTCAAGGACAATGGGTTGCCAGTAGCAGAAATGACAGCAGAGAAAATTAGATGCCTAAGTAATTAGAGGGAATACAGAAGAGAATGATGGGATCAGCAGAGGGAATTCTAGTTATTAGAGGTGGTGATAGTATATATCATATATTCTCTAACGTCACAGAAGAACAGAGACAATGATAGATTACTTAGAAATTGAATTGTTAGGGATATGGAGAATTGATGGGAAATGGCTACTTATGCAGTCCTTGAAGGGATAGTACATCTGTACTTGTTTCCACATCTGTGTATTCTCAGGCAGTCATCTACATTATGCATCTACTTTATTTATTTATTTTTTAAAATTAATTTATTTATGGCTGTGTTGGATCTTCGTTGCTGTGCACGAGCTTTCTCTAGTTGTGTTGAGCGGGGTCTACTCTTCGTTGTGGTGTGCGGGCTTCTCATTGCAGTGGCTTCTCTTGTTGCAGAGCACGGGCTCTAGGCGCGTGGGCTTCAGTAGTTGCAGCATGTGGGCTCAGTAGTTGTGGCTCGTGGGCTCTAGAGCACAGGCTCAGTAGTTGTGGCGCATGGGCTTAGTTGCTCCACGGCATATGGGATCTTCCCGGACCAGGGATTGAACCTCTGTCCCCTGCATTAGCAGTTGGATTCTTATCCACTGTGCCACCAGGGAAGTCCCTATGCATCTACTTTAAAGCACTCCTGAAAGCTTGTTTACCTTTGAGTGGGCATAGGTGTGTACATTTATAATGGAGAAAAGATATATTCAAACAACTGCCTCTGATAACCTTCAATGTTTTTAAAAAGCATTACTGAGTTCTCATCAGCTTGTTTGGAATAAGAGGGATTCTCTGTTTTTGACTTTTGAACCTATATCTGTATAGAGTAGCAAATATTATTAATGATCTCAAGTTATCCAAATAAATTTATGATAAACTTTGGTTTAAGGAGACAGGACAATGTTTGTGTGTTTTGGGTTTTTTTTTTCAAACAATGATTTATGTCCAAATAATGGGATTTTTAAAGATGGAGACGGGCTCTTTGTGGAAAAAAGAAAAGTGAGTGAGTCAGAAGACCTTATTCCTACTTTGTTATGTATTTAATAATAGGAAGTACCTTGCTTACCATGTTCCTTCATTATATTTTCCTTAATGTATGTTTTATTCTCCATCCACTTTAGTATTCTTTAGATCAGAAACTAAACTTATGATTAAATCTTTCAACATTGAAATGGGTTTTTATTCTTTAAGTTTTATACAGAACAATTTTCCTTTTATGTTTATTAACAGAAAGTATAAAAGATCAAAATCAACATACTGTGAACAAGCAATATGAAAGAGAAAGGCAAAGACTTGCTTCTGGAATAGAAGAATTACGTGATAAGTTGATGCAGATAGAAGCTGAGAATTCTGATTTGAAGGTTAACATGGCCCACAGAACTAGTCAGTTTCAACTGATTCAAGAGGAGCTGCTAGAGAAAGCTTCAAACGCTAGCAAACTTGAAAGTGAAGTAAGCTTGAATTAGCTATTTATATGTACTGGATTTTGAGAGAAGAAAAAAGTGTTGTAGGGTTTTTGTAAAACTTGTATGTTAAAGTCCAGATTTATACACTAAAAAAAAAAATTAATGGTACCTCATGAGTTATAACTTCTTTTAAAATTATATTTGGAAACTTCTGGGTTTTAACATATGTTAAAAGTAGGAAAATACTGTATTGGCTAAATTTGGTGAAACACTACTGCATTCTATTATTTCTTCCAAGTATAAGTTAATATGGCTAATACATATTTACAAGTAAAAAATTTGGATTATGTAATTGGAAAAAAAGGGGTAGTAATAGAGGATTTCAAATTTTAGCAAATAGTAGAACCACCTGGAAAGCCTGTTAAACATGCATGTTTTGGGTCCTATTCCAGTGATTCTGATTTAGTACGTATGGAGTAATGCAAAGGAATCTGCATTTTTAAACAATTACATGTGAATCTGATGCAGATATCTTATGGATTACATTCTGAAAAGGGGATAAAGTATGTTTTATGAATATCTGATTGTCATTTCCACTGAGGACAGAACAGGATGCCTTATTAGGTAATTGTGGACCAGGTCCACGTGTGTATATGCTCTACTCACCCTTCAAACCAGAGGCTGCAGCTATCTGAGGGTACTTTTCTATTTTTATTTTTTTTATTTTTATTTTTTTTTGTTTATTTATTTTTGCTGTGTTGGGTCTTCGTTTCTGTGCGAGGGCTGTCTCTAGTTGTGGCAAGCGGGGGCCACTCTTCATCGCGATGTGCAGGCCTCTCACTATCGCGGCCTCTCTTGTTGCGGAGCACAGACTCCAGATGCGGAGGCTCAGTAGCTGTGGCGCACGGGCCCAGCCGCTCCGAGGCATGTGGGATCTTCCCAAACCAGGGCTCGAACCCGTGTCCCCTGCATTGGCAGGCAGATTCTCAACCACTGCGCCACCAGGGAAGCCCCTGAGGGTACTTTTTTAAATGTCTGATTTTTCATCTTAAAGTCTGTAACCAAGACTAGGGAAAAGACCTGTGGGATAGGAACTTAAGTAATGGAAAGGAGATTTAGTCAGTCTATAACTATAGCCATCAGCTTACTTAGAAAATTGCCAAGTACTGAGATGAATAGCTTTTTTTAAATTAAAATATTAGCACAGTCTCGTTGAAAATACAAAAAGGGACAAAGAAGAAAATAAAACATTGATAGTTCTACCACAAGAAATTACTACTGTTAACATTTTATTGTACTAATTTCAGTCTTTAATAGCTACTTTTATGAAATGGGTTCGGGGCAATCCTATTTGATCATAGGGATTTGAAATAAATACTTACGTATTACACAGATGGAATAAGCTATGTAATGTTTCTGGTCTTCCCTTCACTGTTCTTCTTCTGAATTGTCACTTATTTTTAAAAAATAATTTTTTATTTATTTCAATGTGTTTTCAGATGACAAAGAAATGTTCTCAAGTTTTAACTCTAGAGAAACAGCTAGAAGAAAAAATAGTTGCTTATTCCTCTATTGCTGCAAAAAATGCGGAACTAGAACAGGAACTTATGGTAAAAATTACCTTTTTTTTGCTACAGATTTACTGTGGCTTTAAGGAACTTAATTTGTAACAGCATGTTTGTTTTAGTATTGTTATTCTAAAATGTACCATATAGGAAATTATAAATTCTACCAAACTCTTCAGATTATTCAATTTTTATTTCTATATTTTTAAGTTCTATATTTTTAAGTTAATATGGCAAGTTGTTATCTAAAGTTCTTCATTTTTATTTTAGTAGAATTGAAGGAAATGGTATAGTTCTTTGATATGCTTTGCAGCATTTTTAAACAATCTTTATCATTTTGATACAATTTTAAAAAACCCTTTCTCTTTTTTATAAATATTTAAATATTTTTGAAGTTGACATATTAACTACTATGATTCTTTGAAGCCTAGAGTATGATAAATTTTATACTTTACTAATGTACTTTTATGTAAAACTCGTTCTTAATTATGTTCTTTTAAAGTGTTTCTGTATTTCTAGGAAAAGAATGAAAAGGTTAGAAGTCTAGAAACCAATATCAATACAGAGCATGAGAAAATTTGTTTAGCTTTTGAAAAGGCAAAGAAAATTCATCTTGACCAGCATAAAGAAATGGAAAAGCAGATTGAAAGAGTAAGATATTAATTATGTTTTTATAAGTAAATGTAATATATATTTAGAATATGAATGCTGAAAAGAACCTTAAACATTACTAGCTCAGCTTTCTTTATTTTAATAGATGAGGAAACAAAGACATAGAAAAGTTAGTGGCAAATACTATAATTAGAATTGTATTACTTCTGGATCATTTTACAATGCTCTCTCCTTTAGTACTATTGCCATTTCAGTTTTGATCATTATTTTTTGACATTATCAAGCTAAGAGTGATTCTGTAGACTCTTTTCCACTAGAGATATCATTTGCTTGAAGATTGGTTAAGAGGAGACGCTGTCTTGATCTTGGGTTAAAAGTGAAGAGTAAAAAAAAACAAAAAACAAAAGTGAAGGAGAAACTGTGAGACCAGAAGCAGAAGATCAAATAAAAAATAGTTTGGATGGGTTTAATAGCAGAATGTAGCTAACACACAAATATAAGTTTCAAATATAGAGCAATAGAAATTATTCAGTCTGAGTAATAGAGAGAAAAAAAGATTTGGAAAAAAAGTGAACAGAGCCTCAGAGACCTGTTGAATAATATCAGAAGGTCTAGCATTTATGTCATCAGAGTACCAGAGAAGAGGAGAATGAGACTGGTACAAAAAATATTTGAAGGAATTATGACTGAAAACTTTGCAAATTTGTGAAGGAAATAAATTTACATATTCAACAAGCTTAAAGAGGATAAAATCTTGAAAGCAGCCAGAGATAAATAACACATTGTATATAGAGGAACAAAGATTAAAATTTACTGCAGATTTCTCATCAGAAAATCAAAAACTGTAAAGGTTAGAAGACCAAAGAACTGTTTTTTTTTTAAGTGCTGAAATAGAAAAATTGTCAACCTAGAATTTTATGTCCAGCAATAATATTCTTTAGGATATATAAAGACATTCTTAGATTAAGGGCAATTTAGAGAACTTGTCATGAGCAGACTTGTTCTAAAATAAATGATAAAGAAAGTTCTTCAGGCAAAAGAGAAATAAGAGGGAAAATTTAAGCCTCAGGGATGAAGAGCAACAAAAACAGTAAATATTTGGTTACATACCATGGACTATATTTATTCTTTTAAGATTTTTGTAATATTTATGACCATTGAAAGAAAGAATAGAATTGTCTAGTGAGGTTTTCATTGTATGTTGATGTAATACCTTGGATGATTACAATATAAAATAAGAATGGTATAATCTTGTAAAGGTTGTACATTTCACTTCAGGTGGAAAAATTTAATTCTGAGTAAACTATGAAAATTTAAAAACACTTGGTCCCCTTTATCCACGGATTATATGTTCCAAGATCCCAACTGGATTCCTGAAACTGTGGATAGTTCCAAATCCAATAAATACTATGTTTTTTTCTATACATACATACATACCTATGATGAAGTTTAATTTATAAGTTAGGCACAGTAAGAGAATATCCAAATGGCCAGCATCACTACTCTTGTACTCTGGGGCCATTATTTAGTAAATTAAGAGTTACTTGTACACAAGCACTGCTGTACCATGACAGTCAATCTGATAACTGAGATGGCTGCTAAGTGACTAATGGCAGGTAGCATATACAGTGTGGATATGCTGGGCAAAGGGATGATTCACATCCTGGGCAGAAAAGAGTTTTCCTCAAGGTTTAATCAGGCTACTCAGAATGGCATGATATTTAAAACTTATGAATTGTTTATTCGTGGAGTTTAATATTTTCATATTACAGTTGAGTGTGGGTAACTGAAACTGTGGAAAGCGAAACTACAGATAAGGGGGGACTACTGTATGTATATTATAATCCCTAGAACAACTGCTAAAAAAACTATACAGATACAGTAATATGCTAACAAATAAAATATTATAGAATTCTGAAAATATTCATATATTTAAAAGAAGGCTGGAAAGGGGAAACAGAAATGAAAAATAGAGGAGACAAAGAGAAAACTAATAAAGGGGTGTGTGCTTAAATTCAGGCATCTCAGATATTAATTTAGATATAACTGTTCTAAACACACCAAATACAAATTGAAATTGTGAGATTGAATTTAAAAAAACAAGACGCAGATATACTCTCTTTAAGAAGTCCATGTTAAATATAAAGATGTAGATAGGTCAAGTATAAAAGCATGGAAAAAGATGTACCAGGCAAACAATAACCAAAAGAAAGCTGGAGTGGCAATATAAATATCAAACAAAGTAGACTTTAGAACAAAGAAAATTACTGGGGATAAAATAGAAAATTATCTAGTGATAAAAGGCTCAATTCACCAAGAAGACATAACAGTCCTAAATGTGATATGTACCTAACAAAGTAATTTCAAAATATTTGAAGCAAAAGTGAAGAGGTCTGAAAGGAGAAAGAAATTAATACAAAATTATAGTTGGAGATGTCAACACTACTCTTTTCTATAATTGATAGAATAAGTAGATTAAAAAATCAGCAAGGATATAGAACTCACCTGAACAACACTGTCAACGAAATTTTTTTTTTTCTCTTCTTTTAAAATTTTTGGCCATGCTACGCGGCATGTGGGATCTTAGTTCCCCAACCAGGGATGGAACCCATGCCCCCTGCAGTGGAATTGCAGAGTCTTGACTACTGGACCAACAACAGAATATACATTCTTCTTCAGTACACCTGAAATATTCACCAAGATATAGCATACCCTAGGTCATAAAATCAGCTTTATCAAATTTCAAAGAATTAAAACCATGTATACAGTTGTTCCTTGGTATCCATGGATGATTGGTTCCAGGACCCACTGTAGAAGATCTGCAGATGGTCAAGTCCCATAGTGGGCCCTCTATATCTGCAGTTCCACATCAGTGGATTTAACCAACCACGTATCGTTTAGTACTGTATGTATTTATTGAAAAAAACCTGCATATAAATGCACCTGCACCATTCAAACCCATGTTGTTCAAGGGTCAACTGTAGTATGTTTTCTGACCATAATGGAATTAAACTAGAAACCGTTAACGGAAAGATATCTGGAAATTCCCCAAATATTTGGAAGTTAAACAACACACTTTTTTTTAAAATATCTTTATTGGAGTATAATTGC
Organism: Mesoplodon densirostris; assembly: GCF_025265405.1. NCBI lineage: Eukaryota > Metazoa > Chordata > Mammalia > Artiodactyla > Ziphiidae > Mesoplodon > Mesoplodon densirostris. The sequence goes on from NC_082662.1 coordinate 84,201,504, forward strand.
TTTACAATGTTGTGTAAACAACACACTTTTAAATAATCCATGGATCAATGAGTAAGTCTCAAGGGAAATTTAAAATATTTTAAACAATGAAAATGAAAACACAATATATCTGAATTTGTGGAATGCAGCTAGAGCAGTTCATAGAGCTTTATAGCATTAAATGCATACACTAGAGGAAAATGAAGAAAAATCAGTAATCTAAACTTCCACATTAAGAAACTAGGAAAAGAAGAGCAAAATTAACCCATAAGAAACAGAAAGATGGAGATAATAAAAAGCATAATTGAAAGAAATTGGAATTTGAAAAGAGAATATTAGTAGAGAAAATCAGTGAAATCTAAAGCTGGTTCTTTGAAAAGATCAGTAAAATTTATAAACCTCTAGCCAGTTTGATGAAGTAAAAAAAAAAGAGAGAGAGAGAGAGAAAACACAGATAACCTGTATCAAGAGTGAGTAAGGGTGTATCATTAGAGACCTCACAGATATTAAAGGTTAATAAAGGAAAGGAGAGGCTTATCCTGAGAATGGAAGGCTGGTTCAACATTCAGAAAAAAAAAATCATTGTAATCTACCATATTAGCATACCAAAAACCAGGAAAACCTACATGATCATATCAATAGATGCAGAAAAATCTTTTGATAAAATTCAACATTTTCTCATGATAAAAACTCTTAGCCAACTAGAAGTAGAAGGGAACTTCATGAACCTGTTGAAGGGCATCTTCCAAAAAAATCCTATGGATAATATATCTTAATGGTGAAACACTTAATTCTTCCCTGTAAGATTGGGAACAGAGCAAGAATATCTGCTGTCATCACTCCTATTTAACATCATACTAAAAAGCCCATTTCAATCAGGAGGAAACAAAGCTATCCCTGTTTCCTGTCTGTGTAGGAAATCCCAAAGAATCTACAAAAATACCTTAAAACTAATGAGCGAGCAAGGTCACAGGATGCAAGGTTAACATCCAGATCAGTTGTATTTCTATATATAGTTGACTCTTGAACAACACTGGTTTGAACTGTGTGGGTCCACTTATCCTCGCATTTTTTTCAGTTTGTGTAATACTACACAGTCTGCGGTTGGTTGAATTGGTGGATACAGAACTGCAAATATGGAGGGCAGACTGCAAAGTTATTCACAGATTTTTTGACTTCAAGGAGGTGTTGGTGTCACTAACCCTCACGTTGTTCAAGGGTCAACTGTACTAGCAATGAACAATTAGAAGCTAAAATTTTAAAATACTGCTATTTACAAAGCTCCAAAGAGATGACATAGATGTAAATAAAACAAAATATGTGGAATATCTGTATGCCAAAAACTACAAAATGTTAAAGAAAGACCTAAATAAATGGAAAGAAATACCATTTCTGTGGATTGGAAGTCTCAATATGTTTAGGATGTCAGTTCACCTTAAACAGATCTCTCGATTTAATGCATTTCCAATCAAAATCCCAGTAAAAAAATTTTTGTACACATAGATAGCTGATTTTGAATTTTGTAATGGAAAGGCAAAGAAACTAGATTAGCCAAAACAAGTTTGAAAAAGAACAAAGTTAGTGGATTTATGCTACCATATCTTAAGACTTACTATAAACCTATAGTAATCAAGACAGTGAGGTATTAACAAAATAATAGACACATGGATGAAAATAACAAAATATAGGGTCTAGAAATAGACCTGGCAAATATGGTCAATTGATTTTTAACAAAGGTATAAAACCAATTCAGAATGGAGAAAGAATAGTTTTTGAATGAGTAGTGCTGGAACAATTGGACATCCATATGTAAAAAGATGGAGCTGCAGAATATACCTATATAAAAATGAATTCAAAGTGAATCATATATTTAAATATAAAATAAAAAGATATTAAAACTCAGAAGAAAACATGGGAGAAAATCTTCATGACCTTAGGTTAGGCAAGAGTTCTTAGATATAAAACCAAAACAATATAAGGGAAAAATTGATAAATTGGAATTCATCAAAATTAAAAATGTATGCTCTGTGAAAGACATTAAGATAATGAAAAGACAAGCTATAAACTGGGAGAAAATATTTGTAAATCACATATCCAGCAAAGAACTTTTACCCAGCATATATAAAGAATTCTCAAAATTCATCAATAAGAAAGTAACCCAATTTTTTTAATGGACAAAGACTTGAATAGATACCTCATCAGAAAAGATATACAGATGGCAAATAAGCATATGAAAATATGTTGAACTTGATTCATTATTAGGAAAATGCAAATTAAATGTACAGTGAAATACTACTGCATTCTTGTTAGAATACTGAGCGAGAGAGGTAGAAAGGAAGGGAGGAAGGAAGATCTGACTATAGCAAATGCTACCCAGGATGTGAAACAACTGGTTTTCTCATATATTGCTAGGGATAATGCAAAGTAGTAAAACTACTAAAACAACTTAGCATCTTCTTATACACTTAACATATGACCCAGCAGTCTTAGATATTTATTCTAGACAAATGAAAACTTATCTTTACACTAAAACCTACTACAAATGTTTATAGTAGGTTTATTCATAATTGCCCCAAACTGGAAACTACCCAGTGTCTTTCAATGAGTAAATGGGTAAACTATGGTACCTCAATACAATGGAATACTACTCAGTAATAGCAAGGAATAATCTATTGATTCAGGCAAAAACATGGGTGACTCTAGAGGCTTTATGCTAATGGAAAGAAGCCAATTGCAAAATGTTGTATACAATTCTATTTCTTTGACATTCTCAATAAAGTCAAAAGCTATAGGATGAAGATCATTTTATTGGTTGCCAGGTATTGGGGAGGGTGGAGAGTTGAGTATAAAGCAGGTGTCCCCAACCCCCAGGCCATGGAACGGTACCTGTTAGGAACTGGGCCGCACAGCAGGAGGTGAGCGGCGGGATAGCGAGCAAAGCTTCATCTGTATCTACAGCCACTCCCCATTGCTTGCATTACCGCCTGAGCTCCACCTCCTGTCAGCGTTATGGTGAGTTGTATAATTATTGCATTATATATTACAATGTAATAATAATAGAAATAAAGTGCACAATAAATGTAATGCTCTTGAATCATCCCGAAACCATCCCTCCCACCCCCATCCGTGGAAAAAGTGTCTTCCACGAAACTGGTCCCTGGTGCCAAAAAGGTTGGGGACTGCTGCTGTAAAGGATTAACATGAGGGATCTTGAGAGTGAAGGAATCATTCTGTATCCTGATTGTGATGGGAGTTTTATGAATCTATGCATGTATTCATACACCCAAAAAATGAATGTAAATGAAGTTTTAAAAAGTCTCCCACCCTAGAATCATTGTTACAATCTTAGTTTATGTCTTTCAGACCAGTTTCTGTGCATCTTTGCATACTTACATGTTTATAGTACACATATACACAAACACGTAAACAATTTTTAATAGCTTCATTTTACAGAATGATTGCTATTTGACTTCTCTGTTTTTTAGGATTATAATTAATTTTCAATAAACTTTATTGTAAGCTATTTTTTTCTTATTTTAGAATATTATTTTATAATAGAGTCTCAAAAGTGGAACTACTGACTCAGAAGATAAAAAATATTTTTCAGATGAGTTTATCCCTGATAAATCCTTCAAAGTTTAATTTGAAAATGTCAGAAAATCTAGGAAGATATTATATTTGATATCTCAAATACTGAACTGCTGCAGAGAATTGGCACGATAGGTCTGTCCAAGGGCCTCCCTGATAATTGATGGGTCAGCTTCTATGAAAATCTATGGTTATAACATCATTTAGTCTTGTTTATTCATGAAATTAATTTTAATATATTCATGTTTTAAGAAAAAATTCTAAAGTTATTTAATATTTTTCAAACTTTTTATTGTGGTTAGTATTATCAGTATTAGTGTTATTGATGTTATAATTTATGTTATCTTAACCATTTTTAAGTGTACAGTGGTATTAAATACATTAACATTGTTGTGCAACCATCAAACCATTTATCCTCATAATTCTTCTCATCTTGTAGAACTGAATCTCTATACTCATTAGAGTACACAATAACTCCCTATTCTCCTCTCCCCTCAACTCTTGGCAATCACTATTCTACTTTCTGTCTCTATGATTTTGCCTTCTCTAAGTACCTCATGTAAGTGAAATCATATAGTATTTGTCTTTTTATGACTGGTTTGTTTCACTTAGCATAATGTCCTCAAGGTTCATCCATGTTGCAGCATATTGCAGAATTTCCTTCCTTTGTAAGGCTGAATAATATTCCATTGTATGTATATAGCACATTTTGCTTATCTGTTCATCTGTTGATGGCCACTTAGTTTGTTTCCACATTTTAGCTGTTGTGAATGATGCTGCTATGATCATGCGGGTGTACAAATACCTCTTTGAGACCCTGTTTTAAATTATTTTGAGTATACATGCACAAGTGGAATTGCTGATAATATGGTAATTCTGTTTTTAATTTTTTGAGGACCAACCATACTGATTTCTACAGCAGCTATACCATTTTACATTCCCACCAACAGCTCTCAAGTGTTCCAATTTCTCCACATCCTTGTAAACACTTGTTTTCTGGTTTTTAACAGTAGCCATCCTAATGAGTGTGAGGTGGTATCTCATTGTAGTTTTGATTTGCATTTCCCTAATGATCAGTGATGCTGAGAATCTTTTCATGTGCTTGTTGTCTAGTCATATATCTTCTTTGGAGAAATGTCTATTTATTTCCTTTACCCATTTTTTAATAGGGTTGTTTTTATGTAGTTGAGTCTTAGGACTTTTCCATATATTCTGGATATTGATCCCTTATGAAGGTATGTGATTTGCAAATATTCTCTCCCATTCTGTGGGTTTCCTTTTTACTCTGTTGAGAGTGTCTTTGCATGCACAGGATATTAGAATTTTCATGAAGTCCAGTTAGTCTATTTTTTCTTTTGTTGCCTATACCTTTGGTGTCATATTTAAGAAATTATTACCAAATCCAACGTCATGAAGCTTTGGTTCTATGTTGTGAAGCTTTTGTTCTATGTTTCCTTCTAAGAGTTTTATTTTTTTAGGTCTTACATTTAGGTCTTTGATCCATTTTGAGTTAATTTTTTATATATGGTGCTAGCTTCATTCCATATATGGAATGGGTCCAACTTCATTCTTTTGCATGTGGATATCCAGTTTTCTCAGCACCATTTGTTGAAAGGACTGTCCTTTCCCCCCACTGAATGATCTTGGCACCCTTGTCAAAATCATTTGACCATATATGTGAGGATTTATTTCTGGGCTCTTGATTCTATTCCATTGGTCTATATGTCTGTCTTATGCGAAATCACAGTTTTTATTATTGTAGCTTTGTAATAGATTTGAAATCAGGAAGTGAGGGTCCTCCAGTTTTGTTCATTTTCAAGATTGTTTTGGCTGTTCAGGGTCCCTTGAGATTTCATATGAATTTTAGGGTGGGTTTTTTTGTTTCAGCAAAAAATGTCATTGGGATTTTGCTAGGGATTGTATTGCATTGGGTAATATTGACATTTTAACAATATTAAGTCTTCTAATCCATGAACGTGGAATATGTTTCTGTTTATTTACGTTTTCTTCAATTCTTTTCATCAGTGTTTTGTAATTTTAATTGTACAAGTCTTTCACCTCCTTGTTTAATTCCTAAGTATTTTATTCTTTTTGACACTATTGTAAATGAAATTGTTTTTGTAATTTTCTTTTCAGATTGTTCATTGTTCACATATAGGAATGCAACTGACTTCTGTGTGTTGAATTTCATTCTCTACTTTTCTGATTTCATTTATCAGTTCTAATAGTTTTATTGTGTGAAATCTTTAAGGTGTTCTATGTATAAGATCATATCATCTACCAATAGATAATTTTACTTCTTCCTTTCCAACTTGGATGTCTTTTATTTCTTTTTCTTGCCTAATTGCTCTGGCTGGAATTTCCAGTATTATGTTGAATAGAAGTGGTGAGAGGTGCATCCTTTTCTGGTTCTGAGCATAGAGGAAAAGCTTTCAGTCTTTCACCATTGAGTATGTTAGCTATAGGTTTTTCATATAAGGCTTTTATTATGTGAAGGTAGTTTCCTTCTGTTCCTAATTTGTTGAGAGTGTTTATCATGATAGGGTGTTGAATTATGTCAAATTTTTTTTTCTGCTTCAATTGAGATGCTCATGTGGTGTTTTTCTTTCATTCTGTTGATACTGCACATAACACTGATCAATTTTCATTGCATTCCAGAAATAAATTCCCCTTGGTCACTGTGTTTAATTCTTTTACTATGCTGCTGAATTTGGATTGTTAGTATTTTGTTGAGGATTTTTGCATCAGTGTTCATAACAGATATTTGTCTGTAGTTTTCTTTTCTTGTAATGTCTGGGTTTCGTATCAGGTTAATGCTGGTCTTACAGTATTAGGGAGTATTCTCTGTTTAATTTTTTGGAAACATTTGAGTAGGATTGGTATTAGTTCTTTTTTATGTGTTTGGTAGAATTCATCAATAAAGCAAGCAGGTTCAAGGCTTTTCTTAGTTGGGAGATTTTTGATTTCCCATTCAATCTCCTTACTATTTATAGGTCTGTTCAGATTATCTATTTCTTCATGATAGAGTCTTTGTAGGTTTTGTGTTTCTAGGAATTTGTTCATTTCATCTAGATTATCCAACTTGTTGGTATATAATTATTCATTGTACTTTCTTATGATCTTTTTTTATTTCTGTAGAATTGGTAATAATATTCCTACTTGTATTTCTGATTTTGGTAATATTCAGTCCTCTTTTTTTGACCACCTAGCTAAAGATTTGTCAATTTTGTTTATTTTTTTGAAGAACCAATTATTCATTTCATTGATATTCTTCACTGTTTTTCTGTTCTCTATTTTGTTAATTTTTACTGTAACCTTTATTATTCCTTCCTTCTGCTAGCTTTGGGTTTATTCTGTTCTTCTTTTTCTTGTTTTGTATGTTTTAAAGTTAGGTTATTGACTTGAGATCTTCCTTGTTTTTTAATGTAAGCACTTATAGCTATAAATTACCCCCTAAACATTGTTTTTGCTGAGTCCTGTAAGTTTTTGTAAGTTGTGTTTTTGTTTTCATTCGTTTCTAAGTAGTTTCTAATTTCCCTTGTGAATTCTTCTTTGATTCATTGGTTATTTTTAAATGTATTGTTTAATAAATATCACAATTTTGTGAATTTTCCAGTTTTCCTTTTGTTGTTGATTTCTAACTTCATCTCATTGTGGTTGGAGAATGTACTTTATATGATATCTGTCTTGTAAAATTTATTGAGACTTAACTTTGTAGCCTAACATATTGTCTGTCCTGGAAAATATCCAATGTGCACTTGAGAAGAATGTATATTCTATTGTTTTGGGGTTGAGTGAGCTGTGTGTGTCTATTAAATATGATTTGTTTATTGTGTTGAGTCCTCTCTTTCCTTACTTATATTCTCTTTGGTTGTTCTACATATTATTGAGAATAGGCTATTGAAGTCTCCAAGTACTATTGTAGAACTGTCTATTTTTCACTTCAGTGCTGTGTGTTTTTTTTTTTTTTTTTTGCGGTATGCGGGCCTCTCACTGTTGTGGCCTCCCCCGTCGCGGAGCACAGGCTCCGGACGCGCAGGCTCAGCAGCCATGGCTCACGGGCCCAGCCGCTCCGCGGCATATGGGATCCTCCCAGACCGGGGCACGAACCCGTATCCCCTGCACCGGCAGGCGGACCCTCAACCACTTGCGCCACCAGGGAGGCCCAGTGCTGTGTGTTTTTGCTTCATATATTTTGAAAGTCTGTCTTTGGGTGTATAAGTGTTTGTAATTGTTATATCTTATTGCCATATTGTAATAACCTTATATTAATACATATTATCTGTCTTTGTCTCATAATCTTTTTAAATTTGAAGTACGATTTGCCTGATATTACTATAACTATCCCTGCTCCCTTTTGGTTACTATTTGCGTGGACTATCTTCCCATCCTTTCATTTTTTATCATTAGTATCTTTGGATCTAAAATGAGTCTCTTATCATAAATGGGTGTTGAATTTTGTCAAAAGCTTTGTCTGCATCTATTGAGATGATCATATCATTTTTATTCTTCAGTTTGTTAATATAGTGTATCACATTGATTGATTTGCGTATATTGAAGAATCTTTGCATCCCTGGGATAAATCCCACTTGATCATGGTATATGATCCTTTTAATGTGTTGTTGGATTCTGTTTGCTAGTATTTTGTTGAGGATTTTTGCATCTAAATTCATCAGTGATATTGGTCTTTAATTTGCTTTTTTTGTAGTATCTTTGTCTCTGGTTTTGGTATCAGGGTGATGGTGACCTCATAGAATGAGTTTGGGAGTGTTCCTTCCTCTGAAATTTTTGGAAGAGTTTGAGAAGGATGGGTGTTAGCTCTTCTCTAAATGTTTGATAGAATTCACCTGTGAAGCCATCTGGTCCTGGACTTTTATTTGTTGGAAGATTTTTAATCACAGTTTCAATTTCATTACTTGTGATTTGTCTGTTCTTATTTTCTATTTCTTCCTGGTTCAGTCTTGGAAGGTTATACCTTTCTAAGAATTGGTCCATTTCTTCCAGGTTGTCCATTTTATTGGCATACAGTTGCTTGTAGTAGTCTCTTGGGATGCTTTGTATTTCTCCGCTGTCTGTTGTAACTTCTCCTTTTTTATTTCTAATTTTCTTGATTTGAGTTCTGTCCCTCTTTTTCTTGATGAGTCTGGCTAATGGTTTATCAATTTTGTTTACCTCCTCAAAGAACCAGCTTTTAGTTTTATTGATCTTTGCTATTGTATTCTTTGTTTCTATTCCATTTATTTCTCTTCTGATCTTTATGATTTCTTTCCTTCTGCTAACTTTGGGTTTGTTTGTTCTTCTTTCTCTAGTTCCTTTAGGTGTAAGGTTAGATTGTTTATTTGAGATTTTTCTTGTTTCTTGAGGTAGGCTTGTATAGCTATAAACTTGCCTCTTAGAACTGCTTTTGCTGCATCCTATAGGTTTTGGATCGTCATTTTTTTTTAAATTTATTTATTTAGTTTTGGCTGCATTGGGTGTTCATTGCTTTGCATGGGCTTTCTCTAGTTGTGACGAGCGGGGGCTACTCTTTGTTGCAGTGCATGGGCTTCTCATTGCAGTGGCTTCTCTTGTTGTGGAGCATGGGCTCTAGGCACACGGGCTTCAGTAGTTGTGGCGCACGGGCTTAGTTGCTCCGCAGCACATGGGATCTTCCCAGACCAGGGCTCGAACCCGTGTCCCGTGCATTGGCAGGCGGATTCTTAACCACTGTGCCACCAGGGAAGTTCCGGATCGTTGTGTTTTCATTGTCATTTGTCTCTATGTATTTTTTTATTTCCTCTTGAATTTCCTCAGTGATCTCTTGGTTATTTAGTAATGTAGTGTTTAGCCTCCATGTGTTTGTGTTTTTTACGTTTTTTTCCCTGTAATTCATTTCTAATCTCATAGCGTTGTGGTCAGAAAAGATGCTTGATATAATTTCAGTTTTCATAAATTTACTGAGGCTTGATTTGTGACCCAAGATGTGATCTATCCTGGAGAATGTTCTGTGTGCACTTGAGAAGAAAGTGTAATCTGTTTTTGGATGGAATGTCCTATAATAACAATTAAATCTATCTGGTCTATTGTGTCATTTAAAGCTTCTGTTTCCTTATTTTCATTTTGGATGATCTGTCCATTGGTGTAAGTTAGGTGTTAAAGTCCCCCACTATTATTGTGTTACTGTCAATTTCATCTTTTATAGCTGTTAGCAGTTGCCTTATGTATTGAGGTGCTCCTATGTTTGGTGCATATATATTTATAATTGCTATATCTTCTTCTTGGATTGATCCCTTGATCGTTATGTAGTGTCATTCCTTGTCTCTTGTAACATTCTTTATTTTAAAGTCTATTTTATCTCCCGAAAGTGAACATAGAGGGAACCTACCTCAACATAATAAAGGCCATATATGACAAACCCACAGCAAACATCATTCTCAATGGTGAAAAACTGAAAGCATTTCCTGTAAGATCAGGAACAAGACAAGGATGTCCACTCTCACCACTGTTATTCAACATAGTTTTGGAAGTCCTAGCCACAGCAATCAGAGAAGAAAAAGAAATAAAAGGTATACAAATTGGAAAAAGAAGAAGTAAAAGTGTCACTGTTTGCAGATGACATGATACTATACATAGAGAATCCTAAAGATGCCACCAGAAAACTACTAGAGCTAATCAATGAATTTGGTAAAGTTGCAGGATACAAAATTAATGCACAGAAATTTCTTGCATACCTATACACTAATGATGAAAAATCTGAAAGAGAAATTAAGGGAACACTCCCATTTACCACTGCAACAAAAAGAATAAAATACCTAGGAATAAGCCTACCTAGGGAGACAAAAGACCTGTATGCAGAAAACTATAAGACACTGATGAAAGAAAGATGATACCAACAAATGGAGAGATTTACCATGTTCTTGGATTGGAAGAATCAATATTGTGAAAATGACTATACTACCCAAAGCAATCTACAGGTTCAGTTGAATCCCTATCAAATTACCAATGGCATCTTTTACAGATCTAGAACAAAAAATCTTAAAATTTGTATGGAGACACAAAAGACCCCGAATAGCCAAAGCAGTCTTGAGGGAAAAGAACGGAGCTGGAGGAATCGGACTCCCTGACTTCAGACTATACTACAAAGCTACAGTAATCAAGGCAATATGGTACTGGCACAAAAACAGAAACATAGATCAGTGGAACAAGATAGAAATCCCAGAGATAAACCCACGCACCTGTGGTCAACTAATCTATGACAAAGGAGGCAAGCATACACAATGGAGAAAAGACAGTCTCTTCAATAAGTGCTGCTGGGAAATCTGGACAGCTACATGTAAAAGAATGAAATTAGAACACTCTCTAACACCATACACAAAAATAAACTCAAAATAGATTCGAGACCTAAATTTAAGACCGGACACTATAAAACTCTTAGAGGAAAACATAGGAAGAACACTCTTTGACATAAATCACAGCAAGATCCTTTTTGATCCACCTCCTAGAGTAATGGAAATAAAAACAAAAATAAACAAATGGGACCTAATGAAACTTAAAAGCTTTTTCACAGCAAAGGAAACCATAATCAAGATGAAAAGACAACCCTCAGAATGAGAGAAAATATTTGCAAATGAATCAACAGACAATGGATTAATCTCCAAAATACATAAATAGCTCATGCAGCTCAATATTAAAGAAACCAACAACCCAATCCAAAAATGCACAGAAGACCTAAATAGACATTTCTCCAAAGAAGGCATACAGATGGCCAAGAAGAACATGAAAAGCTGCTCAACATCACTAATTATTAGAGAAATGCAAATCAAAACTACAATGAGGTATTACCTCACACCAGTTAGAATGGGCATCATCAGAAAATCTGCACACAACAAATTCTGGAGAGGGTGTGGAGGAAAGGGAACCCTCTTGCACTGATGGTGGCAATGTAAATTGATACAGCCACTATGGAGAACAGTATGGAGGTTCCTTAAAAAACTAAAAATAGAATTACCATGCGACCCCGCAATCCCACTACTGGGCATATACCCAGAGAAAACCATAATTCAAAAAGACACATGCACCCCAATGTTTGTTGCAGCACTGTTTACAATAGCCAGGTCATGGAAGCAACCTAAGTGCCCATGGACAGATGAATGGATAAAGAAGTTGTGGTACATATATACAATGGAATATTACTCAGCCATAAAAAGGAACGAAATTGGGTCATTTGTTGAGACGAGGATGGATCTAGGGACTGTCATACAGAGTGAAGTAAGTCAGAAAGAGAAAAACAAATATCGTATATTAACACATGTATGTGGAACCTAGAAAAATGGTACAGATGAACTGGTTTTCAGGACAGAAGTTGAGACACAAATGTAGAGAACAAACATATGGACACCAAGGGGGGAAAACCACAGGGGGGTGGGGAGGGTGGTGTGATGAATTGGGCGATTGGGATTGACATGTATACACTGATGTGTATAAAATTGATGACTAATAAGAACCTGCTGTATAAAGAAATAAAGAAAATTCAAAAAAAATAAAATGAGTCTCTTGTAGACAACATATAGGTGGATGTGTGCTTTTCTCCATTCTACCAATCTATGTCTCTTGGAGAGTTTAATCCATTTACATTTAAAGTAATTACTGATAAGGAGGGACTTCTGTCATCTTGCTTTTTGTTTTCTATATGGCTTCTAGCTTTTTTATCCCTCTTTTCCTACATTACTGTCTTCTTTTGAATTCAGTTGATTTTTTATACTGAATTTTTAAAATTCCTTTCTCATTTCCATTTGTCTATATTTTATGGCTATTTTCTTTTGGTTACCATGGGGATTACATTTAACATCCTAAAGTTATAACACTCTAATTTGAATTTATAGCACTCTAATTTCAATAACATACAAAAACTCTGTTCCTTTATAGCTTTATCTCCACACCTTTTGTCACAAACTTACGTCTTTGTACACTGTGTGCCCCAAATCACAAACTTGTAATTCCTTCAAAAGGATTAGTCTCTTTTGTAGAAAACAAGATTTGGAGTCACAAACTAAAGTTACAGTAATACTAACTTTTGCACTAATAACTTTTTTCCTTTATATGTATTAGTCTCTTAAATCATTTAGAAAACAAAAAGTGGAGTTACAATCCATTGTTAATGATAATGCTAGGTTTTACAATTGCCCATGTATTTATCTTTGTGACGATTTTTATTTCTCCATATGGCTTCAGGTTACTATCTAGTGTTCTTTCATTTCACCTTACAGAATTCCCTTGAGTATTTCTAGCGGGGTATGTCTAATGGTCACAGCCTCCCTCAACTTTTACCTCAGAATGTCTTAATTCCTCCCTCACTTTTGAAGAACAGTTTTGCCAGATAGAGGATTCTTCATAGACAGGTTTTTTTTTCTTGTGAATATCAGCCCACTGTCTCCTGACCCTCAAAGTTTCTGTTGAGAAATCTGCATGTAATCTTATTGAGGATCCCTTATATGTGATGATTTGCTTATCTCTTGCTGCTTCAAGATTCTCTCTTTGTCATTGTCTTTTTCTTTTTTTTTTTGTCTGTGCCATGTGGCATGTGGGATCTTAGTTCCCCGACCGGGGGCCAGGGATCGAACCCATGCCCCCTGTGTTGGGAGCTCGGAGTCTTAACCACTAGACCACCAGGGAAGTTCTTGTCATTGTCTTTTGAAAGTTTGATTATAATGTGTCTTATTGTGCGTCTTTTCGAGTTCAACTTCCTTGGATTTTGTTGAGATTCTTGGATGTTTATATCATGTATTTCATCGAATTTGGGCCATTTTCAGTCATTATTCGTTCAAATATTCTCTCTCTCTTTCTCTCTCCCTTCCTTCTGGGACTTGCATGATGTGCATACTGGTGTGCTTGATGGTGTCCAACAGGTCCCTTATGTTCTGTTCACTTTCTTCAATCTTTTTTCTTTCTGTTCCTCTAATTTCTGATGTGTAATTTATTTTCATTTGAGTGTTTTCATTTCACAGTTCTTTGGTTTTAGTATTTTCTTGTTAACCTGTTGCTGCTATTATCACATATGTATAATTTTTATACACTTGTGTATATAATATGCACAAATATACATATAAACATATCAGTTTACTCATGTTTTGTCTTCACAAATGTTTTTTGGACATTTGATAACACCAGTCAATTAGTGGTGAAGTTGTAAGGAGTGAGACTTACACATTTCTAGTGAAAGTATAAATTTTGATGCACTTTGAAGAGAAATACCTAATGAAGTTAGAAATGTGCATATCCTACAACCAGGAAGTCCACTTCTAGGTGGTATGTTCTAAAGAAACTCTAATACATGGGTATAAAGAGACATGTACAAAGGATGTTATTGTAACATCATAATAGTGAAAAAGCAATATCTGTTTCTGAGTAGAAGAGTGAACAAACTAGTTTCTTGTTACAATGGAATACTGTATTATCATAAAAATATGAACTAGATCCACATATGGATACATGGATAAATATTTAAAACAATATTAAGTGAAAAAAATAAGTTGCTGAAACTTGCAGAAGTGTTGATATTGTCTATGTGAATTTTCAAAACAAAATTATGTTACATATTGTTCATGGATCTACATATATAGTTAAAAGCACAAAAAACATGTTTGAGAATGAAACACACCAGAGAATGATATAGAACAATTTCAACATAGTATTGGTGAGGGAGGGAACGGATAAGACATGGACTTGTGATTTCATTTCTTCTCTAAAAGGAGAGAAACTGAAGGAAATTTGGCAAAATGCAATAAGCTATGTAATTTCAGTAGTAATTTAAATTGTGAGTGTTATGTTTTTTCTGTGTACAGTTGACCCTTGAACACTTTGGGAGTTAGGGGTGCCATCCCTGTGCAGTTGAAAATCCACATATAACTTTACAGTCAACCCTTCCTTTCCATAGTTCCCATCTGTGGATTCAGCCAACCGCTGATGATGTAGTGCTGTAGTACATATTTATTGAAAAGAATCCATGTATAAGTGGACTCAGTTTAAAACTGTCTTGTTCAAGTGTTGACTGTATTTAAAATGTTTCAAATTTTTAAAAATTAATATGAAAATTAATAAATCCTGTTTCTATGTTTAGCTTGAAACTCAACTAGAGAAAAAAGAACAACAATTTAAAGAACAAGAAAAGACTATATCCATGTTGCAGCAAGATATAATATGTAAACAACGTCACCTTGAATCACTAGACAGACTCTTGACGGAAAGCAAAGGGGTAAAATCATCCTTATAAAAGTGCTGTTTAAAAGCTGACCAATATTTTAAGTTTATGTTTCTTTAACATACCTTTAATTCTAGTCAAATCAGTTGTTTAACAACCTGTTACTAATGCTAAAATATTTATACACATATGTATATTTTCACTACCAATCTGTATGTTTTTAGGAAATGGAAAAGGAAAATATGAAGAAAGATGAAGCTTTGAAAACATTACAGAACCAGGTATCTGAAGAAACAATCAAGGCTAGTATGCTAATACTTTAAAATTTTTTCTTTTTCTTTTTATTTATTTTTTTTCTTAATGGAGACATTCCTGTGGCTTTTTAGTTTTCTCTATAAATTGTAAAACAAACGTTTACATAAAAATAAAGTGGTAAAAATTTTACCTGAGTCAATGAACTTAGTTTCTTTAAGTAGTATATTTTTCATTGTGAATTGTGATCTTAATTATTTGATAGTTGATAATCTAGTCTGTAGGTCATCTAACTTCTTTTCTTTTTATAATACCTTTAGAAAGATTTGTTTTTTAACAAAAAATGTATTTTAAACTGTAGCTACTTACTAATATTACCAGTAAAAAATTAACAAAGGAAGTGAAGAGAGATGAAACTACAAACAATAGTTTTTGCTTCTTTTTTCTGCTATATGATTAAATAGGGAATAAATCCAGAATTTCTGGGTAAAATACAGTTTTGTGGCTGGGATAACCTTATGGTTAAAAGCATGGGCTTTGAAGCTAAATTGACTTGGGTTTTAGTTCTGGCTTCAGTGTGCTTATTAACTGACTGTAACCTTGGCTAGGTTATTTAAACTCTGAATGTTAATTTCTTCATCAGTAAAATAGGGACCACAATGCCCTAGAAGAGGGTAGGTTTGAGGATTAAGTGAAATGAGGTACATAAAATACTTAGCACGTACTAAGTTACTCAGAGTTTGCTAAGTGATTACTATATATTCAATGTTTTCTCCTTTGCATTTTTAGTGCTAAAAATAGTTTCAAATATGCTGTGACCTTCATTCTGTCATATATGGATTAAATATAAAGGATATTTTAAAAATCCAACGTTATTTACTTTTTGCCTAGTATTCTGTTTTTCATCCATTTTGTGACCTTGTATACCTTCATAAACCCAATTATATGTTTATCCATAACTTTCCTATAGTATTCTCCAAAACTTTTAACATTTAATGCCATGTCAGTTCATTTCCTCATGTAAAAATAACCTCTAAGATCATTAATATTTAAAAAATCATTATTGTACAAAGGTTGTAGGCATGATATAATTTCATTTAAAAAAATCCATCTTGCCACTTAACTCGTGTTTTTCATTAAATTACCTAACACATCTAGCCAGTCATCTGGTAAGTTATTTTCATTTGTTAATAATCAGATGTGAGACAGGAAGGAAATCAGCTAAAGAATGAATTATTATGTTAGGTTTTATTCCTTTGGTACCTTTAGTAGATTTGCTTTCATTGAAGCTATACTAAATGATTCTTTTCTTTCTTTCTTTTTTTCTTTTCTTTTCTTTTTCTTTGAGATGCACTGTGTGGTCTGTGGGATCTTAGTTTCCTGCCAGGGATGGAACCTGGGCCCTCAGCAGCGAAAGCACCAAGTCCTAACCACTGGACTGCCAGGGAATTCCCT
Organism: Mesoplodon densirostris; assembly: GCF_025265405.1. Classification (NCBI taxonomy): domain Eukaryota; kingdom Metazoa; phylum Chordata; class Mammalia; order Artiodactyla; family Ziphiidae; genus Mesoplodon; species Mesoplodon densirostris. Next base: position 84,217,954 of record NC_082662.1, read on the forward strand.
AAATGATTCTAACATATCAAATAGAAGTTTGAAATGTATTCCTCTTTTCTTGATTATGTCATTACCACCTTCTTTCTTGACTTTTGGCCATGTCCCTCTGCATGCCTCAGTTTGTTCTTTGCATAAAAAAATATGAAATTTTCTATCTGCAGGAGAGTTATAAGGATCAGTTTAAAGTTATATCACTTATAGAAGTATGATAATGATAGCTGGAAGACTGATGGGAAGTTTATGAACTGGTAACAAAAAAACCAATAAATTAAAGCAATTATGTTAGCTGCTATTAAATAGAAAATTGAGAAGGTACTTATTAGCAACTTCATTTGTTTATTTTATTTGTTTTGCTTTGCTTTTATTTTCCACTCTAGATTTCTGTGTGTGTTTTATTTCCCCAAAGAAAGTTAAAGTTTTAAGTAGAAAAAAAATAAAAAAGACTAGCTTAGGTGCTTCTGTTGAAAGTAGGTAGCATAGAGCCCCTATGTGGTTGCCTCCAGAATATGCCCCCGAGGAGGTTCTTTGGTTTAGCAGAGCAGTGTCTTTGTTTTGATTCTATTCATTCACGTACATATATATACATGTATATTTATGAGTGGTTTGTATACAGTGAATGATGTTTATTTGTATGAGATTTAGAGTCTCAAGCTCTTTGTTCAAATGAGAAATCCAACAGAGTAGTAGATGTTTTGGTTTTTATTATTTATTAGTTTTAATTAATTTATTTTTAATTAAATTTTATTTTGAAAAGTTTCAAACCTACAAAATGAAAGACTAGTACAGAGGACATCTGTGTACCTTTCATTTAGATTTACTGTCTTTTAAACTCTAACCATACTCGCTTCATCTCTCTCTGCACACACATGCACATGCCTTCTTGCGCATGCACCCACACAGTCCCACCCCCACTCACACATTTCCTTTTTGCTAGTCCACCTGTGAGAAGGTTGCAGATGTTATGATACTTTACACCCTTAATACTTAAACTTGGGTCTCCTATGTATAGAAACTTTCTCCTACCTGATTACACCATCTCTATACACCATAGAAAGTCCACACTAATTCAGTAACACCATTCAACACACTGTCCATACTGAAAATTTCCCAATTATTTAAAAATGTTCTTAATAATCTTGCTACTCAAAGCATGGTCTAGCAGCATCACTATCACCTGGGAACTTTTTTGACTTGCAGAATATCTGACCTACTGAACAGAGCTGGGACTAAAGTGAAGCAAGGGAGGTGCCTCTGGCATACAATTTAAGGAGACATTTATTCTCCGGGTTGTACAAGTGAAGGGTAGGCATTTGCATGATCCTGAGAGTGAGTACCTCCTTAAACTTTGAGCCCTAGAACCTCCTTTGTCTCACCCTAGACCTGGCTCTGGTACTGAATTAGGGTGTCCAGGTGATTTATGTGAACATTCAATTGTGAGAAACACTACTTTAGCTTGTTCCTTTTCTTTCCCCAATTTAGAATGCAGTCATAATTCATGTTTTGCTTTTGGCTTTTTAGATTCCCCTAAACTCACTGTCTCCTATTCTTCACAACACTGAATCTTTGGAAAAGTCTAGGTCAACCGTAATAGTACACACACCAGAATTGTGGATTATACTGTGGGTTATACTGTGTCCTTCCCACTGCTTCACATCAGGAGGCACATAATGTCACACCACCCCATTATTGGCTTTGCCAATCTTGACACCTATTATTTAAGGTGGTTACTGCCAGATCTCACTATTTTAAGGGCATAATTTTTCCTTTATAATTAATAAGCAATACATAGGGTGATTCTTTGAGGCCATGTTCAACGTCTTGTCCCTCAACAAACTAATGACCCATGGTTTTAACATCTAGTGGTGAATCTTGCCTGATTGAATTTTTGTTTGTTTGTTTGTTTATTTTTTGCGGTACGCGGGCCTCTCACTGTTGTGGCCTCTCCCATTGCGGAGCACAGGCTCCGGATGCGCAGGCCCAGCGGCCATGGCTCACGGGCCCAACTGCTCTGCGGCATGTGGGATCTTCCCGGACCGGGGCACGAACCCGCGTCCCCCGCATCGGCAGGCGGACTCCCAACCACTGCACCACCAGGGAAGCCCCTGATTGAATTTTTACGTTGTTAATTTTTATCACATGTGATGTTCTGACGGTCATAGATTTTTTTTTCTGTGTGTGGAAGATAATACAAGTACCAATGCTTATTCTCATGCTTAATAGAGAAAACTTGTAAATATTTATACCTCTCATAAAAGATTTTAAAAATTATTATTAGGGCAACAGTTTATTAACAAAGATAATTAATCAAAATTATAAGCTTTTTAACTGTTAATGGTTGTATTCACAGGCTATAGGGACAGGCTTTGAAAACTGTGTCTTTCAGTTGTGTCTCTTTTTAGAAATAAGAGTTGCAAAGATAATTTCAGGAAGTAGAATAGTATCTGCAAGAAGGAACATTTTTCTTTTTCTCCTTATCTTGTTGAAATTTCTTTCACACTTTCATGACTACTTACTAGAATGCTATTAGCGTTGAGGAAAGAAAAAAAATACTCCCGAGAAGCTCAGAAATACAATAAGGAAAAGAAAGGAACAAGACAAGAATGAATCTTATTAACAGATGGGATATGGAGCATGTGTGCAAATTCTGAAAAATTTTACTGAATTTGAGTTGCTCTTTGCTCATTCACTCTTTTCTTTGGGTGGAGGGGAGCTAGATTTTTTTTTTTTTACATCTTTATTGGAGTATAATTGCTTTACAGTGGTGTGTTAGTTTCTGCTTTATAACAAAGTGAATCAGTTATACATATACACATGTTCCCATATTTCTTCCCTCTTGTGTCTCCCTCCCTCCCACCCTCCCTATCCCACCCCTCTAGGTGGTCACAAACCACCGAGCTGATCTCCCTGTGCTAGGCAGCTTCTTCCCACTAGCTATCTATTTTACATTTGATAGTGTATATATGTCCATGCCACTCTCTCACTTTGTCACAGCTTACCCTTACCCCTCCCCATATCCTCAAGTCCATTCTCTAGTAGGTCTGTGTCTTTATTCCTGTCTTACCCCTAGGTTCTTCATGACATTTATTTTTCTTAAATTCCATATATATGTGTTAGCATACAGTATTTGTCTTTCTCTTTCTGACTTACTTCACTCTCTATGACAGACTCTAGGTCCAACCACCTCATTACAAATAGCTCAATTTCGTTTCTTTTTATGGCTGAGTAATATTCCATTGTATATATGTGCCACATCTTCTTTATCCATTCATCTGATGATGGACACTTAGGTTGTTTCCATCTCCGGGCTATTGTAAATAGAGCTGCAATGAACATTTTGGTACATGACTCTTTTTGAATGATGGTTTTCTCAGGGTATATGCCCAGTAGTGGGATTGCTGGGTCATATGGTAGTTCTATTTGTAGTTTTTTAAGGAACCTCCATACTATTCTCCATAGCAGCTGTACCAATTCACATTCCCACCAGCAGTGCAAGAGTGTTCCCTTTTTTCCACACCCTCTCCAGCATTTATTGTTTCTAGATTTTTTGATGATGGCCATTCTGACTGGTGTGAGATGATATCTCATTGTAGTTTTTTTTTTTTTTTTTTTTTTTTTTTTCTTTTTGCGGTATGTGGGCCTCTCACTGTTGTGGCCTCTCCCGTTGCGGAGCACAGGCTCCGGATGCGCAGGCCCAGCGGCCATGGCTCACGGGCCCAGCCGCTCCGCGGCATATGGGATCCTCCCAGACCGGGGCACGAACCCGTATCCCCTGCATCGGCAGGCGGACTCTTAACCACTTGCGCCACCAGGGAGGCCCTCATTGTAGTTTTGATTTGCATTTTTCTAATGATTAATGATGTTGAGCATTCTTCCATGTGTTTGTTGGCAGCCTGTATATCTTCTTTGGAGAAATGTCTATTTAGGTCTTCTGCCCATTTTTGGATTGGGTTGTTTGTTTTTTTTTGTTATTGAGCTGCATGAGCTGCTTATAAATTTTGGAGATTAATCCTTTGTCAGTTGCTTCATTTGCAAATATTTTCTCCCATTATGAATGTTGTCTTTTGGTCTTGTTTATGGTTTCCTTTGCTGTGCAAAAGATTTGAAGTTTCATTAGGTCCCATTTGTTTATTTTTGTTTTTATTTCCATTTCTCTAGGAGGTGGGTCCAAAAGGATCTTGCTGTGATTTATGTCATAGAGTGTTCTGCCCATGTTTTCCTCTAAGAGTTTGATAGTTTCTGGCCTTACATTTAGGTCTTTAATCCATTTTGAGCTTATTTTTGTGTATGGTGTTAGGGAGTGATCTAATCTCATACTTTTACATGTACCTGTCCAGTTTTCCCAGCAGCACTTATTGAAGAGGCTGTCCTTTCTCCACTGTACATTCCTGCCTCCTTTTTCAAAGATAAGGTGACCATATGTGCATGGGTTTATCTCTGGGCTTTCTATCCTGTTCCATTGATCTATATTTCTTCTTTTGTGCCAGTACCATAGTGTCTTGATTACTGTAACTTTGTAGTGTAGTCTGAAGTCTGGGAGCCTGATTCCTCCAGCTCCATTTTTCATTCTCAAGATTGCTTTGGCTATTCGGGGTCTTTTGTGTTTCCATACAAATTGTGAAATTTTTTGTTCTAGTTCTGTGAAAAATGCCAGTGGTAGTTTGATAGGGATTGCATTGAATCTGTAGATCGCTTTGGGTAGTAGAGTCATTTTCACAATGTTGATTCTTCCAATCCAAGAACATGGTACATCTCTCCATCTACTTGTATCATCTTTAATTTCTTTCATCAGTGTCTTATAGTTTTCTGCATACAGGTCTTTTGTCTCCTTAGGTAGGTTTATTCCTAGATATTTTATTCTTTTTATTGCAGTGGTAAATGGGAGTGTTTTCTTGATTTCATTTTCAGATTTTTCATCATTAGTGTATAGGAATGCCAGAGATTTCTGTGCCTTAATTTTGTATCCTGCTACTTAACCAAATTCATTGATTAGCTCTAGTAGTTTTCTGGTAGCATCTTTAGGATTCTCTATGTATAGTATCATGTCATCCGCAAACAGTGACAAATTTACTTCTTCTTTTCCGATTTGCATTCCTTTTATTTCCTTTTCTTCTCTGATTGCTGTGGCTAAAACTTCCAAAACTATGTTGAATAAGAGTGGTGAAAAAAAAAAAAAGGGTTTCCCTGGTGGCGCAGTGGTTGAGAGTCCGCCTGCTGATGCAGGGGACACGGGTTCGTGCCCCGGTCTGGGAGGACCCCACATGCAGCAGAGCGGCTGGGCCTGTGAGCCATGGCCACTGAGCCTGCACGTCTGGAGCCTGTGCTCCGCAACGGGAGAGGCCACAACAGTGAGAGGCCCACGCACCACAAAAAAAAAAAAAAAAAAAAGTGGTGAGAGTGGGCAACCTTGTCTTTTTCCTGATCTTAGTGGAAATGCTTTCAGTTTTTCACCATTGAGGACGACGTTGGCTGTGGGTTTGTCATATATGGCCTTCTGACACTGCAGAAATACAAAAGATCATGAGAGATTACTACAAGCAACTCTATGCCAATAAAATGGACAACCTGGAAGAAATGGACAAATTCTTAGAAATGCACAACCTGCCAAGACTGAATCAGGAAGAAATAGAAAATGTGAACATACCAATCGCAAGCATTGAAATTGAAACTGTGATTAAAAATCTTCCAACAAACAAAAGCCCAGGACCCGATGGCTTAAGAGGTGAATTCTATCAAACATTTAGAGAAGAGCTAACACCTATCCTTCTCAAACTCTTCCAAAATATAGCAGAGGGAGGAACACTCCCAAACTCATTCTACGAGGCCGCCATCACCCTGATACCAAAACCAGACGAGGATGTCAGAAAGAAAGAAAACTACAGGCCAGTATCACTGATGAACATAGATGCAAAAATCCTCAACAAAATACTAGCGAACAGAATCCAACAGCACATTAAAAGGATCATACACCATGATCAAGTGGGGTTTATTCCAGGAATGCAAGGATTCTTCAATATATGCAAATCAATCAACATGATACACCTTATTAACAAATTGAAGGAGGAAAACCATATGATCATCTCAATAGATGCAGAGAAAGCTTTCGACAAAATTCAACACCCATTTATGATAAAAAACCCTGCAGAAAGTAGGCATAGAGGGAACTTTGCTCATTTGCTTTTTTATGTTGAGGTAGCGTGAAACACTTGCAGCTTTATGAACACTTGAACCAAGTTACATTGCTGCCTTTTTGAAAATGTTTTCACTGATTCAGCAGCCTTCTCCATCTTACCTAAGTTTGTTTTTCATTAGCCAACAAAAACATTTCATTTTTTTAGTGACTTCAGCATATTCAGAATATTCACACTATAGCATTTTTAGCACAATACACCAGTTTGTACTCACTTTATTATTTTTCTTGATCAGGGGAACTTAAGGCATAGGTTTAAATACTGCTTACCTTTTTAGGTAAATGTTTCAGGGTGTCTGGCCTGCAGGTCCTTGACAGTTGGCCGCAGTCTATCTTGCTAATCCCATCCTTCCAGTACCCATGTCTTACAAATTCATGGTTTTGGTACCCTAAGCTCCTCCCAACTTCTTACCATTCCTTTTCACAGCGCCTTGTCTCTGAATGTACTCCCCTCTTCCTAGAATGCCCTTCTTCACTTGTTCATGTCCATTTATTCTTCAGGACTCCAGGTGCTGGTTTCCTCTTTGGTTTCCTAGTTTGCAGTAATAATTAGTTTTCTAAATAAATCTCTCCTTTAATAGCATTTTATATCCTAAGTTGGACTGTATATTTACTGGTTGAAACAGTGAGGTAACATTAGGAGATAACGCTGTAAAATATTGAGCATATAATAAGCACTCATTGGTATTCATTGATTTTCCTTTTTTGCTTTTTTTCTGCTTAGGTCAGACAACTAGATTCAGCATTGGAAATTTGTAAGGAAGAACTTGCTTTGCATCTGAACCAATTGGAAGGAAATAAAGAAAAGTTTGAAAAACAGCTAAAGAAGAAATCTGAAGAAGTAAATTAACATTCCCTTTAAATATAGCATATTTTTCAAGTGATTTCTTTTTGAGATATTGTTTATTTTCAAGATACTTTAAAAGTACATTTTTATATAGCTGATATAAAAAAATTTTTCCAGTAAAGTGTAAACTCCAATTTTATATTATTTTTTTAAAAAGTATATTTATTTATTTGTTTGTTTGTTTGTTTGTTTGTTTGTTTATGGCTGTGTTGGGTCTTCGTTGCTGCTTATGGACTTTCTCTAGTTGAGGAGAGTGGGGGCTACTCTTCATTGCAGTGCACGGGCTTCTCATTGCAGTGGCTTCTCTTATTGCAGAGCATGGGCTCTAGGCGCACAGGCTTCAGCAGTTGTGGCATGCGGGCTCAGTAGTTGTGGTGCGCAGGCTCCAGAGTGCAGGCTCAGTAGTTGTGGCCCACGGGCTTAGCTGCTCCGCGGCATGTGGGATCTTCCCAGACCAGGGATCGAACCCGTGTCCCCTGCAGTCACAGGCGGATTCCCAACCACTGTGCCACCAGGGAAGTCCCCAATTTTATATTCTTTAAGAAACAAACATTATATGGCATATAAAACACAAAATATGACACCTTAAAATTCTGATTCTATTACCTAGTTTTAGGGAATCAGGAGATTATTGTTGATCACAGAGTAATTCTAATATAAAATGATTAACACTTAGAATATTGTTTTAGATTTAGAGGTATAAAATTCTTCAAATTTTTTCCATTTTGTTTTTTCTTCCTCTATTTGTCTGAAGGATTGAGAATTAGGTTTATAAATTCACCTTTCTTTATTGAGAAGAATTTCTCAGATACTAGATAGAAGACTTCTCTTGCATTATCTTATTCATCTCTGTATACTAATTGTCAACCACTTTGCTTTCAACATAATAGGTAGTCACTAAATATTTGCTCAAAGGAATAATCTTAATGAAGAATTCCTTTATTTCTTTGTTAGAATTTATAATATATATATATATTTAAACCTTAACTTCATGTTTAGAAATATTCAACAAATTGGACTTCCCTGGTGGCAGTGTGGTTAAGAATCTGCCTGCCAATGCAGGGGACACCGGTTTGAGCCCTGGTCCAGGAAGATCCCACATGCCACAGAGCAACTAAGCCCATGCGCCACAACTACTGACCTGCACTCTACAGCCCGTGAACCACAACTGCTGAGCCCTTGTTCCACAACTACTGAAGCCCACACACCTAGAGCCCGTGCTCTGCAACAAGAGAAGCCACCGCAATGAGAAGCTTGTGTACCGCAACAAAGAGTAGCCCTCACTCACCAGAACTAGAGAAAGCCTGCACGCAGCAACAAAGACCCAATACAGCCAAAAATAAAATAAAGAAAGAAAAGAAAAGAAAAAAACACCTTTCTTAAAAAAAAAAAAAAAGTCAACAAATCTTCATCAAAGATGCATCACAGGGCTTCCCTGGTGGCGCAGTGGTTGAGAGTCCACCTGCCAATGCAGGGGACACGGGTTCATGCCCCAGTCTGGGAAGATCCCACATGCCGTGGAGCAGCTAGGCCCGTGAGCCATGGCCATTGAGCCTGCACGTCCGGAGCCTGTGCTCCGCAACAGGAGAGGCCACAACAGTGAGAGGCTGCATACTGCAAAAAAAAAAAAAAAAAAAAAAAAAAAAAGATGCATCACATAATTATATAACTTCAGAGGTTAAAATAAAAACTTTGTATTTTATATGGTCCTATCTTCTTCCTTCTACTTCCCTTCATGAAGGTTTTTATAGCATCTTTCACAGGTGGGCATATATTTCTGTATTCCAATATATGGAAATTAAACCACCTTAACTATAGATACTTATGAGAATAGGAGTGTGATTTTTTTTTCCAGCGGGATCTTCTTTAAACCATTATTTAGGCATTTATTTATTTTTATTTACTTATTTTTTGGCCACACCCTGCAGCATGCGGGATCTTAATTCCCTGACCAGGGATCAAACCGATGCCGCCTGCAGTGAAAGCTCAGAGTCTTAACCACTGGACTGCCAGGAAAGTCCCTATTTAGGCATTTAAATTCTATAGCCCTCACTGCACTCCAGCATAAATGGACTTGGCAGAGATGGAATGTGGAGACAGGCAGTGTTTGTAATCAGAGAGTTTGCTGAGTTTTAGAATTTGTATTCTTAGAAATAGCATCAGAGACTTGGGTGGATAAGAGGCATTTACCCAAAATGAACTTAGAACTTTTTTCAGAATAGCAGGAAGTATAAACCTAGGCTGGAACTGAATTAGAAATCAGAAATGGTAGTCAGGTTTGTACAATCATACTAGAGAAAGAGTAAGTAAGTAAATTAGAAAGATTTGCAGCCCTTTTATTGCTGATGAATTATTAGCTCAACTGCATGTGCATTGGCTTACTTAGTTAAAAGATCATCTTTCACTTCTTGTGTGTTGATAAGAAATGTGGAGAAAAATCCAATTACTCTTTACCTTTTTTTTTAGGTACCAATCCATACATGTATTTAGTTTTGGCTTATTTGTCTTTACGGCAAATTATAATATCTTACAGAGAAAACTCTTTCTAACGCTGGTTAATAGAATTAATATCTTATAACAGCAGAGTTATGAGATTTTCATCATAAGCTATGATTTGATTCATAGTGCATCCATTCTGTTAGTAATAGGTGATGTTATAAAAATATTTTACCAAATCAGTAGGTAGTCCCGAATCACATACTAGCTGAATAATTAAATGGCCCCAGAGCATATAGATAGAAAGCCAGCTGAAAAAACTACATGTTGATAATCCACCACACAAAGCTAATAAATATGCTTCTGAGTTTTTGCCTCAGGCAAATATTCTTTTCCATATGTTGAAATAAATACATTTATGATAAAAAATAATAGTGACTTTGGGGTCCTGAATTATTTTGAAAATATTTTAATTTGTATTAAAATGCTTTAAAAAGTGATAATGTATGTGTTCATGAAGAATTACATTGTCAACATGATAGAAGAAAATAAATACAAAATAGATGTGAATAAGCCAAAACATTTTCTGCGTAAAGCATTTATTCAGTAAGATCCGTCATTTTATTGATAAATGCCTTTATTCAAATTGATGGACTTAAATTTTGCAAAGTTGGCATTGTGTCAGTAACTTTTCTGGGTTATATTTTATTTTTTAGTAATAATCATGAGAGTGTTTTTGAATTCTTTAGGAAAAGTTTATTCTCTGAATATGATAATAACAGTAGAGAATATAATGTCAAAACTGTTTGTCTTATATTTACTTTTAAAGTTAAGTGGAAGTTAAAGGGTAGTAGAGTGAAATGCCAGTATAAATTTGATAGATGTAGGTTAATTTTTGTGAATTAATATTTGTGATACAACTAATATGTTAGATACTCAGTATTTTTAATGGAAATTATTTTGCTAGTGGCTAGATTACTAAAATAAAATTTTTAATTGTTCTTATGTGGTATGACTTTCTTAGTGTTTTGATTAGGCCTTATCTTTTTTCTAATATTTTGTCTTATTTTAATACTTTGTCCATTTTTTTAATTTGATTAAGAAAGTAAGTATAAAACAGCATGTTCCAGTAAACAAAGAATAGTATATAAACTTATAGGCAAGTCAGTTCTATATAAAATAAACTACAGCAGAGGTGTGATCTGTAGTTTTCTCAGGAGCTAGCAGGAAAAACAAAACAGGTGTCACTAATACCTATTTACACTAAATAAATTATTTTCATACAGACAACATTAAGTAAAATAGATTAGCATTAAAAAGAATTATAATAATATTAGAAATTGGATAGTTGCCTGTTATATGTAAGGTTCTCTAAGTTTACAGTATCATCATATAATGAAGAAGTTTGAAGTTTAAGAGCTTCTTATCATAAGCAAAGGCTTTTTGGCCCCTAAGCCTTTCATGATGCTGCTGAATATTCCACTGCTGTATAATTAGAAAAAACCAAGTCAGGATTCTTCTTCACTGTTTCTTAGGAGTTTAAAATTACTTTCTTCTCAATTGATATTTATTAGAAAGATTGTTTGCTTTAAAGGGATGGGTTTATTTTCCTTCATTTTAAAAAGTTATTACATAAGCAACAATAAGAAATCTTTTGAAGAAGATTTACCTATAATCCACTCCCTAATACTAATATTCTCTAATACTTTTCACTTTTCTATTTGCCTGAGTGTTTTTCATATTAATGAAATTAGGGATTTTTTTTCACTTTATTTTGTAAAATTTATTTGCCACTGTCCTTTAAATTATTATTATTATTTATTTTTTTTTTTTGGCCATGCCATGTGGCTTGTGGGATCTCAGTTCCCCAACCAGGGATTGAACCTGGGCCACTAGGCCACCAGTGAACTCCCTAAACTGTGATTTTAAATGGTTGCATCTTTTTTTTTTTTTTTTTTTTTTGCGGTATGTGGGCCTCTGACTGTTGTGGCCTCTCCCGTTGCGGAGCACAGGCTACGGACGTGCAGGCTCAGTGGCCATGGCTCACGGGCCCAGCCACTCCGTGGCATGTGGGATCCTCCCGAACCAGGGCACGAACCCGCGTCCCCCGCATTGGCAGGCGGACCCTCAATCACTGTGCCACCAGGGAAGCCCTAAATGGTTGCATCTTTTAAAATCAGATTTATATATCATCATTTAGTAAACCTTCCCCTTACTTTAAGAACAGGTAACAAATATTATGAAATATATATTAAATTATGCCGTATTATTTATAGAATTTTAAAATGATTTCTTTTGGCACTCTTTAGGATTTGGATTTCTTGGACAAAGAGCATTTTTTTTCCCCTTCTTTTTTTTTTTTTTTTTTTTTTTGCAGTATGCGGGCCTCTCACTGTTGTGGCCTCCCCCGTTGCGGAGCACAGGCTCCGGACGCGCAGGCTCCGGACGCGCAGGCTCAGCGGCCATGGCTCACGGGCCCAGCCGCTCCGCGGCATATGGGATCCTCCCAGACCGGGGCACGAACCCTTATCCCCTGCATCGGCAGGCGGACTCTCAACCACTTGCGCCACCAGGGAGGCCCTTTTTTCCCCTTCTTAATAGATTCTCCCAGATAACTCTAAAGGTTTCATTTAAAGCAATTTGGGGGATCAGCATATTCAAGTCCTAAATATTTGGAGTGAATAAGTGCAATTTCTTAGTTGGTATTGTTTTCCTTTATGTGTTTTGGAGCGTGAATATTTAAGAGTGCTTGCTGGGATATTATTTTACAAACAATGGCAATGATAGCAACAATAATGTACTAAATAACACCTAACATTTATACAGTGTTTTCATGGTTATGGTTTATTATCAATACGAGAAAAAGGTACATCAAATGGAGTGTGAAGAAATCCATGGCTTCCTATGTTTTCTCCCTTGTTCTGGGAGAAGTCACACAGAATAAGCTCCTTTCTGTAGAAGTGAAATGCGGCAACATTTATGCAGTACTTCTGCCCAGGGAAGCCTGCTTATGACTCAAAGTTCAAGGTTTTTTATTGGGGGCTGGTCACATAAGAACAGCCATAAGTATCAGAATTCCAGACTCCTAGAAGGAAAGCATGATTTGGTGCCCTAGCCAGGGAAAACAGTCTCATTACTTAAGGAATGTTTCAAAAGCCACATTCCCAGACATCAGCCAAGAACCAACCCTATTAACAGGCCCTTCTAACATACCTCCCCATCAGAAAAATGAGCCCTGCCCTTCCACATAATAAATTATAGCTGTGAATACAATTGTCCCATATGACAACTGAGGGTAATTATCTCATAAGGTAGACAACATTGACATTTTATTGCTTTTTATTTGAAATATGTCATTATAATGAGAATTGTGTATATTTGTTAGGTATATTGTTTACAGAAAGAGCTGAAGATTAAAAATCACAGTCTTCAAGAGACTACTGAGCAAAATGTTATTCTGCAGCATACTCTTCAACAACAGCAGCAAATGTTACAACAAGAGACAATTAGAAATGGAGAGCTAGAAGACATTCAAACTAAACTTGAAAAACAGGTATATATTATTGGTCAAAGTGGTTTTATGAAATAGAAAGTTTTTTAAATTGATAATAGATTTTTTTGCTAGTTATATAAATTGCTGTTTAACCTCAAAGATACCATATTATAAGAAATATTCTAAATTAACATTGTAAAATGTATAAAGTTTTATTCCAATGTAATGTGATCGTGTAATACTGTGGGCACATTTTTGTCACTCCATCCAACTTAGTTATAATTTAGTCTGCTTTATTCACTTTTTCCTTTTTGGACCTGAATATAACACCTATCTGAATCATTATAGCTTGCATTTTCTTCATTTTGGATCAGGAGATGTGTGATAATCCCTAAAGAAATGGCAAGCAATGCACTAAAAGAAAAATTCCAAAGGAAACTACTGATTTTAAAAAATAAGTTATTACTCCAAAAAAGAATCCTAGGAAATTTTATTCTAGAATCGAATCTTTTTTCTTTCATTCATTACCAAATTCATCTGAATTATTCTGACAGATATTTCACATTTTTTGTTTTGTTTTCCTCTCATCACACTTTACAGAAAAGTATAAATTAGAAAATGATAGTTCCCAGTAACCTCACTACACCTCACTTTTTGTCATTTGTATGACTTTTTAATCTGTGTATTCTGACTTCATCCTCAGCCTCTCCAGTGGAACTAAAGAATCTCTTCTCTGCACATTCAAATATATCAGGCAGGTATTCTGTATTTTCTTTTTTAGAGACATCTGTCCTGTGGCTCTCCATCCCTTTTGTTCAAGTCTAGACCTACTGTTTGCTATGCCTGTTGTACAGCTTCATCCTGAGGCATTTCTTCATTTCATCTGTTATTTGATTCCCACTTTCTAAATCCCTTGTCACTGACTCCAGTTTTTGTAAGATTGATTATAATTCTTGTTCTTTCTGAAATTGTTTTCATTTCTATAATGGTCTTACGGTTTTCTTCTGAGTTTTTTTTTCCTTAAGTCTATCAATTCCTTTGTATTTTTCATTTGGTTATTTTATTTCTTCATGATCTTTGTTTTAAGAGATTTTTATGTCTTCTCTAATTTCTTTGAGGATCTAAAGAAGTTTTTATCTAAAAATTCCTTCAGTATTTGGAATAAATTTTCCAGCATATATTTTTTCTACTTTTTATTCATGTTCCACTATGCACAGGTTCCGTGTTGGATTTATTCAGATTGTTATCTTTAGATTCTTTCTGCTTATGAGTGTGCCATTTAATCAAACACAGAATGGGTAGATTTTCCATGGTTCCCTTCCCTTTTTACCTGGGTACTATTTTAATTTTATATTTGGAACTTAAGTTGGGGGTGTGGATATTAATGACTTATTATCTGTACTTAGTTCTTCAATGAGAGGTTTTAGAACAGTAGGGAGGATATCAAAGTCATTAGCCAGATATTAACTTTGAGATCACAGTCATGTAAATGTTCATTGAAAATAAGAAGTGAGACTTCGCTGGTGGCACAGTGGTTAAGAATCCACCTGCCAATGCAGGGGACATGGCTTCGATCCCTGTTATGGGAAGATCCTACATTCCACAGAGCAACTAAGTCCGTGCGCCACAACTACCGATCCTGTGCTCTAGAGCCCGCAAGCCACAACTGCTGATGCCTATGTGCCCTAGAGCCTGCGCACCGCAACTATGGATGCCACGTGCCGCAACTACTGAAGCCCACGTGCTCTAGGGCCCACTGCTGCAACTACTGAGCCCACGTGCTGCAACTACTGAAACCCACACACCTAAAGCCCGTGCTCCACAACAAGAGAAGCCACTGCAATGAGAAGCCTGAGCACCGCAACGAAGAGTAGTCCCCGCTCGCTGCCATTAGAGAAAGGCTGCGTGCAGCAATGAAGACCCAACACAGCCAAAAAAAAAAATTGAAAAAAAAAAATGAAGTGGCTGAGGTTAACTAGGGAGAGAACATAGAATGAGGGGTGAGATGACTGACTTTGACAGAGCTCTGAAGGATACAGTACCTGGAAGCCAAAGTAAGTATTTCATGACTTAAGGGATTATAATTGGTGTCATGGGCTGCTGCAATCAGTGTCAAGTAAATTGAGGGTTGAGAAATGCCCATTGGAATTAGCTGCATGGAAGCCATTGGTGACACAATGTAGTTTCTGTACAGTGCCTAGATTGCTATGGGTTGAGGAATGAATGAGAAAATGAGAAAAATGATACAACAAGCATAGAAAAAAATCTGAGAAGTTGGGCTATAAAGAGGAGGAAAGAAATGGTGGTAGTTGGAAGGAGGTAGAGGTGTGGAGGAAAGTTTTTTATGATAGGAAGGTCTTGAACATGTTTAAATGCTAATATAAAGAAACCAGAAGAAAGAGATTGAAGATACAGCAGAGAGTAGAGGTAGTAGTATGAGGTTCCTTAAAAAGTGGATAGGAGTTGAATCCAGAATGCTTATGAAGCAGTTTGACTTATATAGGAGGAAGAATACCTCCTGCAATGTAGTAAAACAGAAAGAGGAATGAATAGGAGCAAATGCAAGTTGTAAAGTTTGAGGGCAGATGGGAATTCTAGGAATTGGTATGAGCCAATTTGTGAAGAAGGAAAGAAACATAGTTTGACAAGAGAAGAAAGAACATTTCAGATGAGGATGATGAAAAGAGGAACATTTACCATTATTCTGTACAATTCTTTTAAGTCCTATTTTAGTGTTATGATGTGGTCACTTCTATAAATATGTATGTGAATGAAATATCTTATTAAAAATTGTTTTGCTTTCATATTTTCAAAACGTTTCTTGGCCTATAATTTTTGTAATAACATCTTGAAACTGATAGGCTAGGCTACAAATTTATATAAATATTTTTCTTCTGAAAAATGTTGAACTGTGTTTGAATTTTAAATACTTAACTGAAAATTGCTTTACAAGGTATCAAAACTTGAACAAGAGCTTCAGAAACAAAGGGAAAGTTCAGCTGAAAAGTTGAGAAAAATGGAGGAAAAATGTGAAGCAGCCACATATGAAGCAGATTTAAAAAGGCAAAAAGTTATTGAACTTACTGGTACTGCCAGGTAAAATGAATATGTTAGTTTATATTTGTCTTCCTGCTTTAACATCAGTCATATTTGAGTTTCACTATCAGATAATGTTCAGTGAAGTGTTTGCTTGAGGAATTAATTTCTTTACGGTGTGTGTTCCTATAGCATTGTTTGCACCTCCCTCATATCCCTCATGCCTTTTAGTATCATAAGTTAATATCCTTTGCTCTCCTACTATATTGTAGTTCCTTAAGGCCAAGATAATATATGGTTTAATCTAAGGATCCTCCCACAACAATCAGCATAGTTCCTTGTACCTCATAGGCACTCAGCAGCTGTTTTATTAATTTGAATTGTGAAAGTGGCAGGCAAAGATGTACTCATATAGAGGAACTTTTCATGGATTCTAATTGTTTATGGGAGGGAGTAAATTAATAGAAGAAAACAGTGGTCTCAACATTGACTGAACATTAAAATCACCCAAGGAGCTTTAAAAAGTACTGATGCGGGCTTCCCTGGTGGCGCAGTGGTTGAGAGTCCGCCTGCCGATGCAGGGGACACGGGTTCGTGCCCCAGTTTGGGAAGATCCCACATGCCGCGGAGTGGCTGGGTCCGTGCGCCATCCGGAGCCTGTGTTCCGCAACGGGAGAGGCCACAGCAGTGAGAAGCCCGCGTACCACACACACAAAAAAAAGTACTGATGCCTAGGTCCTACCCCTAAAGATCCTGATTTAATGTGGCTGGGCTGTGCTAAGAAATCAATAGTTAATTGGTCAAGAAAGGGAACTATTAGCTGAAAGTTATACCTAGCTTCCCCAGACCTCTTATACTTTGTCGACAAGAGTTGACATAATTAATAATAAACTCTTAATTAGCCCACCATTCTACCAACAGGAATTAGAGTTAACTTATGCATTTGAACTTAAACCACAACATCCTCAGACTCCCTCTCCCCCTCTGACAGGAATAAATGTAGGGCCTTTGTGCTTTGAGTAGCAACTTGCTTCCCCAGATATCCTCAACTCTCTCATTGGGGTCAAGGAGATATCCTATGTTTAAGACTAAGACCACAGTTCTTCAGACCTTCTTTCTGCCATTGGTAGTTGTCTATCCAGTAACACAGCCTCACCACCAGTGTGTACCTTAATTCCACAAAGACTAATCAACATTGTAACTTTATCTTTGCTTGTGCCAGATGCCACAGAAGCATCAGATTTCCAGGCGTTAGATTTACCCTCATCTCTCTTACTAAGTCCCAAAAACCTCCTCATGTATTTTCTTCCCTTTTCCCACCGCATCTGAACTTGTGAAAGATTTTCACTTTATCCTCTGGAATTCACAGTCCATCCTGAGAGACATTCCCTATATTCTCTATCTCTTCTTTTCTCTTGCTGTAACAGAAATGTGACTGTCCCCTGAGGACATTGCTTCTTCCCCTGCAGCTCTCTAAAGTAAAAACTTTTCCCCATAGTTCTTGTACCACAGGGTTGAGATGTGGAATAGTATGACATACACCATGAACCTCATGTCATCAGATCATATCATCCCTCGTTGCTGACACCTACAGGCCACCTGACTTACATAGCTCTCTCCAACACTACTCCTGTCTTTATTCTTGGGGATTTCAATATACATCTATCTAGCTGATCCTCAGCCACTCACTCACATGATTTATCCTAGATCTTATCATTTCTGATATCTCCATTTTTTCAACATAATCTGAATACTATGCATCTACCTCTATATTATTACCTCATTCCCTTTAATACCCCCAATTCAACAATTCTTTGATGTAACTAGGACCTCTGATCTATCAGTTCTACCACTGTCTCATTCCCTAATGCCCTTTCTCCTCTCTTTACCTAGCTTAAATTCTAATTAATCATTAAAATCACTGATTTACATAAACCCACAACTCCTTTACCTCTCTCTTACTTTGTGGTACACAGAACTAAAAATCCAACTCAGACTAATTCATGCTTGCATCTTTACAGAGGCTGGAGAAAAATATAACCACACTGACCAGTCTTACTTTATACCCATAACTTCAAAACCTTAGGCATTTTCTTAATGCTGTCTGTCTGGCAATCACAGTGTTACTTACTCTTGTAGAGGACTCTTTTACACTTTTGCCTTTTCTTTCAAAACTCTAACAACCCCTCCCCAATCCTTGCTCTCACTGTTGATCTTGCTTTTGTTTCACTAAGAAAATTGAAATAACTGCTTCTTTCTTTTCTTACTCCCACCCTTTGACTTCTAGACAAAAACTCTTCTTAATTGTAGCTAATAGGCACATTCAGTGGGTAAAGTAAGTTCTAATTACTAGTAGGAAGCTTATGAACTAGATGAATAAACTTCATAAGAAAGATATCCTAGTTCCAAGATCTTCTCTTCATGAAGCAGGGTTTTTCTCTGTTCCAACTATTGCTTCTTTCACTTCTGAAACTATAATTTATAAAGCTGTTTTTCTCTCACAAAAGGGTTTAGAGTTGAAATATATCTGTTATATATCTCCTTGGATCTGTTTTAAAATTAAAATATCTCAGGGACTTCCCTGGTGGTCCAGTGGTTAAGACCTCGCCTTCCAATGCAGGGAGTGCGGGTTCATCCCTTGTCACGGAGCTAAGATCCCACATGCCTCGTGGCCAAAAAGCCAAAACATAAAACAGAAGCAATATTGTAACAAATTCAATAAAGACTTTAAAAATGGTCCACATCAAAAAAAAATCTTAAAAAAAAATTAAAATATCTCCAAATAGAAAGAAAACAAATTCATTGAGCACCTTTTGTGTGCCAGGTAGTGTACTAGGTAAACACATCATATAGTTGTGTTTAGTGGCATGAAATTGGTACAGAATTATAATCTATTAGTTGGAGCATTTCTAACAATATAATAGGTGATTTAAGATTCTGACTAGACTTTTTTTTATACTGCAGGTTTTTATTAGTTATCCATTTTATACATATTAGTGTATATATGTCAATCCCAATCTCCCAATTCATCCCACGAGGACTAGACATTGTGCTGATATTTGTCTTTATATAACTTGCAGACTTTGTTCAGTCAGAGATAAGTTAGTTGATTTTTAAGTTTCCAAATTATTTTATTTTATTTTTTTGTTTTTAACTAGGCAAGTAAAACTTGAGATGGATCACTACAAAGAAGAACTGTATAAAATGGAAAAAGAAATAAAGCACCTAAAACAAGATGGAGAAAATAAAGCAATGCATCTCTCTCAGTTCGACATGATATTAGAACAGACAAAGACAGAACTAGATAAGAAAACAAATGCTGGTAAGCAACAGGTTAGCTCAGCTTAGCTGCCTGCATTTGTATATTTGAAGAAATGGAATAAAGTGAGAATTTGAGATGACGGGGAAGGGACAGTCAGTGGTATTTTGCCTGTTATAGATGAATAAAATTGGATATTCTTAATTATAATTGCTTAAAAATTTCTGAATAACAAATAGTTTATATATATAATTCTAAAATTATTCTCTGCTTTTAACAGTGAAGGAGTTAGAAAAGTTACAGCACCACACTGCAACTGAACTAACAGAAGCCTTGCAGAAACGGGAAGTACTAGAGACTGAACTACAAAATTCTCATGGAGAATTAAAGAGTACTTTAAGACAACTCCAGGAATTGAGAGATGTTCTACACAAGGCTCAGTTATCATTAGAGGAAAAATACACTACTATAAAGGATCTCACAGCTGAACTTAGGTGAGTTAAATACTAAAAAATGATATCACAGTTACAGGTATTTCACTTTATTACCCTTAGTCCTTGGGTCATACCATAGAGTTTGTTGTTGAATTCTAGATGTCCAAACTTCTCAACTGCCTTTAGTTCACTCTGTCTCATCCTAGGCAGTTCATCCCATGCTCCATCTCACTAATATAGCTGTTGCTGTTGGCTAATACTTCCATCCTGTTCTTTGGACCATTTTACATTGGCCCTCTCCTGTATCCCATAGTGGTAAAAAATGATTGGACCAGCATACAGCAGTGATTAATAGAAAAATAATATTAACAATAACAATGTTGTTCTTTGTGTTAAGCCCTAATTTTGTGCCAGGACTATGGCAGGGACTTCATATATGATCTCAGTCATTTCTTTGCAACAAACCTATAAGTTGCTTATTATCACCTTTTTACGCTTGAGAAAACTGAGGCTTGAGAAAATTAAGTAAAATGCCCAAAGTCAGATAGTAGGGTCCAGAGATGGGAGTGAAACACAAGTCTGTCCAACTGTAAAATCTGGGTTCTTAGATTAGCAGCAATAGCATAAAATGCTGTTCCAGTACACATCTGTGATGAGTAGGGGTGGAGAGCCAGACTGGAGCCAAAGTGTGGGAAATGGATTCTGAAAAGGAAAACAGACCAGGATGTGAAATGTGTAATGAAAGAACAGGATAGAGAGTAGCAAGGTGACCCAGAATCTTAGATATTGTAACCTGTGGTTCAGAGCAGGACCCCTTCTCTTTTCTACCCACAAACTCATTCTTGGTAAATTTCACATAGCTTTAAATACTATGTGTCAGAGACTTCCAAACCCATATCTCTAGAAAGACCTCTTCTCCAAACTTCAGACTTATATCTAATGACCTACTTGTTATCTCCACTGACGTATTTTAAAGAGGCATCTTAAATGTGGCTAAAACAATTCATTTTTTTTACTCATAACCCTGCCCTTCCTCCATCTCATTATTATGCAGTTGCTTAAACCAAAAATCTATAAGATTATTTTTATCTCTTTCCCTCCCTTTTTTCATCCAGTCTATTAGCAAGTCATGTCAACTTTATTTCTAAAACATATTCTGAAATCTATTGATTTCTTATTTTTTCTACTACCACCTTAGCACAAGCCATCATCATCTCTCACCTGGTCTGTTGCTGTGGCTTCCCACCTGGTCTACCAGCTTAAATCCTTGACCTTCCCCACAATTCATTCCCCACAGAATTGATTTAAGTTTATGATTCAAAACATAAATCAGATCATATTGCTTCCCTACTTAATCTTCTAATGGCTTCCCAAAAGATTCAGAATAATAACCAAGCTCCTTGGGAAATGTAAATCAAAACCACAATGAGATACCACTTCAATCCCACTAAGATGGCCATAATAAAAACAAACACAGGCTTCCCTGGTGGTGCAGTGGTTGAGAGTCTGCCTGCCGATGCAGGGGACACGGGTTCGTGCCCCGGTCTGGGAGGATCCCACATGCTGCGGAGCGGCTGGGCCCGTGAGCCATGGCCACTGAGCCTGCACATCCAGAGCCTGTGCTCCACAACGAGAGAGGCCACAACAGTGAGAGGCCCGCGTACTGGAAAAAAAAAAAAAAAAAATCCAAGCAGAAAATAACAAATGGTAAACTAAAATGGTTACTGCTTCTGTGGAAAACAGTGTGGCAGTTCCTCAATAACTTAAACATACATTAACCATATAACTCAGTAATTCCACTCCTAGGTAAGTACCCAAAAGAATTGAAAACAGGTGTTCAAACAAAACTTTTGCACAAATGTTCATAGTATGGCTATTCCCAATAGCCAATAAGTGGAAACGACCCAGCTGGACACTGATAGTTGTGAATGGATAAACACAGTGTGGTGTATCCATACAAGGAATAATAATAAGCCATGAAAAGGAATAGAGTACTGAAACATGCTACAACGTGGATGAACCTTGAAAATAATATGCTAAATGAAAGAACCCACATATATGTTGCATAATTCCATTTATATGAAATATCCAGAATTAGCAAATCCATAGAGATAGAAAGCAGATTAATTGTTGCCAGGGACTGGGAGAAGGGAGAATGGAAAAAAACTGCTAATGGATATGGGGTTTCCATTCAGAATGATGAAAAAGTACTGGAAATAGTGGTAATGGTTACACAACATTGTGAATGTACTTAGTGTAACTGCATTGTACACTTTAAAGTGGTTAAAATGGTAAATCTTATGTTATATGTATTTTACCACAATCGAAAAAAAAAATACAAGCTCCTTTTCCTGTAATACAAAGCCCAAGGTTCCTGCCTACTTCTCTGGCCTCATTTCATATTGTTCTGCTTGCTCCTGGCTTTTTTATTGTACTTAAAGTTTACCAAGTTTTTTCCCACCTTAGGACTTTTGCCATAGCTGTTTCTTTGGTCTGAAATAATGGTTGTATGGCCAGCTTCTTCATACCGTTCACATTACCTCAAAGGGCCCTTCCCTGACCACCTATTCTAACATAGCCTCCCAGTCACGATCTCATCACTGTATTTAATGTTCTAACATAGCACTTTATATTATATTTTTCATGTTGAATTGTTTATTATTTATAGTCCATCTCTTGACCTAGTAGAATGTAAGCTTTATGTGATGAACAACATCTATCCTGTTGACTATTAATTCCACAGTACATAGAACCTTGATATATAAGAAACATCCAATAAATATTTGCTAAATGATTAAGGGAATGAATGGATAAAAGAAGTAAAACAAAACTTAAAATTCTAGCTAGTAGCTGAATTTTGGAAGTGCAGCTATTCATATAGACAGCAATTAGAGTTATCTTTAGAATTCATTTCATATTACTTTTAGAATATAAGTTTAGCCTTGTATGAACTCTTCAGGCTTTTAGGAGAACAGTAAACAGCTCATTAAAGAAGTTCAGAATCTGCTTTTTAAAGTCAGTACCTTTATTATATTGTTTCATATTTAAGATTGGAAAATCATATGAAGATTCAAGATCAACAACATTTTCATCCTTTGTGATATCAGAACTTAGAGTTCGAAATTAAAATTCTCTGATCAGAGGCTTCAGAGTGATATAAATATTAAAATTGTGTCATTTTAAGCATTTTTATAATATAAAATTATTCAAAAGTTAGTATTTTAAGAGGGCTAGAATTTATAAAAAATACATTTAAAATATTTCTATATTAGACTTCAATACTTCACTAAATGTAAGGTGTCATTTTGAGTAAAATTCCCATAAGAAATACAGTGGTCGTTTACTGAGCTTTGAATATCAGGGACATCAATCATGAGATAAATGCCTCGTTCAATTATAGTGAACTCACAGCTATTATATATAAAAGACTTTCAAACACTCCTTTGATTTATAGATGAAAAAATATAGATATATTTTTTAAATTCTTATACTGATTCGGTCTTATTCCCTGGTAGTGCTTTTAACGTTTAGCTTAAATTGTCTCCAATAGTAGAATCTGAGAAAGCCAGAGATAAACCCACACACATATGGTCACCTTATCTTTGATAAAGGAGGCAAGAATATACAGTGGAGAAAAGACAGCCTCTTCAGTAAGTGGTGCTGGGAAAACTGGACAGATACATGTAAAAGTATGAAATTAGACCACTCTCTAACACCATACACAAAAATAAACTCAAAATGGATTAAAGACCTAAATGGTAAGGCCAGACGCTATCAAACTCTTAGAAGAAAACATAGACAGAACACTCTATGACATAAATCACAGCAAGATCCATTTTGACCCACCTCCTAAAGAAATGGAGATAAAAACAAAAATAAACAGATGGGACCTAATGAAACTTAAAAGCTTTTGCACAGCAAAGGAAACCATAAACAAGACAAAAAGACAATGTTCAGAATGGGAGGAAATATTTGCAAATGAAGCAACTGACAAAGGATTAATCTCCAAAATTTACAATCAGCTCATGCAGCTCAATATCAAAAAAAAAAAAAAACAACCCAATCCAAAAATGGGCAGAAGACCTAAATAGACATTTCTCCAAAGAAGATACACAGATTGCCAGCAAACACATGAAAGAATGCTCAACATCATTAATCATTAGAGAAATGCAAATCAAAATTACAGTGAGATATCATCTCACACGGGTCAGAATGGCCATCATCAAAAAATCTGTAAACAATAAATGCTGGAGTAGGTGTGGAGAAAAGGGAACTCTCTTGCACTGTTGGTGGGAATGTAGATTGATACAGCCACTATGGAGGTTCCCTAAAAAACTACAAATAGAACTACCATATGACCCAGCAATCCCACTACTGGGCATATACCCTGAGAAAACCATCATTCAAAAAGAGTCATGTACCAAAATGTTCATTGCAGCTCTATTTACAATAGCCAGGACATGGAAGCAACCTAAGTGTCCATCAACACATGAATGGATAAAGAAGATGTGGCACATATATACAATGGAATATTACTCAGCCATAAAAAGAAACAAAATTGAGTTATTTGTAGTGAGATGGACAGACCTAGAGTCTGTCATACAGAGTGAAATAAGTGAGAAAGAGAAAAACAAATGCCATATGCTAACACATATATATGGAATCTAAGGGGAAAAAAAAAGGTCATGAAGAACCTAGGGGCAAGACGGGAATAAAGACAGACCTACTGGAAAATGGACTTGAGGATATGGGGAGGGGGAAGGGTAAGCTGTGACAAAGTGAGAGAGTGGCATGGACATATATACGCTACCAAATGTAAAATAGATAGCTAGTGGGAAGCAGCTGCATAGCACAGAGAGATCAGCTCGGTGGTTTGTGACCACCTAGAGGGGTGGGATAGGGAGGGTGGGAGGGAGGGAGACGCAAGAGGGAAGAGATATGGGAACATATGTATATGTATAACTGATTCACTTTGTTATAAAGCAGAAACTAACACACCATTGTAAAGCAATTATACTCCAATAAAGATGTTAAAAAAAATTCCCATAAGAAATACAGTGGTCGTTTACTGAGCTTTGGATATCAGGGACAGCAATCATGAGATAAATGCCTCGTTCAGTTATAGTGAACTCACAGCTATTATATATAAAAGACTTTCAAACACTCCTTTGATCTATAGATGAAAAAATATAGATATATTTTTTAAATTCTTATACTGATTCAATCTTATTCCTTGGTCGTGCTTTTAACATTTAGTTTAAATTGTCTCCAGTGGTAGAATCTGAGTTAACTTTTGCCTTTTTAGAATACTCTGTTAAAGTAGTTGCATTGATATCAGTCATTTTCTTTATACATTATTCCTTTAATGTGAGCTCTCAATCTGAAATAGTTGAATATATCCTATCACTTTTTTTTTTTTCTTTTTGCGGTATGTGGGCCTCTCACCGTTGTGGCCTCTCCCGTTGCGGAGCACAGGCTCCGGATGCGCAGGCCCAGCGGCCATGGCTCACGGGCCCAGCCGCTCCGCGGCATATGGGATCCTCCCAGACCGGGGCACGAACCCGTATCCCCTGCATCGGCAGGCGGACTCTTAACCACTTGCGCCACCAGGGAGGCCTATCCTATCACTTTTAACTTACAGGAAAGGTAACCCACTTGATTTAATTTTTTTGAAACTATAATATTCCTATTTATTTGCTTATATCTTTTTCACTTTGATAAATTGCAGGGAATGCAAGATGGAGATTGAAGACAAAAAGCAAGAACTCCTTGAAATGGATCAGGCACTTAAGGAGAGAAATTGGGAGCTGAAGCAAAGAGCAGCTCAAGTTGGTTTTCTTAACTATATATATATATATTTTTTAAACTATATTTTAATGAAATTTTCTGTTAAAATACAATCACACAAGGTTTCAGAGGTCCCCTCTTTTTGGCAAAATAAACATTTTTATAGCTTTTTTAAAAATTCATTTATTTATTTTGGTGTGTTAGGTCTTTGTTGCTATGAGTGGGCTTTCTCTACTCTTCATTGCTGTGTGTGTGCTTCTTATTGAGGTGGCTTCTCTTGTTGCGGAACACAGGCTCTAGGCGTGCGGGCTTCAGTCGTGGTGCATGGGCTCAGTAGTTGTGGCTCGCGGGCTCTAGAGTGCAGGCTCAGTAGTTGTGGCTCGTGGGCTTAGTCGCTGCGCAGCATGTGGGATCTTCCCAGATCAGGTCTCGAACCCGTGTCCCCTGCATTGGCAGGCAGATTCTTAACCACTGTGCCACCAGGGAAGTCCCTTTATAACTATTTCTTTTTTCTGTGCACATAAATATTTTTTAAATTAGAAATATGTCGTCTCTCTTTATCTTGCTATTTTTATAGCAGGTGGATTTTGGGGAATGAAGTTTAGCTTAGTATCTGAACCTTTTGATCTCTTATAATACTGTATATCAGAAGAAAATGGGATTAAAGGAGTTACTTGCTCAGCTAGTATTTATTGGAGGAACAAAAATATTCAGAAGGCATTATTTAGCAGCATCTTTTTTAAAAGATTTTATTATTTAGAGCAGTTTTAGGTTCACAGCCAAATTGAGCAGCAGGTAGAGAGATTTCCTGTAAACCCCCCACCCCCACAGATGCACAGCCTTCCCCATTATCAACATTCCCTGCCAGAATGGTACATTTGTTAAAGCTGATGAACCTATTGATACATTGACACTTCATAATCACCCAAAATCCATAGTTTACATTACAGTTTACTTTTGTGTTATACGTTCTAGGAGTTTGGACAGCTATCCATCATTATGGTATCATTGAGAATATTTTCACTGCCCTAAAAATCCTCTGTGCCCCACCTATTCATCCCTCTCCCTCTTATCCCAACCCTGGCAACCACTGATCTTTTTTCTGTCTCTCTAGTTTTGCCTTTTCCAGAATGTCATACAGTTGGAATCATATTGTATTGTATGTAACCTTTTCAGATTGACTTCTTTCACTTAGTAATATGCATTTAAGTTTCCTCTGTGTCTTTTCAAAGCTTATTTCTTTTTAGCATGGAATAGTATTCCATTGCCTGGATATATTATGGTTTATTTATCCATTCACCTATTGAAGGACATCTTTATTGCCTTTGCTTCTTTGTCAAAGATCAGTCGACTATATTTACATGGGTTTGTTTCTGGTCTCTTCTGTTCTATTGATTTATTCACCTATTCTTTCATCAGTACCAC
The DNA here is from genome assembly GCF_025265405.1 of Mesoplodon densirostris. Classification (NCBI taxonomy): domain Eukaryota; kingdom Metazoa; phylum Chordata; class Mammalia; order Artiodactyla; family Ziphiidae; genus Mesoplodon; species Mesoplodon densirostris. The sequence goes on from NC_082662.1 coordinate 84,244,849, forward strand.
ACTGTCTTGATTACTGTACCTTTTTAGTAAGTCTTGAAGTTGGGTAATGTCAGTTTTCCAACTTTGTTCTCTTTCAAAATTGTGTTGGCCCTTCTGGGTTTTTTGCCTCTCCCTATAAACTTTAGAACCAGTTTGTTGATATCCACAAAATAACTTGCTGGGATTTTGATTGGCATTGCCTTGAATCTATACATCAAGTTGGGAAGAACTGACATCTTGACAATATTAAGTCTTCCTATCCATGAACATGAACTCTCTCTCCATTTATATAATTCTTTGATTTCTTTCATTGGAGTTTTATAGTTTTCCATATATAGATCTTGAATATGTTTTGTTAGATTTATAACTATTTCATTTTGGAGAGTGCTAATATAAATGATAATTTTGTTTTTAACTTCAAATTTCTCTTGTTCATTGCTGGTACATGGGAAAGCAATTGATTTTTGTGTATTAATCTTGTATCCTGCAACCCTGCTATAATCACTTATTAGTTCCAGGAATTTTTTTGTCAAATCCTTTGGATTTTCTACCTAAATCATCATGTCATCTGCAAACAAAGACAGTTTTATGTCTTCCTTCCCAACCTGTATACCTTTTATTTCCTTTTCTTGTCTTACTTCATTAGCTAGGACATCCTGTACAATGTTGAAAAGAAGTGGTACGATGGAATATCTTTGCCTTGTAACTGATCTTAATGGGAAAACTTTGAGTTGCTCACTGTTAAGTGTGATGTTAGCTGTTGGTTTTTTTTAGATATTCTTTATCAAGTTGAGGCAGTTACTCTCTATTCCTAGTTTACCAAGAGTTTTTATCATGAATAGATGTTGGATTTTGTCAAATGTTTTTTCTGCATCTATTAATATGATCATGTGATTTTCTTCTTTAGCCTACTGATGTGATCAGTTACATTAATTAATTTTCAAATGTTGAAAAAGCCTTTCATACCTAGAAAAAATCCCGCTTGTTGTGGTGTATAGTTCTTTTTATACATCGTTAGGTATGATTCAATAATATTTTATTGAGAATTTTTATATCTATGTCCATGAAAGATACTGCTCTGTAGTTTTCTTTCTTTATAATGTCTCTGTCTGGTTTTGGTATCAGGGTAATGCTGGCCTCAGAGAATGAGTTAGTATTTCTTCTGCTTCTATCTACTAAGTGAGAGTATAGAGAATTAGTATAATTTCTTCCTTAAATGTTTGGTAGAATTCAGCAATGAATCCATCTGAGTCTGGTGCTTTCTGTTTTGGAAAGTTATTAATCATTGATTGAATTTCTTTAATAGATATAGGCTTATTCAGATTGTCTCTTTCTTCTTGTGTGAGTTTTGGCAGATGGTGCCTTTTGAGTAACTCATCTATTTCATCTAGTTTTATTAAATTCATGGGCAGAGAGTTGTTTGTAACATTTCTCTAGTATCCTTTTAATGTCCTTGAGATTTGTAGTAACATCTCCTCTTTCGTTTCTCATATTAGCAATTTATATCCTCTCTCTTTTTTTTTCTTTTTTTAAGTTAGTCTGGCTGGAGACTTATTTATATTATTGATCTTTTCAAAGAACCAGCTTTTGGCTTTGTTGATTTTCTCTGTTGATTTCCCAATTTTCATTGATTTCTGCTCTTTTATTATTTTTTTCTTCTGCTTAGTTTGGATTTAATTTGTTCTTCCTTTTCTAGTTACCCAAGGTAGAAGCTTAGATGACTGATTTTAGGCCTTTCTTCTTTTCAAATATATGCATTCAATGCTTTAAATGTTCCTCCAAGCAGTGCTTTTGCTGCATCCCACAATTTTCATGTTGCATTGTTATTTAGCAGCTTTTTTTTTCTTAAATTTTATGGATTATTTTGGGCTGCATTGGGTCTTTATTGCTGTGCGCGGGCTTTCTCTAGTTGTGGCGAGCAGGAGCTACTCTTGGTTGCAGTGTGCGGGCTTCTCATTGCGGTTGCTTCTCTTTGTTGTGAAGCATGGGCTCTAGGTGCGCGGGCTTCAGTAGTTGCAGCACGTGGATTCAGTAGTTTTGGCACGCGGGCTCTAGAGTGCAGGCTCAGTAGTTGTGGTGCACAGGCTTAGTTGCTCCGTGGCATGTGGGATCTTCCTGGACCAGGGATAGAACCCATGTCCCCTGTATTGGCAGGCAAATTCTTAACCACTGCACCACCAGGGAAGCCCTAGAAGCTTTTTTTTTTTTTTTTTTTTTTTTTTTTGCGGTATGCGGGCCTCTCACTGTTGTGGCCTCCCCCGTTGCGGAGCACAGGCTCCGGACGCGCAGGCTCCGGACGCGCAGGCTCAGCGGCCATGGCTCACGGGCCCAGCCGCTCCGCGGCATATGGGATCCTCCCAGACCGGGGCACGAACCCGTATCCCCTGCATTGGCAGGCGGACTCTCAACCACTTGCGCCACCAGGGAGGCCCCCTAGAAGCTTTTATCAAGCATAAAATGAAGTTTGAATCATTTTATTTGTCACTTATGTGAACATAATCATATATCGGGCTCTAGATCCAGTATTATTAAGCAATGATTATTTGTCTCATCCTTTTTTCTTTTTTTTGCGCTACTCGGGCCTCTCACTGTCGTGGCCTCTCCTGTTGCGGAGCACAGGCTCCGGACGCGCAGGCTCAGCAGCCATGGCCCACGGGCCCAGCTGCTCCGTGGCATGTGGGATCCTCCCAGACCGGGGCATGAACCCATGTCCCCTGCATCAGCAGGTGGACTCTCAACCACTGCGCCACCAGGGAAGCCCCTGTCTCATTCTTTTTAATAATTTATTTGAGATGCATTTATTCTTTAGTTATACCCACTATAAACAATTCTAAATCACATTCCAAGCACACAGTTTTCCATGTTAGAATAAAATTGAGTGACAGCTTAATGTTGATTTTGTACTTAGGTTACACATTTGGATATGACTGTTCATGAGTACAGGGGAGAAATGGAACAGAAAATAATTAAATTAGAGGGTACTCTGGAGAAATCAGAATTGGAACTTAAAGAAAGCAACAAACAGGTAAATTATTAAAAATTACGTGTTTTAAATTGTTAAAAAAATAACTCCTTAACTGTAAGTATCTGTTATTCACATAATACAGCTTTTTTTTTTTTTTTTTTTTTTTGCGGTATGCGGGCCTCTCACTGTTGTGGCCTCCCCCGTTGCGGAGCACAGGCTCCGGACGCGCAGGCTCAGCGGCCATGGCTCACGGGCCCAGCCGCTCCGCGGCATATGGGATCCTCCCAGACCGGGGCACGAACCCGTATCCCCTGCATCGGCAGGCGGACTCTCAACCACTTGCGCCACCAGGGAGGCCCAATACAGCTTTTTAATAGAATACAAACAATAAAAATACTGCATTATTTTACTTTATTATTTATTTATTTATTTATTTATTGTTTTTCACTGCGCTGTGTAGCTTGTGGGATCTTAGTTCCCCAACCAGGGATTGAACCTAGACCCTTGGCAGTGAGAGCACGGAGTCCTAACCACAGGACTGCCAGGGAATTCCCAATACTGCATAATTTTAATTATCTTGTACATCCTACATTATATTCACTTTCTTCTCAATTTTTTTCCCCAGCTTTATTGAGGTATAATTGACAAAAAATGGCATATATTTAAGATGTACAACATGATGTTTTAATGTACATATACATTATGAAATAATTACAGTAATCAAACTAATTAACATATCTACAACCTCATATAGTTACTTTTTTTTTTATGAGAACACTTATCAAGTATACAACAGAGTATTACTAATTACAGTCATTCACTGTGCCATACATTGTACCTCCAGAATTTATTCATCCTGCCTAACGGAAACTTTGTACCCTTCTACCAACATTTCTCCTTTTCTCTGACTCCCCAGCTTCTGGTGCTTACCCTTTTAATGTTATTTGAATGTATTTTTTTGGTATGTCAATGTGTTCACATATTTATTATAATGTGTGCATATCTAAATATGTATAAAATATCTCTGGAAGGATTTGCAAGTAATTCTGTTAACTGTGGTTGCCTCTAAGGAAGGAACATAGTAAAGAAGGGGAGTTTGTTTTCACTAATTGTATTTTTTACCTCATGCAGATAATTACCTGTAACATTATTTTGAAGGCCATGTAATGTGTGTTGTTTTAACGTACCTTTATTTTCCTTTCTTATACAAACGTGATTGAGACTTTCATCTCTTTTAGTATTATTTTAGGTATACATATAAGCATTTTATTAGACACAAGAATTCTGATGCTTATGTCAAAGTTATGGTTGTCTTAAGAAAAACACATTTTTGGCTCTTTGTTCTAATAAACTCACTCTCTTCTAAAATTAAGAAAAAAGAAAAACACTTCTAAATTTTTGCCATTTTAGATATACATGTTTAAAACCTGACTTACTTGGATTGCAGTTATGACTGAAGAATTATTTTTCTTTAGTTACATTAACATTGCTCTGTTTAAAATTCAGATAGAAGGTTTGAATGAAAAATTGCAAAATGCCAAAGAACAGCTTCAAGAAAAAGAGTTTATAACACTACAAAATGAACAGGAGATAAGTCAACTGAAAAAAGAAACTGAACGGACACAAGAAAAGATGAAAGAAATGGAAAGTGTAAGCAAATTATTTTCCTCCTAAGGAACAAGATTGATATAAATCTTTATGTTTTAAACTGATTGGTTTTAGTATGTGATTGGTATTTAGTATGCACAGAAACTGTGCCATAAGTATTTTTAGGCTAATTATTTGTGCCAGATACCTATTATTTTCCTTACCTTATTAATTACTTTATTCTCATTTTCTAATTATAGGTGAGGTTATCATCTTATTTGTCTTTATATTCCTTATAGGCATTCACATGATATCTCTCACATAGTAAATCCATGGTATATGCTCACTTGGTCAATAAATGTATGTATGTTTTAATTGAGAACCTACTATGTGATAGAACTGAAGATCAGCTATTAATAGGATGCACTCCTTTGTTCTTGAGGGACTCTATCCAGAGAATAAATTAACAGATAGTTGTATTTTATTGAGGCCAAGTACATTGAGTTGCCAGATAAAGTTTGATGACTTCATATCATCAGTTTGCATGTGTGTTGACTACTGAACTCATTCCACCCACTTGCCTTTTTTAAAAAGTGAATTTTCTTCTAAGAGCTCTCATGGATGTAACTTTTATTTGTTTTTAAATACTATACTCAACTTTAAAACTTAATATATAGCTCTTTATTGTGTTTGATTAATTGATTATCTGTCTCTTCCAGTTGAATATAAACTCCACAAGGGTAGCCACTTTGTCTCCTCTGTTCACTCCTTTATCCTCAACACCTAGAATAGTATGTATCACATAGTAAGCATGAATAAATATTTGTTGGATTATATATCAATACATAAATTAAGCAGGGTCTCTGAGACCAAGTTTGGGCCCCAGTGAGAAAAAAAAAGGTTACTGGCTCAATCATTTCATGTTCCCTAACAAGGGCTGGCTAAAAATATTTACATGAGATTTATACTGATATACAACACAGTTGGACCTTAGGCCCCCATTCTAGACATTAGGGTCCTAGTGATTTGTACTGCTTTCTTTCCTTCTTATCAGCCCTAAAGTCAAGCGTCATTATCTACCATCTAATCTACCTCACTGAGCCAATTTAGAACTAATTTACTTCTTACTGATTTTTTTTTCTCTAAGAAATAATACTTTACTGGGGATTTAACTGAGGAATGTAAAAGTTTTTCAGAGGGAGTAGTAGTCCCAATAACAAATTTCCCTTTTGCAGAGAATAAGATCATCCTTAACCAAGCTGTGTGGGTTAATGGTAGGTTTTGATTATTCATGCCAGTATATTCTCCATCTTTGACATGGATAATCAAATATTAATGTCTTTCTTCTCTTTATATTATTATATATTCTGTGATGTTGCATCATAATGTTAAAGGATTATGCAGCTTGCATATTAAAGTCATGTAAAATATACCAGTGAGTCCCAGATTTATTACAGTACTTTTGTCATTTTTTTATCATTAAAAAAGAAGAAAACATTTTCTGAATGTCAGTTTCACAGTGGATAATATTCATATGTTAAATTATATAGAGGTTTAGTTGAGAGGGGGTAAGTCATTTATTAAAAGAGAAATCAGAGTAAGAATAGGTTATCTGTATCATTTTATTTTGAAACCTACAAATATCTTGTGCATTTCAGGTTATGAAAGAGCAGGAACAGTACATTGCAACTCAGTACAAGGAGGCCATAGATTTGGAGCAAGAATTGAGGCTAACTCGGGAGCAGATGCAGAACTCTCGTACAGAATTGGTGGAGGCTCGTCGTCAACAAGTCCAAGCACAGAGAGAAGTAGAAAAGCTGTCAAGTGAACTGGAGGAAATAAAGCAACTCTCTAAAGAGAAAGTAATCCCTATTCTAATTTTACCTTACTGAAAATACTAAAAGTTCTAACATTTACTTTTTCGACTATAGAATATAGTTCTTACAAAAGTTAATTGTGTTCCACAACAATATGAATGTATTTAATGCCACCAAATTTGACACTTAAAAATGGTTAAGGTGGTAAATTTTATGTTATGTGTATTTTACCCAAATTTTTTAAAAAACTGTTATATTTAGCACAGCATTGTGGAGTAACTTGGACGTCTCTCAGAACTGAGTATTAGTCAAACTAATTAGTTTTCAATAAAATGAGTTATAAAGCACTTTCAGACTTTCAAGTGAATTTGAGCTATCACTCAAACAAAAAAATAAATCTAATCTTTTTTTAAAGATTTACTTATTATTTATTTATTTAATTTAATTT